>NC_081827.1:193598428-193943980 GCF_030867095.1 Alligator mississippiensis | reverse complement strand
TCCTACCTTGTGAAACTCCTGTTCTCACAAATTTTGCCAAGTTATTTCAGGTAAATTTTTTAAAATTCACAAGATGATGGGTCCCAAATTACCTTTTGTGGTTTTATAAACTGTTTTCTGTATTTTGTTTTGGGTTTTAAAATTTAGAAACTCTTAATACTCCAGATATTTTATCAGTAAATTTGCCTCTCAAGTCTAGGGTAGGAAGATATTTTTAATGAGTTCCAGTATATTGAAATTAATTTACAAAGGAAAGATGGAGAATGTATTCAGTAATCTCCTTTGCCTCCGTTGAATATAATTATTTTTAGTTAAATTATAAAAGCCATACAATATTTACTTTGTAGTCAACAGTACACATGTATGGGCCATGTATATGTTAAAAGAGTTTTTAAGTGTATTTTGGATCACAGTTAAGTAGTACTTGATTGTAGTGGGCAAAATGTGGCATACCAGTATGCTGCTAACGCTATAGGAACTTTGAGGGTAATAGGTAGGGCTGTGCGAAGGGGCACTGTTCCATTTCGCCTTGACTTTCAACGGTTCAACGGAACAGCGTTTCGTATTAAATTTCATTTTAAAGTCGAAACAGCCGTTCCATTCCATTCTGTCAAAACAGAAAGGCTGTTTCAAGTTTTGCGGGAGTGGGAAGTCAACTAGATCTTGCTGGAGGTGGGAGGCAGCACAGCTGAGCTGCTTTCCTGTGACCCACGCTACATCGTGCCGGGGGTGGTAGGCAGCCTAGCTGGGCTGCCTCCCTGCCCCCTGCCAGATCTTTGAAACTTTTCAACCAGTCTCCTTTTGTTTCGAGGCTATTTCAACAGCCTTCGTTTTGTTCTGATTTTGCTGTTTCGACCTCGAAATTGGTCAAAACAATGTCGGAACGAAACAGCCAGGAAAATTTCACACAGCCCTGGTAATAGGTCAGTTTTAATTTCTTTAGGGAGCAAGGCCAGATTCTCATTTACAAAATAGGGCAAAGGACTCGGAGCTTGTTCCTTTAAGTGCCACACTAAACACTTTAGGAGGGATATTTTTATTGATTAGAATGGTGGATGTTTAGTGCAGTGGTTTTCAACCTTTTTTTCATTTGTGGACCCCTAAACATTTTTTAATGGAGGTATGGAACTCTGATTTGTGAGTGTTGGTAATGCCATACTTTTTGATTGATCACAGTCATCTTTCACAGACCCCTTAAACAGTCTGTGGACCCCCAGGGGTCTGCGGACCACAGGTTGTAAGCCACTGTTCTAGCGAAACTATTAGTGTTCTTATGAACTGTTGTTGGAAGAAATCTTTGGTGCTACTTTTTCTAGTAATCCAGCAGCATGTTATGCTGGACAGGGAGCTACTCAGGTTTACTAAAAATGCAAGTTCACATTTGTGGTCTTTATTTTCTGTCCTAATAGTCTCAAGGAGGCCATAACCACAGTCACCACCAAGGGCATGTTCATGAACACAGGCATTCTCATGGACATTCCCATGAGCATGGACTGGGAGCTGAAGGATTTCTAGAAGAATATGATGCAGTATTGAAAGGACTTGTCGCACTTGGAGGCATTTACCTTTTGTTCATCATTGAACACTGCATAAGAATGTACAAGCACTATAATAAACAAAAGGTATGTGATATGTTTTCTAATTTTTTTACTTATTGCAATTTCACAAATATTGAAATTCTATAACGGGTAGGCAACGTTTTTTGGCCAGAGTGTCAAAAAACCCCAGAACGTCTACCTTGGAAGGTGCCGGAGTGCCAGCGTGCCAGAAAAACAAAACGAGGGTACATGGCAGAATGCACTGCATATTAGTATAGTTAATAATAATAAATGTTGCCCTTTTTTATGATAAATACCAGATTTTCTAAAAATTGTAAATCTAATGGCAATAAATAAAATTTCTGATCTTGTGTATTTGTGCATGCCCTTCACCCCTGCCCCCCAGCCCAGGCTCCGTGGCTATCGCAACTACCCAGAACCTGGGCCGGCTGCAGCCAGGAGGCTGCAAACAGCTGCTGCCTCCCTGCCCTGGCCCCAGGCTTTGGGAAGGCAGCAGGTGCCGGCACTGTGCCCATTGGGGCCAGGCTGGGGCTGGAGCAGAGAGGCAGCAGCTGTTCGCAGCCTCCCAGCTGCAGCGAGCCCCAGCTCCGGGGTAGCTGCTGCCAGCCATGGTGCCTGGACCTCTTGCAGCAGGGCTTGCAGCCTCCCAGCTGCCTGCTGGGAGCAGCCCAGGCTCCCAGCTGGCAGCAGCTACCTAAAACCGGGGCTGGCTGCAGCCGGGAAGCTGCAAACAGCTGTTACCTCTCGGCCCTGGCCCCAGCCCCAACGTGTACCTGGGAAAATGGCCTCGCGTGCCATACTCGGCACACGTGCCGGGGGTTGCCAACCCCTGTTCTATAATTACTATGATACATGTGACAAGATTAGTAAAACTTCCTTTCCCTTCAGTGTTGTTGCATATGAAATGCTCGTTGTAAATTATCTATTGCAGACTAAACAGAAATGGTGTAAGAAAAAACAGATTGAAGAATCACCAGTTGGAACGAAGCTTTCAGATCATAAACTAAATAGTAGGCCAGATGCTGACTGGCTTCAGCTCAAACCTCTTGCAGGTAGATATTAATTTTCAGAATTTGTCTTTGATCTCTGCCCCTGAGAAGAGATTTGTGGTGTGAAAACAACAAGTTTGTAACGGGTGCTTCTCTGTAACTATTTGGGCTCTGTCAATGCCTTTTAACTCCATTATGAAGATTTCATGTACATGAAGCTTGGCTTCCCTGAGAGCCAAGGTCACTTTGAAGGCTTTGTTATGGCCTATTGAAGAGATTCTCAGACCAAGACAGATGGCCCTGCATCTTTTTTTTTCTTTGTTAATCATGAATGACTGATTGGATGTTTGCAGTTTGTTTAGGGTTTTATTTGTTAATTTTCATAATTAAAGGGGGAAATTGATGTGATTTTGTAAAACCCAGTTTGAAAATATTTGACTTGTTACATTGGTTGAGGCTGTTAGAAAAAATGATCCATAATGTATTTCTTATGCTTCTTAGTCTAATATTTTCAAATAGCAGTGCAAGCAGCTAACTACTGTTGTAGAAACACTGGAAACACTCTGCTTAGATTGTCTTCATGGTCACATGTTAAATAGCTTCACTTTTCTTTAATGAGGAACAGGACTTTAAGTGTCTCTTCTCAGAACTAAATTGCCAGAGTGCAGTTTTTGTCAAAACATACAGTAAAGTCCATACAATTTAAACTGAAACCATACAGTAAAGCTCACAGTTTTTAAAAACAAGGCAATATATTTCATTTAACTAGAAGCCTGCTGTGACCTTGATTTTTTTTTTTTTTCCTTCAGTGCCAGTCCCTGATTTGAAAGACCCTTCCACTTAGATAAAAATACTATATTTCCAGGCATACAGCACATGCCTTTTCACCCAAAAAATTCAGCCCCTCAAAATTGGGGTGCATATACTTAGTGGAAAAGCTGATTTTTTGACTGCGATAGAATCACCCTGCTTGATTCCTGATCCACAGTGCAGCAGCTGGTGCATTACTATTCAGGCACCTGAGGGAGTCAGTTAACTTAATGGTATTAATGATCATTTCTTCTTTTAAATGGTCTCAATGTTCCATCAATCAAGCTAACCTTTCTTAGGCAATTTGCAGTCTTCTAGCTGCTTCTGGTCTCTCTGTGTCTCTCTCTGTGTCCCTTGGCCTGTTTGGCTAAAATACATCTTGCTGCATGAATTTGATCTGGAAAGTGTCATAGAATTTTTACAGTTTCTTATCTCTGGTCCTAAAATATTGGCACTCTTTTTCTTGTTGTTTTTGGCCAGCATGATTTCTTCTTATGTTTTTTGACCTGCTGCATGATTGTTTCTTGCAGCTCCTCTCTTCCCTTCAGTTAGTTCATTTTATTACTTGAGGTAAAGCTGAGGACACTAAATGTATTACACCTGAGCATTCTAATTACTTTTCTCAAATGTTTCATGTACAATTTTCTTTCTCTGTGCTAGCATTAGAGCACCCTAATAATAACCCTATTCATTCCAGTAAAAATAAGATGATATATTCAACTCTTTCACTGTATGGAACAAAAGAATTAATATGGGCGCAGTACAGTGAACTTGAAAGATCTTCTGTGTTCAGCCACAGATGCTACTACATACCAGCAATTAAGTGCTCCTTGTGTGTGTGCGCACACAAAAAGAACCAGATTAAGGTGCATTGCACTTTTGGGCTGTTGGCATGTAAGGGATTTTATTATAGTCCTGACAGCTGTTTTCTCTGCATTGAACTGTGAACATGTCAGCAGCAGAATACCAGATACAACCTAGGTCAGGCTAAAAGTTACTCTTGGTATTGCAGGTAACTTAGTTGCAGTGCTGTTGCCTGGTAATGGTGATCTCTGCATATCCTACAAGCACTTCACTGAAAAACAATGCTGCAAGAGAGAACATACCCATCTCTATGGGGAAAGTGATTTTTTTTTCTTAAGCTTACGATGTGCTGGAATGTTTAATAAACTTTTGTTTTAGCAAAGCCATTAGATCCCAATAAGCAAAGGTATACCTGCTGGTGGTGTCTTAATTAAGAATTAACATACCGCATCTCTTTGGCTGGCTTTAATACAGGAGCTGATGACTCAGTTGTATCTGAAGACCGACTTAATGAAACTGAACTGACTGATCTAGATGGCCAGCTGGACTCCCCGCCCAAAAACTTCCTGTCTGGAGAAAATGCATGCAATATGCACCATTCTCACAACGATGTCTTACATGCTGTTCAAGAGCACAATCTCCATGATGCAGAGTACGACAACAGCCCTGGAGAAGATAAAATCATAGCTAGAAAACACAACCATCACTGGCACCACAAACATTCCCACCATTCCCATGGTCACTGCCATTCAGGAAAAGACCTGAAAGATACTGGCATAGCCAACATAGCTTGGATGGTAATTATGGGAGATGGCATCCACAATTTTAGTGATGGCTTAGCAATAGGTAAGTGCATACAGGGTGCAGGACATGTTTTCTACAGCTGTACCTGCCCTAGAAAATTCACTGCAGGGGAAGCCCTCTACATGGCAGCAATATCAGAAGTATTGCTAGAAGCAGTGCCATAGATGTTTGTCATTACTTTAAGTATTGTTTTATTTAACCTTGCTTAAAGCTGGTATAAGGACCTCAGTGTATTTAAAAAAACAGGAACCCCTGTCTACACTATTTTCCCAAGTGCCATTGCTACAAAGGGAAAGGGCAAGAAATTTATGCCAAATATCCCTTAAACCCTGTATGAAATCCCTGGTGACTGTAATAATTGTTTGTTTGGATTTCATAATTCTTTTATTTCAAAATATTATTAAATGAAAAGAAATCTCAAACTTTCAGTTTGTCATCAATCATAATTGTGTTGTGAGTCAGGTTTCCGGAGCTGTTTGCTATACCAAAAATACTTAAGTTGTGCTCCAGTTAACTTAACCTGTGTTTGAGCAAGATAATTTCCCTTATAAACAATACCAATAATAGCTTTGTTGCTAACTGGATGTAGTAGAGGCTGTGCTTCTGGGGAGAGAAACTGGAGCAGAAGTAGTAGGCCTTTTTGTTTTCAGTTTGAATAATATGTTAACATCACTCATTCAAATGTCCTTAGTTGGTCTAATACAAGATATCACACCTACCCAAAGAACCTTGCCTGCCTGTGTCCTTAGACCAACATGGCTACAACCAGAAACCCTGCTTAGTGCATTTTTGAACACATCATATTTAAAGAAAAGTGAGAAGAATTTTCAAGCACAGCTTATTAGAAATGGGTGCTAGCCTGCCACCTCTGCACCTCCCTCACCTGTCCCACTGTAGTGCAGTGGGTCTTTGTCATGGATTCCCACAGGGGATGCTTGGTCAGAATCCTTAGCCTTGTCTAGTCTCCGAGTGCCCCTTCCCCTGCCCCTGAAGCCAGCCCAAGTATGGCTTCTCAGATGGTATGAACCCCTGGCTCCTTTGGTTTCTAAGACCCTAGACTTTCAGTCCCAGTCCCTGGTTACCATCTTGTTCAATTTCTGCAAGAAGCTTTACCCCTTCAGAGGGGAAAGGAGTGCACCCTGAATTGCCAAGCAGCAGTACAGACGGGTACCCTTCAAGAAGGCATTTATTGGGCAACTGAAGTTCAGCAAAGTTTTTCTTGCCCTCCAAAGGGAAGCTGCTCTGTTTCAGTCCAGCCCACAGAGCCCTGAACACCACAAAGCTGGAGCTACTCTCCCTGCTCTCAGGCCAACACCCTCCTGTCTGGGCCCTTCTTTAGTGTTCCCTTGTTTCATGCTACTCTCCCTCTTTCCCTTGACACTGTCTCCAGTGCAGTGGGATGTCCTCTTTCAAGTGGTGTTTGACAAGCCCAGGTGACGTGTCATTGAAGCTATTTGATTTTTTTTCTGGAGGTGCATCTTGTATCTATAGGTGCATCTCTTTAGACTTTTTTTGGCTTCTGCATCCTATTTGTGGTCACCATTTCTAAATTAAAGTTCCTTGTCTGGAGCTATAGCTTGCATTTATTATACCTGAATGTATAACTTTGTTCTGTATTAAAATAGATTTTGTATGAGTGGTCCAAGTTTAATAAGCACTAAGGGACCTGTCTTGTGTAACCTTCTGAGGGGCCAACAAATAAACAGATGGACCAAATACACTATCCCAGGCCCTCTGCCAAAATATAATAGCTTCCAAGGATTTTTTCTTAAAAATATGGAAAAGAAGAGACAGTTGGTTGGGGCTCTCTTATACTTAGCCTCCTACCCAAAAGAACTTAGTCTTTTTGTTAATTTGCATCCTAGGAACATCCTGAAACAATGGGAAGCTTATGCTGAAATGGCGTATTCTGCCAAAAAAAATTAGCAATTTCACAAAGGCAATGCTGTTCATTGTTATTATTATTACTGTTATTAAACTTTCCTGCAAAATTAAAATACCATTAACATCTTATTTTTCCAGGAGCAGCGTTTAGTGCCGGACTGACAGGAGGAATTAGTACTTCTATAGCAGTGTTTTGTCATGAGCTTCCCCACGAATTTGGTAACTAATTACTTAAGCTTGATGTATTTAATCTCTTTCACAGTAAATAAATAGCTACTTTATGCAAAATGTATCCAAGAGCTATTGCCACACTAATGAAGGTAACTCTAATGTGATGTAAACCACATTAGGGTAACTATTTTAAAACACAAAAATTCTCATACAGAACATGATTGAACAATGTCATCATTCGCTGCATACAATGAGAATATCAATACATGAATATTTTGGAAAAAACCTGGTGTCGTCATTATGCTGTTTATTCTGAATGTGAAACTTTCAGAATACTTGTTTATAATGAACTAAACAGATTGGAATAGCTGACTTACGCATTGGCCACTGTATTTGTTCTGGTGGTTCCATCAATGATGGATGCTTATAAATTTCATATTCTGTTAATAGTTCATACTGAGAGCTACCATATCCATTAGCTCAAACTTATGTGATATGTGGGCCCTGCATATAAAGAAGGTGCAGTGTTCCTTTTTTTTTAACGATGTACTACATTTTATTACAGTGGATACATAATTGGTTGAATCCTTATGGATTCTTATGCTCTGCAAAGTATTCTTTATGCTGACCTCTGGCAGCAAACAGAGATCTTCATCTTCACCTGCAGTAGTTTGCCTGGAGAACAGATATGGATCCCTAGCAACACAGGGAGGAGCATGGTAGGTGAGGACAGAATAGGCCTCCCCAAGGTGGGAATCATTGAGAAGATCACCACCACCGAGAAGAAGCAACGGGTAGTGGTGGTTGGAGAATCCCTTCTTCTGGGCTGACCTGTTGTCTCAGGAGGTCTGCTGTTTGCCCGGAGCCTAGATCCAAGATGTCACAGAGGGATACTAAGACTCATCTATCCCTCTGACTACTACCCATGCTGCTTATTCATGTGGGCACTAATGATACTGGCAGGGGAGACCCCCTGAGCAGATCAAAAGTGACTACAGGGCTCTGGGTGCAAGGGTGAAGGGGACAGGGGCTCAGCTGGTATTCTCATCGATCCTTCTGGTCAAGGTAAAGGGCCCAGGCAGAAGCAGGAGCATCCTGTAGATAAATGCATGGCTGGTGGTGTCATCAGCATGTCTCTGGTTTCTTTGACCACGGGATGTTCCAAGAAGAAGGATTGCTAGGAAGAGACGGGATCCACCTGATGAAGACAGGGAAGAGCATCTTTGCAGACAGGCTCGCAATCTTAATGAGGGCTTTAAACTAGGTTTGCCGGGGGATGGAGACCAAAACCCCGGTAAGTGGGGAAGCAGATGACCTGAAGGAAGCACAAACAGGAAGGCGGGTAACGGGAGACCTCATTCTTCCTGAGAAAATAGGGTAACCAGCTAGATACCTCAGGTGTCTGCACGTAAATGCACGGAGCCTGGGAAACAAGCAGGAAGAACTGGAAGGCCTTACACTGTCACAGAACTGCGATGTGATTGGAATAACAAAGACTTGGTGGGATAGTTGACATGACTGGAGCACTGTGATGGATGGGTATAAAGTGTTCAGAAAGGACAGGCAGGGGAGAAAGGAGAAGAAGTTGCACTTTATGTAAAAGAGCCATATGATTGCTCAGAGATCCAGTATGGAATTGAAGATAGGCCTGTTGAAAGTCTCTGGGTTAGGGTCAGAGATAAAAACAACCTCTGCCGTGATGTTGTGTTGGGTGTTTTCTATAGAGCACCAGAGCAGGAGGATGTGGTGGATGAGGCATTCTTCAAACAACTAACAGAAGTTTCCAGATCACAGGCCCTGGTTCTCATGGGGAACGTCAGTCACCCTGACATCTGGTGGGAGGACAGTGCAGCAGTGCAGAGACGATGCAAGTAGCTTTTGAAGTATTGGCGACAACTTCCTGGTACAAGTTCTGGAACAGCTAACTGGAGGCCGTGTTCTTGACCTGCTTCTTACAAATGGAAAAATTGGTGAGGAACGTAGTAGCACCGCCACAACGTAATCAAGTTCAGGATCCTGAGGAAAGGAAGAAGAGCAGTAGAGCAAGGACTCTGGACTTCAGAAAAGCAGACTTTGGCTCGCTCAGAGAACTCATGGGCAGATCCCCTGGGAAGCCGGTCTGAGAGAGAGAGAGGAGTCCAGGACAGCAGACTGTATTTTAAAGAAACCTTAATGAAAGTGCAGGAACAAACCATCCTGGTGTGCAGAAAGACTAGCAAGTATGCCAGGAAACCAGCTTGGCTTAGCAGGGAACTCTTCAATAAGCTAAATCACAAAAAGGAAGCTTATAAGAAGTGGAAACTTGGACAAACAACTAGGGAGGAGTATAAAAGTATTGTTTCAGCATGCAGGGATGAAGTCAAGAAGGCCAAAGCACAACTGGAGTTGCAGCTAGCAAGGGATGTGAAGGGTAACAAGAAGTGTTTCTACAAGTATGTTAGTAACAAGAGGAAGGTCAGGGAAAGTGTGGATCCCTTACTGAATGGGGAAGGCAACTTCGTGACAGAGGGTACAGAAAAGGCTGAAGTGCTCAATGCCCTTTTCACTTCAGTCTTCACAGGCAAGATCAGCTCCCAGACTACGGCACCTGGCAGCACAGTTTGGGGAGGAGGTGAGCAGCCAACTGTGGCAAAAGAGATGGTTAGTGACTATTTAGAAAAGCTGGACATATACAAATCCATGGGGCTGGATGGGATGTACCTGAGAATGCTGAGGGAGTTGGCTGATGTAATTGCAGAGCCACTGGCCATCATCTTTGAAAATTCATGGTGATCAGAGAGGTTCTGGACTATTGGAAAAGGGCAAATATAGTGCCCATTTTTAAGAAAGGAGAAAAGGAGGATCCAGGGAACTACAGACCAGTCAGCCTCACCTCAATCCTTAGAAAAATCATGGAGGGAGGTCCTCAAGGAATCCATTTCTAAGCCCATAGATGAGAAGGTGATTAGGAACAGTTGGCATGGATTCACCCAGGGCAAGTCATGCCTGGCCAACCTGATTACCTTCTATGATGAGATGACTGGCTCACTGGATGCAGGGAGACCAGTGGATGTAGTGTACCTTGATTTTAGGAAGGTTTTTGATAGTTTCCCACAGCCTTCTTGTAGGAAAGCTAAGGAAGTATGGGTTGATTGATGAATGGAATGTAAGGTGGATAGAAACCTGGCTGGTCATCAGGCTCAGAGAGTAGTAGTCAATGGCTTAATGTCTAGTTGGCAGCTGGTATCAAGTGGAGTTCCCCCAGAGTCAGTCCTGTGGCCAGTTTTGTTCAATATCTTCATCAGTGACCTGAAAGATGGCATGGAGTGCACCCTCAGCAAGTTTGCAGATGACACCAAGCTTAGGTAGTAGATATGCTGGAGTAGATACGGGGTTAATAGATATGGGACACCTTGCTATGGAGTAGATTCAGAGGGCACATCTACACGTGTGCCAGACTGCACAGTTGTTATTGCTGTCATTTAGTGCTTAAGCAAGTACTCAACGACTGCAATAACCAGTGTTACTGCGCAGTCCCAATGCTGCACAGGTTTTTTCTCGTTGCTACTGTGCAGTAGCGTTGGTGTCACAGTTCATGCCCACTGATGCTGCATCGCTGTATCAGCAAGCTACAGCAACATAGCTTGTTGCTGTGGCAGCATAGCATCTCATGTCAACGCACCCAGACAGACCTAGACAAATTAGAGGATTGGACCAAAAAAAATCTTATGAAGTTCAATAAGGACAAGTGCAAAGTCCTGCACTTAGGATGGAACAATCCCATGCATTGGTACAGGCTGGGGACTAACTGGCTGAGTAATAGCTTTGCAGAAAAGGACCTGCGGGTTATAATGGATAATAAGCTGAATATCAGCCAGTGATGTGCCCTTGTTGCTAAAAAGGCTAACAGTATACTGGGCTGCCTTGCTAGGTGGGTTGCCAGCAGATCAAGGGAAGTGATTATTCCCCTCTATTCAGAACTGGGGAGGCCACATCTGAAGTACTGTGTCCAGTTTTGGGCTCCCAATTACAGAAAGTATGTGGACAAATTGGAGAGAGTCTAGTGAAGAGCAATGAAAATGCTTAAGGGAGTGGGGCACTTGACTTCTGAGGAGAGGTTGAGGGAACTGGGCTTACTTAGTGTAGAAAAGAGAAGACTGAAAGAGGAGTTAATAGCAGCCTTCAACTACCTGAAGGGTGGTTCCAGAGAGATTGGAGCTAGACCAGGGGTGGGCAAAATATGGCCTGTGGGCCGGATCCGATTTCTGGTGTTTGTCCAGCCCACATCAGATCCCTTGGTCCTGCCTGGCCCAGGCACGGTCCAGCCATGGCGCGTCCTTCTACTCCCTAGGCCCGCAGCAGGGCTGGGGCAGCTCCGCAGCTGAACTACCTTTCTAGGCAGCCCAGGTGGTGGTAGCTCCGTCTGGCTGCTGCTACTGCTGGCTCCAGCCACACAGTACCAGCGAAGACCCACATTACACAGCCTCGACCCTGCACGCCCTGTGCCTGCTCTGGGCTCGCCTGCCCTGGGCTCAACAGCAGTGGCGTTAGACAAAAGCTCTTACTCAGTGCAGGGGGAAGAGCAGCCCCTCCCCCTCACCACCACCAGGCCGTTCCTGCTGCAGTCGCCCAGAGCCCACATTGGGCTGCCCTGTGTCAGGCTGCCCAGCAGGGCAGCGGTGGCAGTGCAGAGCACAGGCACAGGGCATCCCCGCATGGGCTCTGGGTGGCTGCAGCAGGGAATGGCTGGCAGTGGTGAGGGGAAGGGGCTGCTTTTCCTCCCATACTGAGAACAGTTTGTTTGGCACCACCCCTGCTGAGCCTGGACGGGTGAACCCAGAGCAGGTGCGTGGGGCCAGGGCTGTGCAGTGCGGGTCCCTACTGGTACTGTGGGGCTGGGGCCAGTGGCACCAGCAGCCAGAAGGAGCTGGCACCATGCAGGCTGCCTAGAAAGGCAGTCCAGTCGCAGAGTCTCCCCAGCCCCGCTGCTTGCCCAGGAGGCGGCAGGATGTGCCATGGGTGGGCGGTGCGAAGCAGGCATGGGGCACGCCAGGTCAGAGCTGTGCCCGAGACCGTGGTGGCAGCAGATCAGCGGGAAATGTCGAGAGCAGGCGTGGGATGGACTGAACACTGGCAGTGGTGGGGAGGTGCTGCAGGGTGTTTGGGCTCTGGGCTGTTGTGGGGTGAGGGCGAGTGCTGACTGGCTCAGGCGGGTGCAAATCAGGGGGCTCCCATGCACACATCACATACCCACAAACCCCGCAACTACACCCTCCCCTGCACACAGTCGGAAGCCCTGCACACACACATGTGCCTCTGGGGGAAGCCCCACTCACTGCTAGGTGCACACACCCCACCACATATGCACACTCACACGCCCTGTGCACACCCTACTCTCCCCCACACACAGCTTCACAGCCACCATCCCTCTCCATCACCCCACAGCCCCCCCGCCCCCACACACCCCCATACCCTCTCGCACACCCTACGTACACACACATCCACGCACACCCACCAGTAGCACCCCACAAACCCCATACGTATGCACGCATACCCTTCCACATACCCTTAATATACAAGAGTAAGCCCTCATTTTGAAGTATTATGCTATCACGTCTATATACACCACAGAAATGCACTCAAATCAGGACAAAAATATGTTTTTAAATAAAATTAAAATGTTACTGTCAGTGTTTGATTTTTAGTATACAATTTGGTTTTTCCCCAGTTCCAAGATGGCAAATCCCCTTCCCAAAAGGAGTACTTCTGGGGGCAAGGGGAGGGACTTTAGGTGGCAAAGGTCAGGGGTTAGGGCAGGGGTGAGTAAAATGCAGCCTGCAGGCCAGATGCGGCCTGCCAGGCCATTCTATCTAGCCCACGGGACCCCTAAAATTTTAGAAAACTAATATTTATCTGCCCTGGGCTGCCAGTCATGCAGCCCTCAATGGCTTGCCAAAACTCAGTAAGTGGCCCTCCGTCCGAAATAATTGCATGCCCATGGGTTAGGGGGTGGGACTTCCAGTCCCAAGATGGCAACCAGGGGGTGGGGTACTTATCAAAGGGCTATCCTTGTGGCCTTCAACAGCTCACCAAACCTCATTAAGCAGCCCTCCAGCCAAAACAATTGCCTGCCCCTGAGCTAAACTGTTCTTAGTAGTGGCAGATGGCAGAACAAGAAGCAATAGTTTCAAGTTGCAGTAAGGGAAGTTTAGGTAGGATATTAGGAAAAACTCTTGCTAGGAGGCTGGTAAAACAATGGAACAGGTAACCCAAAGGTTTTTGAATCTCCATCCTTGGAGGTTTTTAAGACCCAGCTAGACAAAGCTTTGGCTGGGAAGATTTAGTTGGGGATGGTCCTGCTTTGACCTGGGGGTTGGACTGGATGACCTCCTGAGGTCCCTTCCAACCCTAATCTTCTAAGGTTCTAGGTAGTCATCAATGGCTTGATGTCTGTTTGGGAGGATGTATCAAATGGGGTTCCCTAGCAGTTTATTCTGGGTCTAATATGATGTAAAATCTCCATTAAAGATTTAGAGAATGGGATGGAGTGCACATTTAGCAGATTTGCAGATGATACCAATTTGGGTGGAGTTACAGACCCTAGACCAGTGGGTCTCAACCTACTTAGGTTCAAAGCACCCTTGTACAGTTTCTTTGAATTTGACAGCCCCCTAGTTAAGAATCCAAGTGCTGCCTCAGCTTTACCCCAGTAGTTCTGAATTGGGAGCTGCCACCACTGCTGCAGGCAGGTAAAATGCCCTGTGCACCTCATGCATGGCAAGATCATGAAGAGATCTGGCATAACTGCACATTCTTCTTATGTTATAGTTCTCTGATAAGCCTGAAGCAGGCAGGAGTGCCGCAGGCCTTCCTAGTCTGAACCTGTAGGCATCTCCTGGAAACAGCTGTGTGGGGCAGGTTGAATTGTCTTGTGCTTCTCTGCTTCTGAGAGGAGCATCAGGGGAAAGACTGGGAAGGGCTGTGGCATGACTGGGCTCTCTTGCCTGCTTCAGAGTTATCGGATAAACAACCCAGAAGAAATGTGCACTCATGCTGCACACGTGCACTCATGGCCATACACACCTAGTACACAGCTGTGCACTAGATGTTTGTGGCACTTCTGCCTGCAGCAGCCCCTTCATTGCAGCACTCTTGAAAGGATCTAATGGCATCCTGGTTGAGAAACGCACTGAAAAGAGAAAGGTTAGGATTCAAATCAACCTTGGTAACCAGAGAAACGGTAACCTAGGTAAACCAGACAAATGGTAAATAATCAGTCAAAATCCAACAAGGACAAATGAAAAATTATGCACTTGGGAAAGAACAATTGCATACATAAATACAGACTGGGGAAAGATTAACTTGGGTAGACTTCAGTGCTGCAGAAAATGATCCAGGGGTCACAGTGGACTAGTGATGTACCATGGGTCTCCACACCTGGGGGCCAATGCTTGCATTTGCGCCGCCGCTGCCCCCCCCCCTGCTGCCCCCAGCAATACTTAGTCATGTTGTGCGCTAAGAACTCTGAAGGGCCCAGCCGGTGCCTGGGGGGTCATGCCCCCTCCCTTTCCCCCCCCCCCCCCCAACCACCATATGATCCATTGCAGTGGCAAACCAAAGCTGAATAGCAGCCAACAGTGTGCTCGTATTGCAAAAAGAGAAAAAAGGACAAAGGATACTGGATTGTATTAATAGGAGCATTGCTTGCAAGTCAAGAGAAGTGATTCTCCCATCTGTTCACTGGTGAAGCCTCACATGGAGTAGTTGAAGTTTTAGGCACTGCACTTGAAGGAAGATGTGGGCAGATTAGAACGAGTACAGTTGACAATAACGAAAATGATTATAGGCCTGAGAAGCAAAATCTCTAAGGAAAGGCTGAAAGAACAGAATTTAGTTTGGAGAAGAGAGGACTGAGGAGATTTGATAGCAGCATTCAAATACAAGGAAAAAGAGCAATAGTCTTTAATTGAAGAAGGAGAAATTTAAGTTGAATATTAGGAATAATTTTCTCACTATGAAGGTTGTTAAGCATTGGAAGAGATTTTGAAATCTCTACCCTTGTAAGTTATTAAGGGCAGGTTAGACAAACACCTGCCTATGATGCTTCAGTCACAGATGCTTCTACCTTGAGCAGGGGATTGAGCTGGATGTCTAGACCTACTTTCCTATGGTATTGTAAGTTAATATTATGGAACACTGGTTACATAGGCAAATTCATGGACTTGGGTTTTGTGGGGGGGGGCGGTTAATATAATATAGAACGCCTTGCTTTTGAGCTGCAGTTTTGATATATATTATGAAAGAAAGCAAGTGTGGATTATTGGAGTCTATAAAAGTCAGTGTGAGCAGGACATGTGCCATCTTCCTTGTCCACAAATGAGGGTTTCCAGGCAGATGTATTTTATTAGAAACTATTGCCAATGCAACAGATTTTTTAAAGTGGACCCTGTTTAGTGTTAAGTAACACTGCTGAAGCTACCACCACATTGAAGGGTGTAGTGGATGCAAAGTTGTCTATAACTACTTGTAATAGTATGATTTTTGCAGGGGGTTTTCTTACAGCTCACTATGTTTGGGGGCTGTAACATAATATAATTCAGTGTATCCTTGAGCATTTTTCTTTGCTGAACTACACCTCCGTTTGCAATTTTCTCCAGACTTTGAGGGTTGGTAACTTGAATACTTCCTGAGCACTATTTTTGAAGCCATAGTCTCACTTCTAGATTTTTTTTTAAGATTGAAGGAAAGGGAAAAAATGAGTGCACCAGAAATTTTAAAAGGAGAAAAACCTGTCAATATTCTTTAAGTTACTGGTATCCTCTTTCTTCTTTCATTCAGTATTTCTTTGCCTATGTGCTCTTCAGTCCTTCCACAGCAAAGGTTTGTCATAATTTCTGGAATTTCAAATAAGTATAACCTGACTGACTGCTATAACTATAGCTGTAGTTAGAGCCAGAGAGGAGGACTTAATTTGGGGCCAATCTGTGCCCCTTCAAGAACAACTTTAAACAACAAAATACTTGTAAAGCTTTGCAGTCCTTTGAAAAATCGTTATAGAAGTGTGGATACTAATTAAGACTCAGTCTTCTCCAAGGTAATAAAGGACACATATGGAGTGTAAAAGATACGTGGGAGGTAATGGAGTAGCTGTCTACAATTGGAACACAGCGCTGCAGAGCATTTAAGGCAAGAAGCGAAGCTGCAGGGCATCTCAAGGGATTGCAGTATAGGCTGTTAAAAGAAGAATTTTGCTCAGGATGATGGGATTAATTTAACACCTATTCAGGGAAGTGCCCATGGGAACTTCTCCAGAGGTTCCAGATACCATAGGATTTGCCTCTCCTCCAAAAGAAAGGTGGGGGGGACAGTTTATATTAGTTGTATCTGTTTTGCCAAGTTTAGCTGTAGACCCCAAAGAGAACAAATGTTTCACTTCCTGTTCTTGGTTGCTTCAGGCCAAACTAGACAAGCACAGCAAGGAGCTGCCTCTTTAGGCCCAGCTCTCAGGTGGAGGGCAACATGCTTTCACTGAATTTTAAAGGTTCACTTACTGTCACTTTCAGGCAGTTCAACAGAGTTTGAGGCAGCATATATTCCTCCTCTCTGTACTATGTTGAAAGCATATGCAGGTGAGAAGGGTGGGGGAGTTAAAGATTAGCGTGTATTTCTGAATAAACTAACTTTTAATGAACATGCAGCCATTCCTGGTGAGCTAAAGTTACTTTCTTTTCTTTTTTATGATTCAGACATGCCATTTAATGCCTTCAGAAATACAAAATGTATGGTCATTATCTCAGTACATTGTGAGAAACTCTGGCCCAGATCACTGCGAATATATGAAAAGCAGGATTTTCTTAGTAATATCTTCTATTGAACCAATGATACAGATGGGGGAGAGATTAAGCAAGCTTTCAGGCATAAAGTGCCCTTCATTGGTCCAGTAAAAGATATTACATTGTAAATTCTGCTTTCTCAGTTCTCAGGGGTATGATCTCTTCAAATTTTCCTAAATTTGCAAAACATTCACTTGTCTCATTTTCTAACAGTAATGTATGAGGGATCACTAGGGGGTTATTCTGAACTCTGCTGAAACTGATAATCTTTTTGAATTTGCATCTGTGAAAGCTCAACTCAGTTTAACTTGTAAAATCAGAATGATCAGACTGAGATGTCACAGTGCCTTTTCCAAATATGGCTCACAAACGTTGCTAGTTCTCAGTTTTCTCCTGTACCCCAAGGCCTTATTTTTGGGCCTAGGCATGCTTTTATTAATGTCAGTGGCAAGACACCCAGTGACATGAGTAGCAGCAAGTTTCACATTGCACTAGGCACATACCTTCTTCAGCTACAGCATGGGTAAATTTTTCCTCTGCCAATCCATGGTCCAAAAGAATCCATCAGTTAATAACTTCTGGCAGATAAGGAGAGTCCAACTTAATTTCTCTTTTTTATAAAAATGCACTTTTATATATGCGCACACATGCATGCATATGTATGTGTATTAGGCAATATATATATTTGATTATATCCCTTTGCCCATCACTCTTAGTCTGTCATTTGTCTGTGTATATTGAAAAGTCTCTATGACAGGAACTGTGGTTTTGTTTTCATATAGATCCTATATAATGAGTTCTTAATCCTGATTGAGATTTTTGGGTACTACTGCATAATACTGAATAGTCGGAGCAGCTAGAAATGCGAAGCAGAGTACCTTTCCCTGGTTATGAACATTTGGGGTACAGTAGCTCCCTAGTAGAAAGGGGATAATTAGAGGCTAAAATACTATTACAGGGGATTTATGGGTCTGACAGTTGACAACTAATCTGTTTAAATTTTGTTTATATGGGGGCATGGTATAGTGTAATGGTAGGGATGAGATAAATGCTGAAAAAGCACTGTTTTTTAACATAATACACAGCAGACCTGTAGCTCCTATCAGGATCATAGATGACAGATCAATCTCTGACTATCCAGAGTAGATGATCTCCTCTGGCTGGCCAAGAGGACATAATGATGGTCATCACAGTAGTTCTTTCAGACCTTCACTTCCCTCAAACCAAACAATTCTTTGATTCAGGTTTTGTCTCAAGAAAAATACATTTTAAACCAAGAAATGCTGTGTCTTAAAGGCTTTTGTTGTGTATCTCCATTTAGATTATTGCAAATTTTATCTTTCTCCAGATAAAATAATCCTACTAGTGTTTTTACTAAAATGACTATCTTCTTTGTTTCGTCTTGAATTAACAGAATTTAAAAGGTGACCGAAATGCTAGTTAGATGAGAATCTTTAGTCTCATCTTCAGCATCATCTACTTTTTGAGCTGAGGAAAGAAAATAACTTTAAAGAAAGGAAGCATGAAGTAGAGATGCTGAAGATTTCAGCAATTACCTCAGGTTATTAGGGAGGGAGGGAGGTTATTTTACGAGCTGGTGCTCCTTGCAGAATTCCTGAGTTACAGCAGAAATTGCAAGTGAAAACCAATATAAACTGAACAATACTCTCCTGTTTCAAATCTAGGTGCTTAGGAGAAAGAGTCTTGATGAGTTCTGGGAAAACTTACTAGAGAAACGTGACTGGTATCTTGCCACTGTTGGCTCAAGATAGTATTTCTGTCACTTAAGTTTCACATGGCAATAAGCTAATTTTGTTTTGTGTTTTTCGGTTCGGGTTGTTGTTTTTTTAAAAGGTATTTTGGGGCCTAACAGAGTGAAAAACTTGGGCTCTTGCGTATGCCAATTAAGAATAAATGAGAACAGTTCTGTTTAGTGACTAGGTAGTAAGATTTTTGTGTACTCTCAGAAATAATTTGCAAGTCAGATTAGGGTGTCCCATTTTAGTTTATAGGCTGTTTTAAAGTTCTGCAAACTTTCTCAGATTCACTTTCTACAGACAATAAAACAGCTAAGACCAATTCATTCTATATTGGTGTGTACAAAACTTATAATATAACTGAGGCTGGAGTAAATACACAGATCAGACAATCTGTAGTTGTGAACGTAATTGAGACTGGAGCAAAGGTTTTGTCTTCCTCAGAAAGACAAATGAGAAATTGCTCATTTTTGTTCTTGGAGTGAGGGAGGAGGGGTTTGGGTTTGTTTGGGGGGTTTTCTTGACCAACAGTCAAACTGAACCATCCCTTTGCTTTGTTCTTATGTTGACACCTTTGCATGATTTAAGAATGTGTTATTTCATTTTACATTAAACCTATTCCTAGTAGCATTAATCAAGAATAAGTATCTTCATAACCTTTCATATTGGTTTATCTAGGTGGATTTAATCAAACTTCTATTTAATATAGTGTAATGTCTCATGTAGGCAAGTTTTGAGTAGCCTGATTTACCCTCCCCTTTCTCCTGCCTGCACAAGGCAAAGCTACAGCTTCCTTTGTGGCACAAAGTGCATTACTGCAAGCATTTAAAGGCTTACGAGATTCACAACTATCTGTATCAAAAGAAATTATATGAATCATTAAAAAAGAGGCTCCATTGGTATTATAAATTCAAGCATTAAGAGAAACCGTATCATTTGAAGTCAATCAGCTTGTTCACAAAGACAAAGTTGAGATGTTAGAACAGTTACCACAGGGACAGTAATTGTATGTGTGTGAACTTGCATCACATATCCCTCTATCTGTGTGTGGTATTTTAATGCTCTGTATAGTTTGAGCTGGACTAAAAATTATCAAGGGTGTTTGCAGTTATCACGATTCTTGGTGGAGGCTAAACTTGTTCATTCTTAGACAAAATTACTCATGTTTTGAACTTGGTATCTAATTGCCCTTTTACACAGTGCAGTCTATACTTGGTGCTGTTGTCACTTGTTTTTGTTTTTTGGATTCCTGTCTTCAGAGTTGAAAGAGAATTTTAGAAATGAAGTAAATAATTTGATCTCTTTTGTCAGATAATGTCTCTTTTTACTAGAGGTGCACCGACACATCGGTCTGATATTGGATTGGTACCGTTACAAAGAAAATTATCTATATTGAATATTGGCCCTATGGGGCTAATAATTTGGCTGATAAATGCCCATACTGTGTGCAGCTGTAGTGCAGCACGGAGCAGAGCCGGCAGTGTGGAGAGTCAGAAGGGGCGTGGGGGGGCAGATCAGTGCCCCACACTGTGAGGGGTGGGGCAGGGGCAGGGATAGGCGCTACCCAGCCGGGGGCAAAGAGCATAGGACAGAGGCATGGCTTGTGGGATCGGGGCATCTCCTGCCACTGCTTGCACCCCAGGGTGGGGGGGAAGGGCCTGTGCCCCAGATCTGGGCGGGGCAGAGTGGGCTGCAGCTGCGGGGTGGAGCCAGAGCCAGGGCTGTGTGGGGCTCTTATCACTGCGGGCTGGGCTTGGAGCAGGCTCCAGCCACACTGGGAAGAGGCTGCAGCCACCCCAGATTTTGCCGCAGCTCCACTCCTAGCCCCACGCTGCCACCCACTGCAGCCCTGGCTGAACACCCTACCTCCATCCAAGTACCAGGGAAAGCCAGGGCTGTGCCAGGCAGTGGTACGGGGCTGGGAGCAGAGCTGCAGCAAAATTTGGGGTGGCTGCAGCCTCCTCCCAGTAACACCGTCACCTGCTCCGAGCCCAGCCCCTGGCCAGAAAAGCCCTGCACAGCCCCGGCTCTGGCTCCCCCCACGACTGCCACCCACCCTGCACCATGTGGATGCGGGGGCACAGGCCCCACCCCTGCCCTCCTGGGGTGCAAGTGGCAGCGGGAGCTGCCCCTAGCTTATGAGCCACAGCTCCATCCTGCACCCCCCACCCTTCCCCTGGGCAGCGCTTGCCGCTGTCCCCTCCTTCACTGCAGGGGGCATTGATCTGCCCCCCCCCCCCACACACACACACACCCCTTTCCCCACCCCCCACCTCCCCTTCCACCACATCAAACTTACCACCTGGAGGGAGCTGTATCGGATTGGTATCAGCCAATATGCCTCCTTAAATATTGGCTATCGGTATCAACCCCCAAAATCTCTATTGGTGCACCCCTATTTTTTACATTATTAGATGTCTAATACTTCTAAGCTCTTTAAGCAGAAATTAGTTACCAAGCAAAGCCTTTAAATCACAAGAAAAACCACCCCAATGTTAATCTGACTGAAACTTTAAATAAAAGTCCAGTAAAACTAGCTCTCACTATTCCTGCTTCACTTCAGATTGACTTGCCTAACTTCAGTAATACATGATAACAATGAAGTCTTGTGTTCTCATGTAGTACGTCAGCGTCATCTTATATCCCAGAAATTCACAAGGACTCAGCTTGAAGGGAACAGAGCTGTTAAAAACTAATCTGCCAAATAAAATTTGGAACTAGTAATGCAGTAGATCTGTGTTTCTGCACGTCTGGATACTGGCAGTCAATGCTGAGTCCAACTAGGAGGCACAATCTGAGCCTCATTACTTACACTTGTGTTAGCTTTGCAAATAGCCAATACTGGTACCAGAACAAGCATTTCTTCACGTCCATGAGGAATAAATCAGTGTGGATATAGGCTGTTTGACTATTTCCCTGCCTTGGTACATCATTTCTCAATTTCCCTGCTGTAGTCCCTCTAGCACTGAAGTCTTTTTTATCCTTTTGAGCACAAAGTAGAATTTGTCTGGGATATTAAATACTGGCAAGGCCAATCTTTTAAAGATCTTTTAAAAGATTAAAAATCCCTGAACTTCCCTTCTTTTGCACATACAGATTTCACAGGTTCAGTCGATTTGAGGAGGGCTGGATTAGGATTCCTTTATAACTCTGTTAATGCTGCTCCTAATTAGTTAGCCCAAGTTATGAGCATCTTTGGAAGTATAGATCTCCTCCTCAATTAAAATATGTAATTGTATTGTAGAAGACTCTCTAATCATGTACTGTTGCTCTTTCTCCCATCAAACTGGCCATGGGGGACACTTTGGCAGTTCCTCTAGGTCAGGAGTCATCAACATATGGTCTGCAAAGCCATTGGATCTGGCCCACAAAGCCAGAGGGCTTTGCCTCTGCCCACACTCATGCTGCAACTGGGCAGCGAGGAGCTGTGCTAGGGTCAGGCAGTTAGAAGCTGCACCCACATTGCTGCTGCTGCTTCTCCCTGTCCTGACTGCAGCATGTGCGCAGCTTTCAACCAGTGGAACCTGAACTGCCGCTGGGCAACTTCCAGCAGAGCCTGCACTGCAGCTAGGGGGTGGGGAGAAGTAGCTGCAGTGCAGGCGTAGTTCCCAGCTGCCCTGGCCATGGCTCAGTTCCCTGATGGCTGGAAGTTGCCTTGACCCCAGCTAGGGAACAGAAGGGAGAAGTGGTGGCATGTCTGGCCCTGGTGCAAGCATGAGTAAGTTCCCCTGTTTTTGATATGTCACCTGGTCACCACTGGGCTGTGGTTGGGTTGATCCAGCCTTCATCTTATAAAGGTTGCTGGTTAGAAACTGTAATCTCTCAAAGAATGACAACAGTTTAAATGCTGCATTATTCTGTCTCTTTTAGGTGATTTTGCTGTGCTACTTAAAGCAGGAATGACAGTAAAGCAAGCCATTGTATACAATGTCCTGTCTGCCATGATGGCTTACATAGGAATGCTGATAGGCACAGCCGTTGGACAGTATGCCAATAACATCACCCTTTGGATCTTTGCAGTCACTGCAGGCATGTTCCTCTACGTGGCACTGGTCGATATGGTAAGATTATTAGGGGGGCATATATTTTTATATATGTTTCCTTATGTCTGTAAAAGCTAGGGTGGAGGGTTTTTAACCTTTTTGCTGGGTGGGGAGGGGGGTTGTTTTTTGCTTAAATCCAGACTTCATCTTGTCTTTTTGTTTTGACCACCACGTATAGGCAAACCTTTAGGTAGCCATTTGTACCATGTTGTTGTTGAAAAGTAGCATATTCATAGAGGAAATCTTTCAAGATTTTCTCATATTGCACCTTGTTAACTTTCTCCTGACCACATCCCTTCTTACACTTGCTTTTTTAAAACAATCCCATCCACTTTCCTCCACTGATAAGTTGCTCTAGCTTGCATTTGTTAATGTTTATAATCTGGCATTTGGATACTCTTGAGTAAGTCTGAATGGACATCAATTCTGATTTGCATAAATGCACCCCTAAACAGATCAATTTGAACCTGTAAAGAAGGCAGCTGGTAAAAAATGCTACTTTGGCTGTTAAATCACTTTAAATTGCCTAGTTATGCAGATGCCGTTGCTTCACTCAGTTGTCTGTCTCTGCCTCATTCTTGGTGTTCAGTGATTTGGTTGCTTTAGCCATTGGCCCATGCCTGAACTCCTGTGCACTTTCACCTGTGGACACACAGATACATGTACATTGTTCCCTAGAGGAAAAGGGTGGAGTGGGGCCAGCTACTTTTTCTGTTGCTTCTGACAGCTGTGGCTGGGGGATGCAATTACTGGTTTGTGTTTGAATTTAGCCTGCTAGCATTCTTTATAACATCAATTTAAAGCGGGGAAGAGAGGACATGTTGTACCTATGTAGTCCAGATTTGGTTTCCTGTTTGGAGAATTTTTTTGTAATAATTTGGCCAGGGGCTTCTGTAGCTGGGAGCCCTATCAAGCTGATTGGAGCTCCTAGCTGGGGGGACCCATGTGCACCCCCAGGCCTGGGAGCTGCCAGCCAGGAGATGGCAGCTGCTGTGATCTCAGTTGCGGGGGATATTGCATGCACTTCTGCAGCTGCTGTAATCATCCAGTCATGGGGGTGCTTCACACCCCCTATGGTTGGGAGAGCAGCTGCTGCAATCTCCCAACCATGGAGGCATACCATGCACCCCCAGCAGCTGGGAGACCTCCTTTGGTGCAGTCCCACAACTGGGAGACTGCAGGAGCTGAGGGGGCTCCCAGCCACGGGAACTTGCTTCTTGTTGGTACAGAGGTAGGCACGTGCAGCATGGCAAGAGTAATCATTGTGTAGATCACACATTAGATCCCATTGCACCTTTTCCAGCATGTGTAAAGGGGCCCTTACAGGAATTGCATGCATTTATCTTCATGCCCTTCTTCTGTAAGGATTTGTGATACTAATTTTCTTAAGTATTTTTTTTATGCACATAATGGATGGATTAGAAAAGAACCTCGCAATTAACCTCGCAATTTAATTTTGCATCTTGCAAGTTTACAGTCCTCTTCCTCATTGTCATTGCTTTTTGATGGTGTTTCTCCAAGTGGCTAGCTGGGAAGATATAATGTATTTTTCAGAATTTCTTACAGGTTCAGCTAAGTAGAAATTCTTTTGAATTCTGAAGTTAATGAAAATACAGCTACGGTATAACCTCATAAATCTGGCAGCCTTGGGACCTAGCACCTGTGGGAAATTTGAAAATTCTGGATTTTTGAAACACAAGGAAGGTGCATAGCCTGGCGCTGCCTGGCCTGCTGGACGTGAAGGGGAAGGGAAGCTTGCATGCAGCGGCTATCACCACCATCCACCACCCCATGCCGCTGCTGCATGTGCGGCCACTGCTACTTCCCCTCCCGCTCTGTGACTGGCCGCTGGGAGTACACTGGTCAAAAAAAGTTGAAAGCCCCTCATGTAGTGAATTTTTTTTAAAGTGCTGGATTTTTGAGAATTCTGGAATTTTGAAAACCGGATTTATGAGGTTATACTGTGTTTGCTGCCAATTCAGTACTTTTAGGTATATGCAAGTGCATATGCAGGTATATGCATGTAACTGAGTGACAGAGCTTAGGAGGCTTTTAAATAGGATTGTAGAATTTTTTCTGAGAGCTTGCATACAGAGAACTATTATTATTTTTCAACCGGTAGCTATAAAATATGGCAAATAAATGTCAGGAACAACACTATCAATGTAAATTCCTCTAGATAAGGGGTGCTCAACCTCCGGCCCATGTAGCCTGGAGAGCCATCACATCTGGTCTCCAGGGCTTTCCATGGGTCAGGAAATTTGGCTGCACGAGGGCAGTAGCTATTAATATGGCCGCCCTCCCTTCCCCCTCCTCCCCTGCCACAACCCACCCCATGCACCTGGCTGAAGCCAGGCCCCCTTCCCCCTGCAGGGCTGGGTTGGGGTCACACCTTTTCCCCCAGGTCAAGCCACACTCGCACACCCTATTCCCTCCTGTGTGGCCAGGCCCATGCACCTTCTGCCCCTCCTGTCCATAAGGCAAAGTGAAGCCCCTTCTCCTGCAGGGCTGGACTCTCCATGCACCTCTGCATGGCTCGATGCCAGCCCCTGTGCCAGCCCCAGGTGCTGGATTGGGGCTACCACCCAGCCTGTGGTTGGACCAGGTATTGCCATCTGGCCCACTGGGGGAAAAAAGGTTGAGCGCCACTGCTTTGTATCTTTAGCATTTTAAATATTAGTACTCAAAAGTACGAAGTGTATTCACACTTCTGTTATGATAAGTGTTTACATGCATGTGATTGAATAGAAATATTTAACCTGAAGGAACAGAGCTCAGAGGACAGTTGCATACTCCATACCCTGAGGAGGTTACCACTGAAACACAAAAAGCAACACAGGGGAGGCCAAAAAATGCTTTGGGTTGGTGCAATGAGGATGTTCTTTCATAGAGTTTCTTTCACCTTCTTTTCTTAAAATATATAATCAGTTGAAGATATTCATTATGAATGTCAAGGTCTGGTAGAGTTTTATTGACTAACACTAGATGTGCTACCACATCGATTATTCATTAGTTGATTTTTATAACCGAATCCTGGAATCACGGTTATCCATATACCTAGTTATATGTGCCAATTTAAAAATAATATAATAAAAGTGAAATGACTGTTTTAAAATTTTCTTCTTCTTTTTTTTTCTCAGCTTCCAGAAATGCTTCATGGAGATGGAGACCATGAGGAACATGGATATTGTCCTGTGGGACAATTCATTCTTCAGAATTTAGGTTTGCTCCTTGGATTTGCTATCATGCTGGTGATTGCCCTCTATGAAGATAAACTTGTGCTCAACATCCAGTTTTGACCATTTCTAGTGATCTTTGTGGTTATGATAATGTTACTGTATGGCTTTGAGTCTGCACTGTTGTACTGTATACACATTGCTCAGAGAAAAAGCAGTGGCTTGCACTACTTACACAAGTACAGTATATTTGTTTCTGCATGGGTTAACTTCTGCTGCTTTCTAACAGAACATAATGATGCGCACAGTGCATCTTCCAGCCTGACTTGAAGTAAGAAATGTGAAATACGAGACATGAACGTAGAGTTCTTGTGCTGCATTCAAAACGTTGTGTAGTTTTTACAAATTAAAGCACACAGTGAAAGACTTGTTCTGGTGCTGGAAGTGTCTTTTGGCATTACAGCTGGATAGAACCTGGGAAATTCGTACTTGTGCATAGACTCTGCACGTCTTACGTGGCCTCTAACGTGCTTGCTCTCTGCACAACAGTATATACTACTCTAATAATTATATTTTACAGAGAGGACTTGACAAGGAAATACTGTAGTGTTTTAACTTAAAAAGTCCAACAATGTTTAAATCTTGTTGGGACACAGTAATCTGTATATTATGGTTATAAAGTTCGTGCTAAGGAGGCAGACCATTGCAGTACACAGAGATCTATGTGATCCACTGCAAAGTGCAGTTGACAAAATGTTTTCCTGACTAAGACTTATTTGATGTTAGTTCCTTGGTATGAGTAGGAAAATGCAGAATGTGGTAGACTTAGTGTTAGCTTGGGGAAATCCCTGGTATCAGAGTCAGTGGACTGAACCTGGTTCTCTGCTGCAGAAACTAAACATGTATTGTGTGCCACTTGCAACGTAAACTACTGAAAAATCGTGGCTGTGAGTGTGGGGCAAATTCTCCTCTAACAAATGATCCATAATGGAATTCCTCACTTTTAATAGCTATTTTGGTATATATTTTTTCCTTTTTATATTAAAACCTTAAAGTAAGATACTAACTCTTGAGCCTGACTGCATAGGTTAAAAATTGTCCTTTCTGTGCAGTATGGGTGGATCATTTATAATGCTATGGTATCAGTTTAGAATGTATTTCTTCAGTGTCTTGGCATCAGAGCTTTATAGCACCAGCCATTGCTGGCAATAGACTGTGTGCTAGAATATTCCTATTTCCAGCATCAGAGTTAGTTGGGTTTTTTACCATTTTTGTTACATTTTTGTTGTGTTGTTGGTATCTAGGGTATATAAAAGCAGCTGTTATTAAGTACCAGTATGGGTGAGTAGGGAGGAATAGGCTGAACAATCAAAAGCCTTAACTTGCTGGAATCAGCTTATCTTTGATTGCTTAGTGCCAAGGTGCTTGTAATGCCAGACATAGATTTGTCTCTTGTGTACCCCTGTCTCCTTCTAAAATTGTGAATTTGTGAGAAGTGCAAGCCCTGCTAATTCTGCAGTCTGACTTGATAATATAGTACCAGTCCTAAGCATGGTAGTAGCCTTCTTTTAACATGCTGTTCTAGTCGTCATTTATATGTATGCAAGATAAGCAGTGTATTGACTATGTGCAGCAAGTTTTGTTTCAGCCTGCTTGGCGCCAGTGTAGCTGCTAAAATGTACTGGTTTAACACCTTACCTAGAGTCAGTATCTTCATTCCATTTCTCAGCTAATCCCTGTTCCTGTGGCCCTTTGCTTTTGACTCTGCAATTTAGCAATCTAGCTGTTCCTTTTTTTTAACACAGCAGCTCATACGTTTTAATTATATTAGTTGGTTCTTGCTGGTATTTGTTTCTAGTGCAAGAAACAGTATTAAGGGTCCAGTTCAATAAAAGATGTGGTTTCTTCAAGGAAGAAACCAAAAATCAAGGGTCCACTCATGTTGTCCCTTGATGCTCAGAATTCATTGAAGTCAACAGGATTCCTGCATGCAGGAAGACTACAGAGCGTGACACTAACTAGCACAGATGTCATTTCAGTTGGTAATGGTGGATTTCGGTAACTTTAAGATCTTGGGTGAAGTTTTCAAAAGCACCAACTGGAGTGACATGGGTCTGTAAATAACAAGTTCCAGGCAGTTTACCCTCTTAAGGCCCAGATCCTAAAAAATATTGAGATGCTATGTCACTCAGAGGTTTTCAGAAATGTTGCCCATTGACTTTTCTTGAACTTAGTGCTGCCAAATAGAAGTTGGTCATTATGTTACTGAATTGAGATTTTTGACAGATCCTCCTACGTTTATGCTATATTTGTTTTAATTCTTTACAAATGAAGATTCTTATATTTTGGGTAGTATATTTACTTTTCTCTTAGTTGGAATGCATTAGTTTAATATACTGCCTCTACCAAAAAAAGCTTCACACTTCTACTCGAGACCTTTTTCATATTGAAGTTTTAGGTACTGCATATTTTCCTTAAGAATGGAATCTGTCTCCTTATTTTCTAGTATTTATTACACCTTGTGAAGAGCAATATAATAGCCATGGCTGCTTCTTAGACTTCTGCCAGTATTGAATTCCAGACCATTTTAATGTACAACTAAGTCATGTTACAGACGGTCCGATTTCCACCATGTTTCTCCTTAGCTTCAACATTCCATTTTGCTTGAATCCAGTCTCTCTTTTAACTTGTATTTGTTGGAGGGCATAAATGTTACTTGTATATTACAGTGCTGTCACTGTGTGACATCCCATATGAATTTTGATGTAGATCACATTGCACTCAAATCAGCTGTGATTATGCGTAGAAAATACTGTAGTAGCTAGATGCAGTGTGAATTTTTTCCATTAACAATGAGTCTATGGTTTAAAAATGTGATTATGGTCCTATAAGATACTCGCAGAGCTATCAATCTTTTTTGTTATAACGAAATCATTTTTTTTTAATTTTATAAAGCTGGAAATGATCAAATGCTGTTTTGTTCATTGTCAACAGTGTTGTGTTCATTTTATGTGTTCCTTATTTATAAGGAGCTTCAGAAAATAAAATTATTCAAGGAGCAGAAATAACTGGTTTCTGTAAAGTTTTATTATACGCAGCTATTTTATATTTTAGTTTGATTTTTAAATGAATTGTGAAAGGCACATATCCATTGCATAAAGGATTTATTTGAAAATATTTTGATTCCTTTGAAAGCAGTCATTTAAACACTGAAATATATTTTCCGCAAATGATGATTTTGAAGCACAAGCATCTTCAAATGTCTGTACGAAGATTAAGAATTAAGTTGGCACAACAGTGCCACGCCCCGTCCAATCCAGTGTTCTTCTGGTTTATTCGAAGGCAGAATCATTGCAATCACAAAGTTGGTGGAATGTCCTGTAGTGGACAGGGTTCCTCTTCTCTCGCTGGTCTTGTACACGGGAGCAAGGTAGCTTTGCCGTTGTGGGATGTCTGATTTCTTGCAAGGCTTCAGCCACATCTGCAGTAAAACAGGATAAACCATTTACCTTGACCACAATGCACTTAGTTACCTTGCAGAACTTTTTCAATACAGTCAGAACTCAGTAAATACTTCAAAAAATTGTTCTTCACCACTGATTTTTTTGTAGCTCATCCTAAGTGCTTCCTTTTACCCCAGGCTTCCTCCTAATTGACTTCAAAGCAGATTGATGATCAGCAGCTCTCTGACATTTCCAATAGTATTCAAAATATTTTCACTTTAGATGAAAAAATATGCTGGGTTACTACATAAGTTGCCATACAGGTAATCATGTGAAGCCGGTGACTAACTTGCTCAGCTGGCAGAAGTTTATTTTTACGTATTTAATACGATGCAGTTTTCCCACTACTTTAAAACGAACACAGCAGGCTTAACTTCTGATTGATTGGTAATAATTACTCTTCCCTATAAACCCAATTCGTGTGAAAAATATTTACCACGGGTATAGTATCATAAAGGATTTTCGGATAAGATTCTCCTAATTTCTTAGTTTTTCTGTTCCAGCGAGCTCCATCCAAGAATAATCCTCGAATGTAGACACCTGAATTAATTTTCAAAGAAAAATACAATAAAGCAGAAAGTGAAGTTTAAGAAAAAGGTTTGTTTTGGGACATACTGTAGAGAACAGTGTGAAATGAAATTATATACTTAAGCTTACCCTACAGAGAATAAACCAGAATACTTATACTTGTAAGTGGTACAGCAATATCTGTTCCATATATTTGTATCTGTTCTCTTGCCAGCACAAAGGACACTGACCCTATCCTCTGATGGGGGTATTACTGCTGTGTTGGGCTCCTCATAAGGCTGAAGCCAACTCTTACACTTTTCTAGTAATCCCTCATGCAAGGATTGGAAAGGAGCAGTCAGCTCCAGAAGCTGGAGTAAAGCACTTAGGTAATTTCAGCTGATATATGGTATTGAAAGTCCTTAATGTGTGAAATACTGGTCAAAAAATAGTTACTTTTTACTGTCTAACTTTCTCTGAATGTTAGTGGATTTCAGTTAATAAATACACAAAGAACAAGCCATATTTTAAAATAATAAATGTAAAATTGGACAAAATCACTATTTTCATAGGTTATTTATAAAGGTATTGAAGGTTTAAAATTGAATGTCTGGTTTCTCAGTGGACATTAAAAAGGTTTCTAATAATCAGAGGTTCAAATGACAACTGTAGATAAAGGAACAGAACTGGGTATCTCTGGAATATCAGTGTTGTGTGCAAACCTGCAGTTGTCCAATACATTATCCTTTGGTGATAATGTCACTCTACTGTGTCGGTATTTAAATAGAAAAAAACATGGCCAAACAGAATCACCTCAGTCTCTAAGGCGAGAATATTCCTGCCTTGCAATGTAGAGAAACTGAGGGCTCTGCCTACACTGGGATAGGTCAAGCCTCTCAGCAGCCCTTGGTTTGTACAACTTAGTCTCATATAACCCTTCACTGAAAATTTAAGACTGCTGTCCTGATTTTTGCTGTTAAAAGCTGAAAACCATTCAGGTGAATCTTCTATTCCACAGAGACTCTTGGCTGCAATGAGAATAAAGGCAGCGAGGGCACCAACAATTGGACTCCAGTAGGAAGTGCATAATAGTCACTTACTTAGCAGAACTTTACACCAATTTAATTGTTATTTCTGAAGCTATTTATAAGGATTACTGTCACAATTTGCTTCTGCACGATAGTTTGTTTCCACTGGGTTGGCAAACTATCCTGGGGGTAAAAAAATCATGAAATGAAAAAAAGTAAATGTTGCCTGAATACAGTATTAGTTGAGATTTTCCTATATACTTAAGAGCTGCTCATTGGGACTGGGTAAAACTCTTGGTGAGGAAGAGTTGGTTGATGAAGCTGCAGTATACTATATGGAACAATCCTGCCCAAGTGCGTTGAGGTGGTAATCTTGGTCCTACTAAAAAGATGTGATACAAAGGCCTCTTGTGCAGGCCTTTCTTGGACAGTAATTGAATTAACAAGGTGCCTGCATTTTCCAACCTCCTATGCAGTAAATCAAATGCATCATTTGTTACTACAAAGAATTCATTCACCTGTATACCAACATAAACATATAAAGCCTTAAGTAACTTGTTTACCATCTTCAGGAGCAATTTTGTATTCTTTGTCTTCCAGCACTTCATAATCAAAGCCTAGCAAATCTATTGGAATGGTGTATTTTCTTGCATAGTTCTGCTGGGCACCAGTTAAGAAGGCTTGAGTGAAGAAAAATCCTGAAAGCCAGAAGACTGGAGGAGTTCCATTTTCATACCACAACTGTGCAGCAGAGAAGGGGGGAGAGAGAGAAGCTAGAATTCATCTTAAAAACATTAGGAATAAAAACATCATAAAAACCCTGCATTGCTTCATGAACCAGTATTAGTCTCCTGCCCTGCCCTGCCCTCCCCCTCGCCCTCCCTCTTCCCAGGCTGTTATGGACAGCTACTACTCTTTAAATTAATCTCTTTTTTTAATGCCACTGGCTTCTGTAAAAGTACAGTCCCTTTCCTTGAAAATTATTTGGCTTTTAATATAAAGAGTGGCTGCTTCAGAACTTGACCTACTCCAACAGAGATTCAGCAAATGAAGAATCTATTTTATTTTTACTTTATCCTATTTTAGGACCCCTATTTGGCATAACCATAATGTGTGTCTGCATGCTGCTGCCAGATTTGTTGGGGATTAATAGCAGACAAAACTACTAGAGGGTATTAATGCAAACAAAAATGAGAGCAGCGTTAAATATTTCTTGGAAACAAGTTTTGGAAATGCCTCATTATTAGTGAGGGACTGGTAAAGCAGCATCTCTGAGGCAATTTGAATGCAGGGCATCCTCCTTGAGCTGTAAGCCTTTTTGGTGTCAGGGATCATAATGCACATGTGCATGCTTGGGGGGATGGTGTCTAGCAAACAGCAGAAGAGAAAGATGCCTAGTGCTGATACCTGGGCCCTGAAGGACAGAGAGAGAGAACTGGAACTGGGGACACCATATCATTTATTTATTTATTTCCCCCATCTTCAGGGTAGCATAAGCAGTACCATTCTTCTTTATTGTGCCTTTCTCTTCCAAGCAAGTTTGTTCTTTGTCTCTGCTGAAGCTACCAACAAAGACTTAAGCTGGTGTCGGTGCTGATGTGAGCTACAGGTAAATATCCTTATGAACTGGCTGAGATTACTAATCTATTAAACAAGAATCAGTTTATTATTTTGTCAGTGCTGAACAACACTGTAAATCCTCTGTAGTCCAAATGTGAAAGTTTCCATGGTTCTTGGCTGACCCCATGCAGCCATCCAATTCCCAGCCAGCCTCATATTTGACCCTAGTTACTATGCATGAGGGAGTTAAAAAGATTTCCTAACTTCAGCTAGTCAACTGTATTATAAACTTCCATATCTAAGAATTTATATTCATTTAACTGCTCCGAACACTGCCAGTAACAGTTGTCACTTAAGAGGGCTTTAGTAAATCCATTGCAAGTGATATGGACATTTTAATGCTATGTACAACTGTCTTAACAAGGTGGATGGATGGTACTTTGCAAATCTTAGTTGTGTTCTGTGCACTGATGAACAAATTGCTGTACATTGAACTTAGTTCAATTAATCATGCAGAGACAACGTGTGTCTACAAGTGTCACCTGAACCAGAAAACAAAATGACTCCTATCAGTCAGAAGAGGTTTTTTTTATAGTGCATGCTCACCTGTAAGAACTTTAATCTGGCAAGAAAATCATTCACATAACTGCCAAGTGGTTTAAGGCTTGGGTAAGATTTGTTCATCCACATTCCTGGAATTTTGCCTTTCAAAATGCTGTTCACCACTTCTTCCAGTTCAGCAGACATCACCACTAGGCCCTAAAGTAGATTTTGGAAAGTAAGATGTCAGGGTAGTTCTCATTCCACATTTCAAAGCACACCGCCCATGTAATAAAAATAAAAATATTATCCAAGTTTCATCCACAGTGAGAGAGAGACAATTTGAATCAGAAACTCCAGTGGGGATCAGGTCTGTGGCAACTTCAGGGTCCTGTAGTCCTACAAAGGCCCAGTATCAAATGGTTCAGAATAAGAGTAAAGAATACTAAATGAAACAACTGCCCATACTGAAAAATTCTTCCAACCCATTATTAGAGCTCAGGAGCATGGTGTTTAATATCACTTCAAAAACTTTTTTTTTAAGTCCACACTATCATAACTCTACATGTTCTCATTCGTAAATGTTCTCTTCCTCCAAATCTTCCAAAGTGCTGTAACACACAACATGCAACTTGTAGTTCGTTATTTGAAACAGCTTTCCTTCTATTTTTTCTGCCTTTATATTTTTTTTTAAACTCCTCCTCACCTAGCATTATGGGCAAAATAAAACATGAATAGTCTCAAGTTGCCCTTCTCAAGTTGTTTTGGTATTTTGAATGTCTTCATTATGGCTCTGATGCACCTGCATGTTACCTCTCAGGGCCCAACAGTACTGAGCATCCTCACCTCTCTTTAGAAGCGAGAGAGCTGTGAAACAGCTTAGTGGCAGCAAGCCCAAAAGAGAGGTGAATATTTAACTTTTGATTTTTTTTTGGTCATATTTATTAAAAAAACTAATGTAAGTGGTGAGAAGAGGTATCATTTTGCCAAATGCTTTGGCTTTCCCTCTGACACACTAATGAAATCATGATGGCTCATATGATCGAGTTCATGTCCATAGGTACACTTTTTCAAGTATAAAGTAGGGATTTGGGACTCACAAAAAAAATCTCTTTCCAAAAACAACTTAAACTATTTAAAAGTCACCAGGACTTTTGGGCCCAGCTCCTCAAGCATGTTTACCCTTGCAACACAGGAAGAAGGTTTAAAGCTGGAAAATGCAAGCAGAGGCAGGTGCCTAGCTGCAGTCTCAAGGTACTTAAGGCAGGATTGCATAGTAAACTTGCCATATAGTGGCACTGCCAAGCAGAAGGCACTTCTTCAAATGGACTAATTGTCATTGCTGATTAGCCCACCCCCCCACCTTTATTAATTAACCTCTTCACAGGGTTGCACAAATGTGGCTACACTGCATCCAGTTTAGGAAGCAGCCCTCTATGGCCCAGCATGGTGTGCTTGAGGGCTCTACTACCTGGATCATTAAATTTACTGTGTGGATATGGCTTAAGCCTTAGAGAAATGTAGCAGCTGAGGTCTTTTTGTGCTTGGTATTTGTGGTTGGCTACCACAGTGCTCAGCTGAGTGTCCTGGCTTTTGAGGCATCCATTCTTAGCCTCCTGCCCCCTCAACTCACTGTACTGGGAGCTATAGGCAAGAGCCAACTTCACCCATGCTGTAGTTACTGACCAAGACTGATTTATAGGGATGGGATCAGGCGGCTTATCCTCCTTCCCCTGGCTAACCACACATTGCCCCACAGTATGTATACAGTAGGATTTAGGCACCTTCAGCAATGCATCTTATTTCATTCAAGCGTCTCCTAGAAAGGCAAATAGGTGAGGTTTGTTGTTGGTTTGTTGGTTTTTGTGTTGTCTCCCCAGGGTAGGTTCAGGGTGCAGCAGCCCACAACTGATGCATGCTGCAGCTCTCTCAGGTGCACTGACAGCACCTTGAGCAACTTCCTTCCCTGAGAAAGGTAGATAGTCTCACAGATGAGCCCCCCACACTCCTGGATGGGCAGGCAATTTGTTCTCTCCCTACTAGCTCTCAGCAGCTTCAAGCAGGTGCTGCTACAGACTGCACAAGTACAGCATCTCCACTGGCCTCCGTGCAACACCAGGACACATCCCTATGGGCACACCTCCACCCCATCTGGACTGCTACTAGCTCTCTTCCCACACTACCACAGGGGAATGGTACTGCACTGACAGTGGCACTGGGCATCAGCCGCACTCTCCCAGTTCATCACAGAGGACAGTATTTTAAAATTCTCATTCTGGGCTCACAGCAGCACCACGTGACCTCTCCCAATAGCTGAGTTACTGCCAAGAGGATGGCACGGATGCAGTGAACTGGTGGGGGTGAGAGGCAGCAGTGCTCCACACACAGGGCTACAGCATACGTCTCTTGCTTCCCCACAGACTTAGCAGGAGGGAAGGCCCTAGCCTATATACATTCTGGCAGAGGTGCCCTCAGTCTGAGCCCTGACCATATCAAACTTGGCTTCTGCCCTAGAGGCTCAAAGGGTGGAAAGGTAGGGTCACTATCTATGAGTCACAAACCCTGATCTTTGTCCTGAAAGACCTGCCTTTGGCACTCCACCTAACTCTGCCAGAGGAACGATGGAGGTTAGCTGTAGCTACCATCAGCGGGTAGTGTACTGTGCCGCACACACTGCACTGTGCAGAGGAGGAGGAGGATCCCTGGCATCCTTCACCAGAACCCATGTCTGACTTCTATGGTGCTTCTTTCCAGTACAGTAGCACGCAGGCCACTCAAGGCTGTGTTCCCTTCCTGCCTCCCCACCATCTTTTTCCTCTGCTTCTCCGCTCAGGGCAGTCTCTCAAAACACCCAGGGACACTAATGCTGAAAGACAGGCCAGTGGGACTACCATACCCAGGGAAAGCAAGGCCTGCCACACCTTGTCTCACATGAAACAGCTGCACACAGCCACAGGGATACCTGTAAGTCAGCCATTTCAAAGGTGAGTTTGGGTTGGGGGGCAGGGTTGGGGTGTGCAGGTGGTAAGGATAATATGACCACCCCACCCCTCCCCACCCAGGGTGGGAGGAGAAGGTGAGGACGGTACATCCCAGAGGTGTGCTTCACCAATTAGCCCTCCAAAAGCAACTTACAAACACAGCTAAGGTAGCAGGGCAGCTCTACAGTTAATGACAGACAGCAACTCCTTATCTGTAATGCTTGTTGAAAACAGCCAGGAACGCTCTATCAAAGGCTTTGGCAAGCTCCTGGGCCAGGCAGCCAGCGAGCCACAGGTTGCTTCACTGATGACTCCCTGACTTCACATGGCTGATTACACCAGAAACAAAAGTGGATCTCCCAAACCCAGCCCCACTGCTGATCTACTACTCTGTGTCTAGGCACATGTCCATGCAGATGCCAGGGGTACCCATCTGATGCTGTGTAATAACTGGCTGACCAGTCTCAAAACCTACTTATGAAGCAATGGTTGCAGCCAGCCCAGTGCCAACAAACCAGAACATGCACACAATGCTGGTATGTCATGAAACAAGCCAGCCAACAGCAGAGATGAGGATGCCAGTGCTGTGAGGCCCCTGTGTACCACCTAACCTTCAGTCCCGAGGAGCTGCAGGCCATTAACTGACTGCTCCACAGCAGCTCCAATGGACACAATTGCTTCTAGAGGGAGTGGTGAACAGAAAACCAGAGATAGTCTATACTGGCCCTCCAAAACAAACAGAGGCAAGCTGTAGTGGGCCAAAAATGTGCCTGCCTCAGGTGGAGGATCAAGGGAGCTTTGGCTGGGAGGTGTTTATCAGGTGCATGATGCTCCACATACACCTAGCATCTTGGGAAAGATGCACTAGAGTTGTACCTCCAGCATCCAAGTGAGTATATGTCATTTCTGGTACAGGTCTCCTTCCTAGCACAGAGTACAGGACTCAGCATGTCACCCCGGTCACATGCTCACTGTACTCTGGTCTTGGGGAATCTGCAGGTCTGGAGTGATAACCGAACCTCACCCCCAGGATGGTACCCTACACCTTGGCTGCATCACCTCACATCTCTGATAATGAGCAAGCTCAGTACCCAGCCTCAGAGTATGACAGCAAGTATCTATTCGTAGCCGTGGTGCACAATATCGTAGCCCTACAGAGGCATGACAGAAGTTTGCTAGCATTGCTGGCAAGGGTGGGTGCCTGGCTCCTAGCCTCTCGAATGTAGCCCCTCCTACAGCCAGGATCACCAATCTCTGTTCTCTCCAGCCCTGTGCTGCCATCTCTTCCAGTCTAGAAAGTAACTGAGCAGGGTTATGAATCTAGGGGCAGACAAGAAAGGTTGTGAGCAGAGGAGAAGTGGGGAGCACAGCAGATTCAAAGGCCTCTAGGGAACACCTGGTAGAGATGGTTGCCAGGAAATCCCACGCTGCTTGACAGAATCCAGACCCCAGCAGCACTGACCCACCTACCACAGCCAGCCCACCACTCATGGGAAAAGAGAGCCTTGGTTCATGATACCACAGCTGCCTTACCACAATGCCCTTCTAGTCCTTAGTCTTCCAGTTCTGGTCCCTCCAGTCATCAAGCCTGCTCCATACCTAGTTTTCTATTCTGTCTGGGATCATCTCAGGAACCAGTCCTGCACTGTCTGACATATGCTTGTTCTACTTGATCCTCACCCTAACAGCTGCCTCAGACTAACAAGACTAACAAGGGCCTTTATGTGTGTGGGTTAGGCAAGGTCTGTGAACAATCTGGCTGCCAAACACCACTGCAGTGTACTCCTACTGGTTGCAGTTCAAGCATCACTAACTTTTCCTGCCCACAGACAGAAGCTGAACAGGCATTGGCAGAGTCTAAATCACTTTGAGGTGTAAAAGGCCTCTACACCTGAGGCTGCTGATATTTTTACCTGGTAAGTTGCATCTGCATAATGTGCACAGATGCACAGCAGCAATTCCAGAATCAAAATATGTAAAACACTCTCACCAAGTGTGTTACACAGCTAATTGACAGGTAAGTGGCACTTGGATTGCTTGTGATTAAAATGGGATTCTACTGTCGGTGCCCGATTTGGGTGTTGTGAATCCTACTTGGTGGCTAGCTGCCTACAGGTTAGGCCCAGCAATCCTAATCATTGCAACACCTTGCTGTATTCACTTTGTAGAGCTATCCCTAGAAGTGGTTTGTATTCCTAAATTGCTCAAGTACTTTTCACCATTCATGCTAAGTTTTAAAGTGCTAAAACAAAGGGGAAGTAGCTTCTTTGCAGAAACCAGAAGGGTATTTCTGTTACTCTTTTATATTTAGTTATTGGCAGTTGCTCAACACACATGTAATGTATCCACTTGGAACCTCAACTCTTTGAATATCTTAAGTAATAATTTGTTTTGTTTGTGTCTTTGTCATTCTGTCTGTCATGCTCAAAAAACCGTATCTGTGCTCACTTTTCTGGACTTTCAGTGATTGATTTCAATTAGTTATGGTGTACTCTCAGTATCCAAGCAAAAATTGTCCCTTAACACCCTTACTTGAACTTTGACCCATAGCACCCTTGCCAAGGTGAGGCAGAGAATAGACAGCAATTGAATGCAGAAAGAATGGCAAGAGCAAGACAAAATGCAACAAATGAGCAAAGAGGATGTTGTAGAAGAGATGCAATGGAAAGGCAAAGGGTTTGCACAGACAATAGAAGACTGACTGAAAGAGTAGATAATAGGTTCCCTGAAGACAAAACAGAGGAACATATTTGTGGATTGATAAACATAGTGTGGCAATTTTGTAACTCTTTAAACTTCCAAGCTGAAAGACCATCAGATAGCCAATTCCAGGGTTGTTGTCATGAGGGTAAAGTGATTCTGCCTCCAAGAAGACTGTGTCTGGAGTATCTGCAGGACTTGATGACGAATTGGAACAACGAGCATTACCAGAACTTTAAAACAAACATTCAATTGTACAACAGTGCGTTGTCTGTTGAGCAAAGGTCATTATGATGAGATGTATGCTTTACAGACTGTGTGGTGAATTGAATCCAAATGCATCATGCATGGAAAATCATCCATGTCTGAAGAAATATACAAAGAAATTTACAGAGGAGACACTTGGAAAACTTGATGGATGCCGTTGTATAGAAGAAGACCAGGCAGAACAGGTCAAATTGATAATGAGACAGTGGATAACAGAAACGTGGTATCCTATAACAAGTAGCCTATTTTGCCTGTCATTTTTTACACACTTTTACACTAGTATGTTAATAATTTCAGAACCTTTATATTGCATCAGATTAATGGCTAAATCCTGAGAGCTGTGTGGTACAACTGAAGTGATAGCTCAACATGGCATATGACCTAGCCCTAAATTATTTGTTTTTAAGTTTTGACAAAGCTCACCTTGATTGCTTTCTGGATGTTAATGCAGGAGTCTCTGATGGTATGCAGCAATTTGTTAAATCGCCCCATTTCTTGGACAAGTACAGTGTTCATACTTTGTGTGTAGGTGGTTGGGTATCTCCTCATTGCAGCCTCAATGTCAAAGTCTGAAGGAAGTTTGCTCTGGATGTCACTTGCCACTTCACAAACAATTTCATCTGTTGATCTTGCACCAGAGCCTGATGCTCGAGACTATAAAGTAGCCAGAGGTAGAAAAAGAAGTGATCATGTGAATTTCAGTGAATATTTAACTAGAGAAGCACATTTAAATTATTATTAATGAATTAGTATGGATATGGCCTTATTTGTTCTAAGGTAAATGCAAAACATACAAAAGGATTAATCCATTTTTGAAGTTTAGTTACAGTATTATACCCTCAGAGTATATTCAGTAGGTGGCGATGTTCTAAAATAAGTGTTCCATCACACTGTTTCTCTGATTAAATATGTTGTCATTTGCAGTTTTGGAGTAACTGGAGTTTCTCTGAAAGTCACCTGGTTATAAAGAGTGATCACAAACACAAACAGCCAAAGTAATATTCCTCGGGTATCTTTCTTTAGGTCACAAAAAGAAGAGGAATAAGTAGAGAGATTAAGAGCCTGATCTTGTGCCCTCTTAAATCAATGTTCACAGAAACTCCAGTAAACATAGCATGGGATTTTCACACTAGTAGTGATCATTCCAGCTAGGGTTGTAATGTGCTGGCATAACTTTTGAAGAAAAATTACACTGCTAACACTACACAATGCAAATATTTTATGAATAAAGGGAGGATTTTCTGTACACTAAAGGTAAGGAAACAAAGTAAGTACAACATTTTTACTGTTCTTGTGGCAATGCATGCTACCTCACACATATGTGATTAATTAAAATTTGCTCATTTCCTTCACAGTGCTGTATGCTTTATTATATCTAGGAGTCTTACAAACGGACAGCTTGTGCTTTAAAGGGAATGTTTTTCAGCATCTTCTGTGACACTTCAGAGATTGCTGTCAAAACACTGATGCTGCAATGACTTGTGGCTCATCCTCTAACAGGAAAGTCATCACGAGGAGAGTCACACACATGCTTGTGCCCTAAATTAGTGACTCATCCATTGTTTACATGCTTTTCTAATGCTATGTTAGATGCTTTAATAATGCCTTTTAAGTTAATATTACAGCTAACTTAGTTAACTTAGGGCTTTGACCTAACTCTCCTCCATACCTTGATACTGTATTTCCTTAATTTTAAGATAAGAGGTTCCCCCCATTTAACGTGGGGGAAAGCCCCACATCTTAGAAGAGTATGAAGGCGGTGGCACGGGAGGATGGTTGCTGTGGCTCAGGCTCCAGACCCTACCCAGGGTCCAGCCATAGCTGTAACTGCTGGCCACCCCCTCCCCCACCTTTGCACCCCACCATAGGCCCCTGAAGCCTCTCTTCCCTTAACTTTCCCTCCCACCGCTTCTGCTCCTCAGCCTGCCCTTCTGCATCCCCTCCTTTCCCTTGCTCCACACCAGCAGTTTCCATGCATGCTGCGGTCTGGGACACTGAGCACGGCCCTAGTATGGCCTGTAGCAGCAGCATGCAGCCTGCATGGCCACTACAGGGGCTGGGCTGGGGTTGTGCTCAGTTTCCCAGGCTAGAATGGGAATGAAGCATCCCAGCACAAAGCAAGAGTAAGAGGGGGAAGCGGGGAATAGAGCCTGTTGGGGGGGAGGGGGGAGGAGTGAGGAGCAGAGCCTGTGGGAAAAAGGGAGCCTGACTCTGAAGGCAGGTAGGTAGCAGGGGGGGCAGGCAAAAAGAGGGGACAAGCTTTGCGATTTCCCCACACCACTTGTCTCCTCACTGCTTACAATGGTGTGGGGGATGAATTAAAGACAACCCTCCAATAATTAGGTTCTATACCTGGAAAATTATAACAAATTAATAAATTTTCCATGTATAGATTCTAATTATTGGGGTGTTGTCTTAGATTTGAGTAAATGCAGCATTCATTTGTTTTGTGATTTTGTATATTGCAATTACAAGGAATTAATTATCTTCCACAGAAGATACACCAGTACAATAGCAAGTTTGTAGCCACAATGGAGAAATGGAGAAACCAGATGAAACATCTTTGAACAAATAAGTACAATAGAGCTAAACAATAATAAATTATTATTATGATGTACATTGTGAGATGACTAAAAATTATTCACAGCCACAAGTCATTTACATACCTGTGTAAGAAGAATGTTATCAAACAACAACTGCGTTTCTGACTGATCCTTGGTAATATCAGCATTGGAATTCATCCCAAAAATCTCTGGGGAAGGGTTCAGTGGAAGGGTCTTTGTATATTCGATATAGCTTTGGTACTGAAAAGATTTATGTTAGGAGATTAAAAAGATTCAAAGATCAAATAAGGCCCAGAAGAAATGCAAAGCAGCCTACTTCAGTTGAGGTTCAAAGAAAATATTCCAGATGCCCCTAATGTAGTCAGCATTGTTTTAAACAGAACCAAACTCTGAGCACCTAACCAGTAATAGTATTTCCCTTCTGCCAAGCCTGCCAGAGTGGTCATCATCATCTAGCATCAAGTTAACAAATCCAATGGCCTCAATTCTAGGGAAGAATTCTGTTCTTACACTGGGCCCATCAACATGACAACTGAGCACTTCAGACTATCAAAGGTTAAGGTGATGGCAATTCACTATTTACAGCAGAATAGTTATAGCCTTTCTTAAAATGCCATCAAAGCACTAACGCCCAGATGTCAAAGGCATTTGGGTACCTAACTCCAATAGGGCTTGCATCCCATTTAGGTACCTAATTTTAAATACCCTGAAGGATCTTAGCCTAACAGGATTTCAGTACTTAGATACCATCATGATAAGCATTAAGCAGGGGTGTTAAACATACAGTCCATGGAGGCATGTCATCTGGCTTGCAGGGCAACTCCCCACCCCCGACCGCATTCAGTCTGCATGGCTCATTGCCACAGCTCCTGGAGCACCTGTGGCAGTGGTGTGAATCCTCGTGGTTTTGGCACAGCTCTGGAACTGAGGAAGTTAATGCTGCTTGCCTCCTCACCCCTTACCGGCTACCAAAATCAGTTTTTAATCACCCCTGGCAACTAAAATTGGCAGTAGGGGAAAAGAGGGCGTAAGCAGCAGCAGTGTTAACTTTCTAGGCTCTGGAGCTGCGCAAGAAGTCCCACAGTCTGGGTCCAGCTTGTGGGAAGCCTTGGAGTCTGGATCCAGCCTGGGGAGGCTCAAGTTTCACACCCCTGCACTGAATAATAGGACAGATTCAAGTCAATGTAGTTTAGCTCAGGTGCAGTATGAATTATCCCTAGGTTAAAGAGTAGGCATTATGGCACTCAGTTTAAGCCTTAAATCTTTAATATCCATTACGTGTAAACATCTTCATTTTGGGTGACCAATATGAAACTTTCCACAGCCCTGTTTTTTGGAGATGCTAAGTACCTACAACTTCCAATGAAGTCAACAAGAGCTTTGGACCAGCTTGCCTAAAGCAAGAAAGGGTCAGTTTGTCACAGAGGGAACTAGATCTCTGTAATATGTTCCCAGGGCCTCAGACTAAACCACTATTTTGCTCTACTTTAGTATTTTATGCTATATTGTTTTTATGTCTAATACAATTGATAAGGTTTTCTGGAACTGAATGACTTGCACACAAGTGTCAGTCATTTATAACAATTTATTGTAACAATTTTCTGAAGCAGGTTTTTTCTAGTTAGTCCTATTTATTACAAGTCACTCTCCAAGGGATTGGCAGAATGACAGTTTGGGACACAAGCAAGAGGCATGTAAGAAAAGCAGCATGAAGGAAAGTTATTTATGATTAAAATGACCATGATGTATCTTTTTTTATTTTTGTCCATTTAATAATTTTTAAATACTTACATCTCCTTCAGCTGGGGCAAAATACAGGCCACTGGCATCAAATTTATAATCTAAATCTGTAACAATTTCTGAATTGTAGAACTTGTTCAGAATGCTACGGAGTGTACGCCGATCCCAGTCATCAGTAACTCTGCCACCATAATTGCATTCACCAGTCATATAGCGCAGGGCATCATACGGCAGCTCCTGAAGCACAAAATCATCTGAATTCTTTTTTTTTTTTAACATAGCTACACTAGAGGCCTAATCATTATACCTTTCTATTCTGTGCAGTTCTCAACCACTAAAGAAATTCTGCTTCCTGAGTACAGCCGATATTACTCCAAGATAAATTTAGGCTATATTCAACTATTATTAGGGGGAACATAAGCAGTGGTCTGACCATACCCACTTCAAGTCCATCTAAGCTATATTTTACAATGCATGGCACCTTTCCAGTATGATCCAGATCTACCTTGAAGGATTAGAAGAATTTAGGTGCTTAAATCACAAAAAGCAATCCAGACTAAGCCTACTCTTAAAGCAAAGTTCCCCAGGGCTAGGGACAGAAGTTGCACATAAGCCAGTTTAAGTGATTAGCAACTGGTTTAACCCTGTAACAGAACTAGGGCTATTAATTAATCACAATTAACACCCACAATTAACACGTTAATCTGCTTTTGCATTAATTTTTTTAACGTGTTAATTGCTGCTGGTGATGGTGGGGGGAAAGCTGCTCATGCTGCTCTCCCCTCACTGCTGTGTGCTTGCCTGTGTGCTGGCGGAAAAGGGAATGCCTACTCACTTGCAAATTGGTTCAATCTAGGCAGGTTAAACTAACTTGCAAAGACTGAATCAGTTCTAGCTCCGGCTTTCTGCATGTCTGTCCCTAGCCCAGGTGCCTACATATGGGCAGAAGCAAGCTAGATGCTGCATCCTCCCACAGTACCTACCATGTACCTGAGCTTAACCGTGTTTCAAATCTGTTTCTAGGAAGCACCTAACCTCTGTCCAAGTCCACATAAAAGCCTCGGCTGGTAGGCAACCCTGCCCCCAATTCTAACTTTTAATTCCTTTTAGATGTCTTCCTTTTGCTTGTGGGATAGTCTTCCTTATTTTGCAGGGGAATCTGAATGCATCTCTCACACTACACAAGCCTAAGTCCCTAACCACCAGGCTGGGGGTGAGTCTAGTCTGATAAGGTGAGGGCACTGCCCCAGCCACTTAGGGAAGCTTGGTAGGTGATACTGATACCTGTCCTTGAGTTTCTCTCTTATTTTTTCTAGTTTTGCAGTTGCATTTTTCCTGTGTTTTATATGCTTTTTTAATCCACAATTTCTTTATCAAGACCACTCAAACAAGGAAGGAAACAATGCAAGCATACAGCAAAAATGACACTGTAAAAATACTGTCAAAAGGAATGTAAACAAACAAGATATCAAGGAAAAATAGATTTTCTCCAATCTATTTTACAATAAAATAGTAAGAGTAGTGCATAGCTTTTAGTGAGCACTTGTCATCCCAAACTCTAAAAGCACTTTAAAACCCAGGTATTGTTATATCCATTTTACAGATGGGGAAACTGAGGCATGGGAAGGTGAAATCACTTGCCACCCAACAAGTCAATGGGAGAACTGGATACAATACTCAGTTCCCAGTTCAGTGCCCAGGCAACTAAGCATCCTCTCTCTCCCCAGCCCCTGCCAAAGTTAAAAAAAGAAAAGGGCACAGGTTGGAAAGTAGCCAAATTTACACAACAGGTCAGTATCAAAGCTTGAAATATAATCCAGATGCCCAAGTGCTAGCCATGTGATCTCTTGGCTGAGTCACATACAGTTACAATACTATTTGATACAGCATCTGAAGATAAGAATGTGATTATTCCATTGGTGGCATCTCTTTAAGAACTATAATCCAGAATCTCTTTCAGAAACAATACAGGAAGTTCCAACAAATGAGATAAGTATATGGAGCAAAACTTGCTCCACTGCATAGAATAACATCTAGTTTGCTTGTATGAATGTTCCCTAAATGAGTTACTGAGTTGAACTTGGCATGCAGTTTCACTGATGTATTTTTGATATTTGTATACCCCCAAAAAGATAAGTTATAACCAGAATACTACTATGTTTAGAAATAAATGCTGCAATTAGGCCTTTGTTTTTATGAAGTACCACTACTGAATGTATATGCATTAATGATGTCATACAGAACAAAATGGATAATATCTTTGCTTTACTTTACCTCATACTGGCTTTACTGTACCTCATACTTTACATTACTTTACCTCATACTGGTTCAGGAATATGTGCAGCTGCTGTACACTAATTCGCAGATCAGTCTCATTGAATTCATATGGAATATTCCAACCCAGCGGTCCAAATTTCCGCCTTTCTTGAACCAGTGCATGGAAGAAACAGAGGCCATACAGCAACTTCTTGAATTCAACCTTTTAACAGAACATTACAATATGATTAAGTCACATCATTTCTTCTCTAAATGTTTCCACTTTCTGATGCCCCCATATATTGGGGTACAGGGTAGAACTTAATAATATATGGAGAGTTAAGGAATGTCTGCCTTTGCAGTCCCACAACAGCCTGGATTCCTCTGCAAAAGTATCATTTGTGAAGCATTTAATTTCAGAATATAGCCATCGGTTTTTCACAAATTATGGTTTTAAGAATCTTTGTAATCTTACAAATATTCTACAAGTAATTAAGTTAAACAGACTTTTATAGTATTTTAGTAAGATCACAGCACACCACTTTTATTTGCAGACCTGGTTTTGTAAAATATTGTTCCTACTGTATTTTCCTTTTTCTGGATCCAGATGTGTTTTGGTTGTGGTATATTCCTAAAAACCCTTTTACAGCTAAGAATGCTAAGAATGTGATTTTTAATTAAGATAATTTAGTCAGATATACAGCTTCAGTTAAATGCAACTATCTTTATTATTTAAGGATAGCAGAATATTGTAAACCAATTTTAGGTCAAACGTACTAAAACACAAAAAAATAATTACAAAAAGAGTAGAGGATTTCCCAGTCTACTTACTTAGAAAAAAAGATACTTATGATTGATGACAATCAACTAATGAATCATTTCACTCTCATATTTCAATGAGGAAAAAAAAATTATGATTTGAATGAAAGGTAGAATTCAAAAACAGCATTAGATTCAGTTAATATTTTGTAACAGATTCCCCAACTTTGCATGGTTGTACTGGGAAATGACTTGCTTTTGACTTTTAAATAGTAAGCTGTATTATTAATGGCACACTACAAAATCTCTGCTGGCAAGGAATGAGAACAGTGGTAAAATAAAAATAAAATATTAATAAAATTCACTTCACTGAAGTCAGCAATCAGTAATCAAAACCAGCTTCATTGCAGTGCAGGTAGACTACTTAATTTGATAGTTTTTACCCAGCACACATGAATATAACCACCAGAGTCCACTTTAGCTGCTTTATAGGAGGAGTGAGATAACAAGACTAATAATACATTACTAACAGGCTTATTGCAAGTGTTGAAAAATTCAGGGTCAGAGATTGGATCCATCAGATACGAACGGATGATATTAGCCCGTAAACCTTTTGGTGCTTCATTTGTCATTTTCACTCCATTTTGAAGTACAGACACAGGGAAATTTGGAGATGGGTAACTGGTGAGCCAAAGTCGGAAATCTGGATGAGTTGTATCAGGATTAAATTCCTAAAAGAAAGCACCACACAAAATTGGAGAATGCAACCCGAAAGGAATAAGAAATATTATATATGTCAATACCTTTGAAAACAAGCCTAGCTGCAAAAATCTGATAATGTACAAATGAAATGCTTACATATGACTAGTTTAAGGCATAATTATAGTTGGAACCACAGTCATACATGGAAATTTCCATTTTAAAGCTGCTCTACTTTACTTGGACCTATCTGAATCTTTAGGAATATAAGCAAAAATTTTCCAGGAATTATCTCAATGTGAAGGTCAATGTTTGAGGAATGTATGAGCAAAGACAGTACAGACCTTTCTATGTACAAAAGAATATATAAAAAACTATACTGTCTTTATTAATAAAATAATCATTTCAAATTCAAACTTGTCATAATAAAGCTGTAAGAATAAGAATAACTATTCAAAATTCATGGTAGAGCTATGCACTTTGTTAGTTTGCAGGAGAAAGACCCACTCATACCCTTTTACATTTGTGTCAATTAGAAAGTGCAAAGCTCCTCAGAGTCCCAATCTCCAAAAATCTATACATATTTAACCTTAACCATAAATATAAATTTTGCCAGGCTGGGGCCAAGGCTTACAGGAAATCTCCTTACCGCCTTCTGTATCTTTAGAAGGGGATTTTATTTCCCAATGAGCAAAACATTGTTTCATTTTGTTTTGTACAAGAATACTAAATATTCAACTTTCAACACCAGGGACTATATGTCTTCAGCTGCAATTGGAGGAGGCCAACGGTAGCTGTAAGGCTGCTGTCTATTACAACCAGTGGCCAGTCCAACAGTACAGAATTACCAAGCAGAAGGATGTATGAGCTCCACACTCTTTGTTTCAAAAACACTTCATGCATCAGAAGCAGAAAGAAAAGACTGCTACAGAACCACCATTATAGAGATTCCTCTTATGTAGAAGGAATGCTCAAGAAGTAGGTTAAGTTGGCTTTTTGGCCTTTTTATACGCAAAGAAGACCTGAGAGTCAGTCCTTAAGTTTTACTAAAAGAAAATACAACTGAGTTATACCTCACAGACTTTTTCCAGTGTTGGCATCCATGAGGTTGCTAGGTGACAGTTTTGCAGAACTACCCAGCTGCCTTCCTTCACTGCCTTCTCTATCATTTTCATGGCTATGGGACCTTGGCCTTGGCCAAGTGACAGGGAGCTAAGCTTTGAGCCCCCATATCCCTGCAAATACACACAGATTTTAAAATGACAAAAATATTACACAGATTCACAGAAACACACTGAACACTCTGGTATAATTTACATCCATATTTTTTATAAAACAAGAAAAAAAACACAAACATTGAATTCAAGCTAATTCAATAAAATACAATAAATACATTTCTAAACTACAGAAAGACTATACACAACGCTTCAATAAGAAAGCATCTCTCATTTTAGAATCATCCCCCAAAAAAGGACCTCAGTGCTTAAAAAAGGTTTGACGTCCATGAACGCATCCACACGTTGCCCTACAGAGACGTAGTGATGTGCTACACCACTGTACAGTGTGTGATGGCAACGTAGCGATCATGCATTTCTACACATGATCGCCAACTACGTTGCTGTAGGGGCACACTCCTCGGGTATAGTGCACTGCTACAGTGACATACCAGCGAAATCAACCCATGTACTGCACACACGGCATGGTAACTGCCCATACTGCGCCATGCTTTAGTACGTCCAAAAGGAAATATTAAAGCACGGCGCCATAGCAATGTCACTGTACAATGACGTGTAGACGTGCCCTACAAATCCAAAACTGTGATCCAAATCAGCCCTCTAACCTAAGTGATACTTCAACTGAGCAGACACTTCCCTATTTGACCTGCAAATTCCTTGTTCCTGGACTCTGCACATGCCCAGAACTACAGTGAACAGAGCAACTCAGCACCTACCTACTTACTAGCCAAAACCAACTGGGATTCAGGCACTTACAGTACGAAAGTATTTTACTGGTGTTAGACCTTATTCTTTCATTTGTTTTGAGGATGGCCTCCTTGGAGTTTTAAATAAGAAACTAAAACCTTTTTAAGGCAGCAGGCTTTCTGAATCCATATGAATGGGTCTAACTATGTGAACCTTCTTTCTTGATCCTGCTGTTGACAAGAAAAAGGAAACTTGAGAGCCAAAGCAGGCAAGGGGGTGAGCCAAACAGAGATCAACTGACACAAGTGGTTTAGTGGAAGAGACCCAGAGGGACAGCCATTTATAGTAACAGAGCAGGCATTGGAAAGGAGACACTGGAGGGAAGGGGACTATCCAAGGATTTTTTTTTGCACACTGCCAGCTACATGAAAATCTATAAAAAGATTTGGTATGCTTTAAAAGGCTATTTGGTGATGATCTGCTGCTTCTCCTTAAAACCTGCCAGGCAAATTCTGCTCCTACATTTAAAATTAAAATATCCAGACTGAAGACAAATAAACATCATGTAACACATGACAACATTATATTAAGATAAATATTATCCTTTACATTTTAAACTCTTCATGGCAGGAACTATGATTTCTGTCAATAAATGTCTGAAAAGCACTTTGCTTATCATTGGTGCTACTAGAATACACTAACTAAAGTGTTAGGCATGGATCACCCTAATAACATAGAGCCTCCTTATATTGACAGCATTTTCCCATTGGTATAAAAGTGTACCTCACAACATTTGCTTAGCTAACTCTAATCAGCAAAAGAAGTGGCATTCCTGCAGCCTCCAGTTATCTTCATTAGAAGAAAGGTGTTTGTAATATGTAGCTTTGAAGGGACTGACTGAAAAGGGAAAAGAACAGACTAGATCCTGAATTTTCTAGTCTTAATTGGGGGGAAAAAATTGAAGTCTTGATTCATTTCCCTTTTTTAATTTTATTTTCATAAATTATTAAAGAAAACATGATTAAGATGCATTAGAAAGCTGGTCATTATAGGATTATCAATTTATTAACTGTCATTCTGGTACTCAGGATGTATACTGAAATGAAAATTTGCACCATGTAATGTTGATGTATTTAATTTATAGTGGGCATGTATAACATGTATATATGTATGTTATCACAAGCACTAAACTAAATGGCTGTAACTGATGCTACTGCACAGTAGTGCTGTTTCACACATTTTAGGTGACTCTAATCCACAGTAGACTAATTTTACTGTGCTTTAGTATGGTTTTTGCCTGCCATGCAAATGCCCAGTAGAATTAGTCTACTGCACATGAGGTGTCTCATGTAAACATGCCTGATATATTTTAAACATAGCTCAAATAGCCTTCTTGTTTATTCCATTTCAGTAAACCAGCCATTCGCTCTAGCTACACGTCCATTTGATCTGGAACTGTAAAACAGACACCTGCAAAAGGCTTCTCAGAGCACTACTAAAAACTGCAGGGTATATGTACACAACTGGGTGAGTAAAGATTTACAACATACCTACACTCTCAATAGCACAGAGTTATGACAGTAAAAGCCAAGTTCTTTCTCTATGCAATCTTTCCATTTTCCATTACAGATTATATAAAGTTACCATTTAAGCAAATCTTGAAATCACAAAAAGAGAGAAGATGCAAGAATTATTGAACATATAATATCTTACAAAGAGCTAAACATGTACTCTTCATTCCTACAAAAGCATCTACTGACATTCATTAGTGCTTCAGGTGGAAAAGGATCATAAAAACTGGTATAGTGTTTTTTTTAAAAGCTGGACATATACTACATATATACATAGGTTTTGTTGAACATTCTTAACAATTTAGGTTTAAAATGATTATTTCATACATATAAGAATGATATCTTAATGTAAATTTATGAATGTTATTATACCTGGTCATCTGCAAACTTGAGTAGGGCAGCCATGGGGTCAGAACCAGGAGACAGAACAAAAATCAGTGGTGCACAGCAGTGACTGTCAGAAAATGCCTTAGACAAATCAAACGGAGGTGGCTCAATAAATGGACGATGCAGATAACCAACAATAAATTCCTGCACCATGGGGATAATCTAGAAAATCAAAATGCAAAACACAAAAAGAACATATTCCATGAAGTATCCATGTGTTAAACATTAAGCTATGTCTTTCCTAATATTTTACTATAAATGTCAAACAAATTACTCTTGTGCCTAGAATTCTGCATTGGAATAATCCTATTAAATTCAGTAGGTTAACCATGTATGTAAATCTCAGAAGGATCAGGGTCCAGGTTGGAAGACTCAGCAAAAAAGGCCAATGGAATCCTAGATAATGAGCAATTGCCTTTTTTTCTTTGACCCCAAAGGTCAATGTTGAAGTAGATTGGCAGGCAGGTGTAGAAAGCCAGGAATGCTACTGCTCTTGTTTTATCTCTATAATGAATAGAGGATTTGATTTGCTAGGACTATCAATCAAACATCTTTCACAGATGCCAAAACTGACCCTGACCCAGAAAGTGAATCTGTGTAGCACTCCCTTACACTCCAGTGGAGTCCTCCCAAAGTCAACAGTTTTGAGCAGACATGAGTTCAGGCTATAAGGCAACACTTACAGACTCAAACCCAAGACCTTGATCTTAGACCCTGCTTCATTTTAATACCATGGACAGTCTCAATAAAATTAAATATGTATATCTGTATAAGCAGGGTCTAAATATAGATTTGGACTTGCATACTACCATTAGTGGTTATTTTGAAAACAAACATGAGTAATAAACATTTACTTTGGGTATGCCCAGAAAAAAATATGGCCAGGTTTTCGGTTTCATAATTTTTCATGGCACAGTTGCTTTGCATATCTAGCAATGCTAAAAGGTTTTGCCCATCTCTGAAGCAGTGTAGTTAAAAACAAGCACTAGATTTTTTTACCTTATATTTTCCCCTTTTCTGTCAAAAGAGAAATGCAAAATCTTTTGAAAATGCTCTATTAATGGGTTAAACTGAACATCAAACTCAGCAATTTAAAGTTTAAGTTTCTGATAATGTTTAGATTGTTAAATATATAACTGTTTACTATATATAACTATACTGAATTAATATTAGATTTTGGGTATTAACTTTTATATGTCTTGATGTTTTAAAGATCAAATTTGTATCTTCTACATTGTATTGACATAATTAATTTGACTTTTGCATTCAATAGACATATCTTGGACTGAGTGCTGAGAAGGAAACAAATGAGGGGAAAAAAACACCCATCTGACCCTATCCCTCCTGATTCTGTTGGTTATCATAGACTCACCTGTGTTTTTTCTTAATTAAAGCACTCTTATATTTACAGGTGGGAGCAATGTAACTAATTAATCAAGTGTCTTAAATCTGACAGGGAAGAACAAAGCATGACCACTGCACTGGTTAAGGTGATAGTAAGTCAGCAGCAGTCTTTGCAGATGGAGGCTTTCTTGCAAGAGCTTAGTTTGGCATCCAAACATTTGATTGAGTTTAGGGAAATGTATGATTATGAGAATCGTATAAAAACCTTCAAAAACTGGCCTTTTATGGGAAACTGCAAATGCACCCCTGAGAATGTAAGTTTGAAAATGTTTAATTTGGGCTGTAGCTAAGAACTATTTTCAGGCAAAAAGTAAGAGATTATGCAAAGCTTCAGTACAGCTCCGAAGTACTCTGACTACCACTTTTCCTCGTAGACTTTACTTTTACTTATTATGCTATCAAACTACTTTCAAGTCAGAATAGAGTTGGGAGTTTCAATGAACCCTCCAAAAGCAAGAAAATAAAATAATGCTTTAACACTGTTGTCCATGCTCTGTTGAACATAGATGAGTGACTTTTTTTTTTTCTTGTAGACTTTGAAAGGAAGTCTAACTTACAAAGCATAAAGATGAAGAAAATATTTTTTTCCTCTAATATATGAATTCCATGGTACTTATAGGTTAACTTTGTTTTGCAATCTAGAGCATTAAATGACTTGAATCTAAAGTGGCATGCTATTGAAATACCTATCCATGTATATGCTTGTGTTACTCAGAACCATGGCAATATGATAATTTGAGGCTATAAAGACAGTGGGGGGGTTGTGCGTTCCCTCCCTTTTTCCCCCCCCAGTATTGGAAAATCTCAAACTTTAGTCATTATTCACTATTATCACTTTTCCTACAATAGAGGAAAATGTTATGTGGATAAAATGTCAGACCAATTTATTATAGGCATTCAAGCACTACTTCTTAACTTCACAAGACTGAATCACTTAATATTAATGTACATATAATGTTCTGAACACAGGCAATGCTATAAAATGCTAAGCTATTATGACTCAATGCTTTAAATTGATATTTACAAGTTCTACATCTCTAGGACTGTGCCTCAGATAAAGCACACTTGAAGGAGTTATCTGAGGAGGTGTGAAGGAATTGGGAATAAAACCCATGTAATCGGGGGTCAGAGGTTTGACCAGCAGCATGGTTCTTCAGAGCTACTTATGAATAATTATACCTTCTCCTGTGTAGCCTCAAAGATGGAACTTGCTTGTGATTATAACAAAGTTTCTTTTAGAAGAGCCTTGAACACTTCTTTTAATTCTCCAAAGATTTCCTAGTAACGACTATCCCAGCTGTACTGCATCTACTGCTGGGATGTAACATTACTTTTCTGGAAAGCACCCTGTTAAGTGTAATGGTCTGGGAAACTTGCTTAGAAGCAATTTTAGCATAGTAAGAACTACAAATAGCTCTAGCTTTCTCTTTCCTCCCTGAATTGTAGATTTGCCTAGGCATAGTAACTATCTTTGCAGGAGACTGTTTGACTCTGTATACTATGGACTAGAGCCAGATAAGGTCCTAGGATCCTACTGGTTGGGTACTGCAACATCTAAATTTTAGGCCCCTGATACCTGGAATGAAATCAAACCCAGTTATGCTTCTAGGTTTTCAATGTAGTCTATGAAAAGAGAAACTAAATCCTGCAGGGAGCTGCCTAAATCTTGTTAGCAGCAAATAGTAAGCACTAGGATGTCTCTGAACTCCAGCTGCTTTCTTAGGACTAAGGCACCTCAACCCAATCAGGGTCCAGAGTCTTGAATCCTCTCCTGAAGGTAGGTAGGTGCCCACTGTTCTTTCAAGGAATGGCAGCAGGCTCATTTTCACTCTTTGAAGTGGTGATGGTAAGGCTGTTATTGCCCACCTTTTACATAATAGCCTAGTGATTAAAGCAGGCATCCAAGAACCTGCAAGGGCTAGTTTATAGCCCGAGGGGACTTGTATTTTCCGTCTTCCAGGAGACTGCCTTAACTAAAAACTTTATGCTAACCTCAAACCACTGTTTACCTTTTTTTTCCTGGCAAAGTTGGGCCACAGTGCAGAGAGGGTATGCTTACCATTAGGTTAGGGTACTTACCTGGGACAAGAAAGTTCTGGGTTTCATTCTGTACTCTTCCTAGTGTTTAGGCATTTAACAGTAAATAAACATCAAACAAACCTGGGAGCAGAGACTGGTATCCACGGCTTGCCACTTCTAGCTGAATGTAGATCCTAAGCTGTTTTCCTCATTTAAAGACTGCTTGATATACTTATTTACTATGTTATTTCCTATTGTGCCAGTCTCTCTTTATGACGTGCAAGACCTGGGATTGTAAACTCTTTAGGGTGGGATTTACTATCACTTGTAATGCTCACGTTACATCTGGGCCCTACATGTCACTAAACTAATTTTCCTCTGCAGATGGCCAAGGCTGGTTTTATCCACTGTCCAAATGAAAACGAACCAGATGTAGCAAAGTGTTTTTTTTGCCTGATAGAACTGGAGGGCTGGGAGCCAAATGATGATCCATGGTATGGCCATATTCTTCTTCATACTTTATATTATGAAACAGATAAGAATGGAAGAACAATGGCAAAGTTTTTCAGCCTGTCTAATCTTAAAGTCCAATACCAGCTCTTTAATTAGTGATGCACATGTCTCTCTCTCAATTATTGTGAAACATTCACTCTGGCCAAAAAAAAAAAAAAAAAAGATTTACATGAATAACCTAAAATGGCAGAAGTAAATGTAGCTGTTATGCATTTGAAGTGAGCAACATTAATTTACATCTAAGAATCGCCCATTTTCTCTCTTCCTCCAATACCAAGTAAAAGAAGAAAAAATTCATACAAGAGATGGCAAAGGGGGGAGGGGGAGGGAACAGGGCTTTGATCTGTGCTACTTTAGGACAAAAAGGAAAGGGACAGAGGAGCCCAAAGTTTTTCTAAGTCCTATAACATTTTCCATATTCTTTAGATTGGAGATGAACTGAAAGGGAATCTGTGGTAGAGTTGTTTTTTGTCCTCTCTAACATTGAGATCAAATATTCACAAAATGAAATTCTTGCAATGTATTCATACTGCAGGTTGGAACATGCCAAACGCCCCAGCAATTGTGGCTTCTTATCCCTAACTAAGAACTTTGATGATCTAACAGTGGAGGAGTATTACCTGTTGGAGATGGACCGACTGAGGACTTTCCTTGTAAGAGCTTGTGTTTAACTATTTTAAATCTATTGCTTTAGCTTAAACTGAGAATGAGAGCCCTAAAATGCAAGGGGGTATCCAGTTGAAGTGATGATGCATCAAACACCAGGCCCAGCTAAATATAAGGTTTGATATAAAAATGAAACCCCTTTGCCCATAAAAATGAAGCTACCTTTTGCCCCTGCTATAACACAGTAAGCAGAAAAAAATGGGCAATTCTAGATCTAAAAGTTATAAATCTCATCCTCTTGGGTGATACTTTAAGGCCTAGATAAGGATCAGATGGTAGAACTCAGCTTTGCAGCACTTCATGTAATATCCAAGTATAGGAAAACTGTGTATGCAAAAATGCATTGTGGGGAGATAAGTGCCTTAGAATGGAACCACAAAAGTGAGTCCCAAAATCAGCCAATGGAAAATGCTGAGGAATGTAGTATGTTAAGTCCCAGTCACTAACAATAACTTAAGCACCTTATTCTGGACTGCAGGAAGATGCTTTCTTCAACCTTGGACTCTGCTCTAAGCCCTCTCCTAGAGTTAGAATTGGAATTAAAACTTGTCTCACAATCTCTTTTCTTTTAAAAGCCAAGAAAGTATTGGAGGGGTTTGGGCTGTAGCTGTGTTGGTCTAAGGACATAGGTAGACAAGGTTCCTTGGGTGAATTTGATATCTTTTATTAGACCAACCCAAATGTATTGGTACTTTCAAAGATGAACAGTGGCCTGCTTACCCAATATTTGAGGTTAGAACACTGAATCCAGATCTCCCACCTGATGGTCTATTTCCTGTCTTAAGGAGATTTGAACCTGTATCTCTCCTGCATTTTAGAAGAATGGTTTGACCCAATGAATATCTACATTAGTCTCAATCCCTCCTGAAAGTCTCTTCCACTTTGCATGGAACATGTTGCTGTTTCAGAATATCCCATAGCATGGTGCTTAGGAAGCTCTTGAAGCAATTAGACATTGCCTGCTTGCACTCTGGGCAAGCAAGCTTGAGGCAGACCTAGCTTCTACAGCCTCAAGGGCCCAGATATAAAAAGCCTCAGCCTGGACTGTATTAAATAATTATGTACATGTCCTGATGCAGACCTTTTAGAAGCCTAGAAAAGTTTGGTGTTCCCAGGGCTGGGTGTGGCAGCTCAGCAGGGATCTGAACACTTTTAACATTTCTTTTGGAATCTGCACTTTTTTGGGGGTTTGTGGGTTTGTTTGTTTGTTTGTTTGTGGGTTTGTGGGTTTTGTGTTCTTGTTTGTCCTTGTGTTTTGTGGGGTTTTGTTGTTGTTGTTGTGTTTGGGGGGGTTTTGTTTGTTTGTTGGAATCTCAACTTTGACCTTGGGTGCATCACTTGTCTGTTACATGCTTGCATATCTTAAAGATCATTCTGGGTTTGGTTTGGGGTTTGTTTGTTTTTTTTTAGTGTAAAACTGGCAGAAGCACAATATGGTCCTTTGAAAAAGAAGTTGCTGCAACCAGAAAACGCCTCCTTGATCACTTTATCAGCAAACATCAGTATACTCCAGAGCCTGAGCTGCCAGTACCTCATCATGCTGCTTCACCTGACCAAACTCCAGAAAGCCCTAATATTCATAAATGCAAACCACAGCACAGTGATGAATCCAAAAGCTAGGATTTTTTTGTTTTGTTTTGTTTTAAAAGCCCTAATCTTTATGAGAGAGCAAGCTGTACAAGAAGCACTTGTTATAATTAACTCTCTCTTAACTTTCAGAGTATGCTTGGTCACTACTGCAGGTGTGGATCAACAAATGTGCTGCTAATCAGGCATTTGACACAATGTGCATTGACTTAATGTACCTGTGCCAGCTTTTAGAAGGTGAAATGTTTTTGTTTTTAATAAAGCTTTATAACTACTGCAGCATGCTTAATTCTGGCCCTTCTGCTATAGCCAACTTCGTGAAGTTGGACAGTCCAAGTTCAATCCACTGATGAGCTTTTTACAAATGAAAGGGAACAAAGCAGTACTAAGCAACTTATGAAGAGGCATATATAAGTATCTCTTGTTTACTGCTTTAGGGTACTATCAGCTTGTTTATCAGGGCTAAGTACAGACACTTGAGGAGGTTACATTGGTTCAAAATGGTTGCCTGATATCAGGTAAGTCATGATTGGGAGGGGTTAGTAAGGGGTTGGGGGGTCCAGCATGTTGCTGGGGATCAGGGGTCTGGCAGGGGGTGGGGGGCAGGCATGACCCGTAAGGGCTAGGGCAGAGACAGGTGTGACCTGCAGATGGGGAGGGGACAGGTGTGACCCACAGGCTTTTCCTGGTGTCCAAGAGATTCTGGTCGGATTGGCGGGGGGGTGGAGGGGCAGGCTCATGGGATCCATGGAAAGCTTGGGGAGATTGGGGACTACTGTAGCCCCATTCTGCCTCTTTCTGCTCCTCCCCCCCACCCCCAATGTACTTGCTTGGCTCCGGCAGTGACAAAAGCCAATAAAAGCAGCTTGTAGGATATGGGTTAATAGGGTTGGCTTGTCGGGGGTGGGAGACCTGGACAGAACAAGGGACAGGTGGGGCAAAAAAAGCCTAATTAATTCCCTATTGACCAACTTCTTTCCACTATTAGCTTTCAGTAGATTCAAAATCTGTATCCCAAAAATGACACTGCTTCATTGCTCATAGTCTGAATCCCTGATTTCCTCTATTTCTGTGAAAGTAGTTAAAAACAACAAAATCAATGTGTCTGGCCAATATTCCCAGCAAATCCAGAGACAATAACTCCATTCTCCATTTCAAAACCGATTCTTCATTCTCTTCCTCGTCCTTCCTTCTCACTCTAGTTAGTGAAGCATTAATGTATGCTATATGAATGTTATCAGTTACATGGGACTGGAAGACATGACCTGGATCATAAGGTCATTTACCTGCAATCAGACTCTGTTCACATATAGAGCTTAAGACTGTAGGATTCCAGAAGGATATCCAAACTATCTTCCAGCACCCTGGACAAACTCTACATAAACTACTGCCCAAAATGATCTTAAGGGGCATCTCTATACATGCAGAAGGACTACTCTGATGTGCTGTAATTGCAACATGTCAGAGCAGACATGATTAATTACCATACTCTGGCAGAGTCCAGCATCTTGTGTATCAGAGTCCCTGTCCTGAAAAATGGCGATGAAGGCAGTTTAACTGAAGCTTGTTCCATGAGCTTCAGTCAAAAGCACCCCTGCCCCCATTTTTCTGTGCCTGGACATTGAGACACATGACACTCTGGGCACTTTAATTACAGAGACCCTGAGAGTTGCTCTAATTAAAGCAGTTCCCCCACTCCCATAGCATGTCTATAAATGCCCAAGGACATTACCTTATAAACCAGTTGCTAGTGATATTTAGTGTTTCTGAATTTGTAATTCTCTTAATACTACTGTTAATTACTTACTACACTGTTAATTTACACTGTAAATATTATATTACCTACTTCTTAATGGTGTGACAACCTGTTCCCACTGTCTGACCTCAGTGAAAGTAAACTTAACATGGACTTCTTTGATAGCAATGCAAAATCAGAGCCCAAAATAAGGGTGTGCTTCAGAAAGTAATGGCAATTTTGAAATAAAACCATTTTGTGTGCCCTGAGCAGGAAACTATACAGCAGCAGGAACACTGATGGTGGCATTGTTTAATGCACACAATGCATTGTTTATGACCAGGCCTGGCAGGATTCAATTTTTATCAATAAACGGTGAGTTTACTTCACTCTCAGACCGATGGAAACATATCAGTAATCAAAATTTACAGAAAGGAACTGTAACAGAACCCTTATCCCTGTTACTGGACAGTGAAGAAAAAAAAAAGAGATGGAGGGCGGAAGGGTTAAAGAGGAAAACAATGAATAGCCTAATGACTCAATTAAGCAATTAGCTGCTCATTTCAACCTAATTACTCATCAATTAAACTATTAGCTGCTCATTCACTGGTGTAGAAGCCAGTTGGAGGGAGATAACAGGCTACTCAAACAAACCCTTACCCAAACCCCAGAGGTGGGAGCAGGGGAAGGGAGAAGAGTATTTGAGGCTCAAGCCCAGTGGCAGTAAGGTCCTACGCAGGATGGGCCGGCCAAGCGCGGGGGACTCAAGGTGGCTGCTGCCTCTTCCCATGTTCCCATGGGAGTGCTCCTACCTTCCTCCTCTGGTCTCTGACCGCCCGGCTCTTTCCTAATGAATGAACAGAATGACTTTAAGCAGGTATGGTTTATCAATTTATAGTTATTTACTCTTTATATTTTGACATCTGATTTTATAAAGCTTTTGACAGTACTAAATTGTCATTACTAAATTGTCTGCCCCCACTTCCCTAATTTCATGCAATCTGGAAGATTTCAATCAATAAAAATTAAAATAAAGGCTTAAAAATAAACATTGATTTTAGCTGTTGAAATTATAAAAACATAAAAATCAAAATCTGCCAAGCCTATTTATGACAAAGTAGAGAAGTGATATGGTCCAAGAAATGATCATGGCACACAAAATTGTTTTATTTTGAAATAACCATTACTTTCTGACACATGCTTGTATACTGGGACCTAATCTGAGAAAGGTAACTGATAACATGTTCATAAGCAACTGTAAAATGCCATAACTGCCAAAAAAACAAACAAACCCATCACAGCCTAATAAGTAGCTGCTTTTAACTTTTTTCAAAAACTAAGGAAGTACTTCTATTCACTGAAGGGAGTACAAAAGGAGATACAAGAAGAGTACAAAGGTTACAAAAAGAGATAAATAACCACTCAGAAAAATGCATATACAAATATGGTGCACTGCCTCTAATGAAACCAGCTTTGAAACAGAACCATTTGCCATACCATTTGAACTAATTTCTCTACCAGAGTCCCATTTCCCTAAGATTACAGGTAAAAACTGAATTATTGAAGAACACCAGACTGCTGTTCATAGAAACAGTGATATAAAGATCCATACAATTTCTAAGAGGAGAAATGGAAATGCTGGATTGCACTGGATAATATCCAATACTTCAAAGTTTCTGCATTTCTATACCTACTTTGTCAGGCCTCAAGCAGCGAATGACAAGCATCCTCTGGAATTCAGTCATTTTCTTCTGCCACTCTTCAGGGAAATCCTCATGGTGAGGCTCCTACAAGCATACATATAGTAAGTTAGCTTTATGTTACTAGCATTCAGAAATTCCCAAGAGTTCAGAACAGACTACCATGGTTCACTCTGAGGTATCCACAATGCATCTGAGCCAGCAAGAACGTGGTAGATAACAACTGCAGGAATAGTGAAGATATTACTTGTTTACACTGCATGAAAATGTTAAGCTTATTGTGCAATGAAGCAAATACTATAGCTAACATGAAATATTTCAAAGGAATAGAAAAGCAGAATTCAAAATTTCTTCCTTCCCTTCTCTATAATTTTAAAGTTGCTCTCTAATTTCCCTTATTTCCCTCTCCCTCTATGAACATCATATTCCACGAGAAATTACTCTATGGCAATGATCCCAATGGTGAGTTTTATCATGTGTCACATAGTATATGGTAGGTTTCTTAAAGCTGTAGCTTCTGAAGTGAGAAGATCACACGAAATCTTGGCATTCGAGTTTTTCCTGGCTACAGAGAAAATATGAATCCTAAGGACTCAATTTACAAGGCAAAGAAAAAGAACCCATTTTTTGTTTTGAAAATGTATGATTCAGTTTAGTAAAGGATCTGACTGATACTCCAGCCATACCAGTACCATAAGTCTCACAAGGGAGTAGGGATAGTTTGGTTAAAGTTTAAGAATAGAAGGAGGTAATAAACAAAAGGAGTTAAGTGTAATGCTGCTCAGCATGGCAACATTTAACCAGTGTGTACCTTGCCACATGGAAGGTGAGTTAGGCATCTACGAATGGATTCACAAAGCAAACAATGAGGGAGACTGTAGGAAAGCTGCCCATACCAGTCATATGAAAAGGAAGATTAGGGTTTAAGCCATACCCATAAATGTGTTATGTACCTCCTTCAACTTGGCCCCCTCTACACATGCTGGTAAAGGCACAATGAGATCTAATAAGATGAAATCCAGATCTAATGAGATGCACAGCTGGGACCAAGTGTCTGCAGCTTCAGGATACTAACTCCTGGCAGTGTGGGGTGCTGCCAGGAGTTAGTGTCAGTAGTTGCTGGAGCTGAGAGTCCCCCCAGTTGCAGCACGCCCCAGTCAGGGGAAGACTGAGAGAGCAGCAGCTGCACTCCTCCCAAGCACAGATGAGCACTCTTCCCTGGTCTGGGAAGGGTGCAGAGAAACTGTAACTGGACGACTCCTGATCACAGAGGAGTTGAGTGTACAGAAGTTCATTCTATCAAGAGAAACTCTCATGCAAGGGAGATCTTCCTAGTGTCAAGGTAGAAGATCTCTCTTATAGATGGGGCATGTTTCCTCTGCAAAGAACTGAATGAACACCTGTATGCCTGTAATTTCTACTGGGAGAGTGGCAATTCTCCTGGTAGAAATTAAACATCTGTATGTGGCCACAGTAAAGGAAAGATTCCAGATACAGGAGAATTATGTATATTGCAAAGGAAACATTCACTAAATATTGAACACACACTTAGAATGCTCACACACAGCAAATGCACGTCTAACTTCAGTGAGAAAAACCTACTATGTTTCTGCTAAAAACAAAGGCTGTGAACTACTAACTCTTGCTGTCTGAATTTGATAGTAGATGAGTGAATCAACACCAAAATGCATCCTATTTAAAGAACTAAGCCCCAGAGTAACCTTTTAGGATTCTTAGAAGCACTTTTTCCAGTCCCTAACATCTATGAAACTATGAAACTTCCCCTGTCCACCACTTGCAAACTCATGCCCTGCGCTCCCTATCACTCATGCTCTGTGCTCCCTGTAGGAAATTGGGATCTGGCCCCCAGTCCCAACAATCACATTTTCTGCCATGCATGTGTGGCATGCCAGGAGGTGTAATTGCTGGGATTGGGGATCATATCCCATCATGCCAGCAGATGAATATCTGCTAACCTCCTAAGAGTGCCATTGTGGCTTTTAAAGCACAGCCTTGCTCAGGAGAGGTACTGAGTTTCAAATGGATGTTTCCTGTACATGGAGGTACTTTTCTTTCTCTTCCTCGGCTTTCCCTTTTCAAAGCCAACCTTTTCTCTGTCCTTTTTTTCAAATGGCTGCTTCCCAGGGAAGAAACCAGAACTATCAGTCCCTACATGTCCCAAGTAAAGGGAATAACAATTTGACTTACCCTTGTACAACTGTCCAAAGAAGAGCAAAGTTTTCTGTTCATATTTTATCCCACTGTGCCTTAAAAGACCTTCACAACGGGCACCTATACACATGCCCAACACCTGCTCCGATGCATTCTAATTGTAATGCATCAGAGCAGACTCAATTCATTGCTCCAGCAGCCTCAGCATCATGTGTATTTCAGCATCCCTGTGCTTCAGAATGATGGTAGGGGCACTTTTTAACTAAACCTGTTCAAAAAAGTTTAGTTAAAGCACACCTGCCACCATTTTGAAGCATGAAACACTGAATACACAAGACACTGTGGGAGTTTTAATTAGAGTGTCTCCCAAAAGCCACTCTAATTAAAGTGCTTCCTGCCCACCCGGGAACACGTGTAAAGATGCTCAATCTGAGTTAGTAACAAAGGTGCAGAATTGGGTTATAAGTTATATTCTTCAATTTCACTCATAGTACATTTCTAACCAAAATAAAAGTTTTACCAGTGAAACAGGCAATCATTTTTTCAGATCTTTTTTCAAAATCTTTTATGTATTGGGGAAGAAGGAAGCTAGCTCTACATTTTTAAATGCTAGACATATTCAGTGTATAAAACATAAACAAACACATACAAAATACATACAAACAGTCTTCTCTAGATGAGTTTCACAAAGCTTCTGGATTATCTTTTTAACAACTGAGAGTGGGCAAAATTTTTCACCATTTCCATACAACAGTGGCAAAAAGGGGTCAGATTTACAAGGAGTAAACCAATGCAACTTTGCTGAAATCCACTTGCAAAATTCAGTAATGGGTATTTAAGTTAAAAGTTGGATGTAACGTTGTCAATAATATGAGAGTGTCAAAGTAACATAATTCACAGGGAAAGCAACTTCATGAATGCATAATATGAAATGTTCCCTAATTAAAAATCATTTTAAGTCTAAATAGACAAGGTAAACAAAGCCTGGCAGGACAAACCAGCAAAGAAAAGTGAAATAACTCATGTAAGATCACACACTGGGTCAGTGGCAGAGCCAGGAATACAACCCAGACTTCTAGTCCAGTACTCTGTCCACTGGACAAAAATTGGCATCTACATTTCGCATATAATAACACAGGCCTATACAATGTCTTGAAAAATAATTCTTAATATAACTGAGCACAGCAAAGACCTGCATAGTCATCTTGTATTTTGGTTTTCTTAAATTAAGCAGATTTCTCCTATCATCCCATTTATTGTAATTATTTTTCTTTGATTATTTTTTAATCCAATCCAATGCAAAATGTATCTTGGCATACAAAAGCTAGCTGAAAAATTGCAATACCCTACCTTAGATATAATTTGCATGAATAATTATGTCCGGTTACTGTAACAATGAAACACTGCAAGATTATAGAATTTACTTTGTTTTTTCTGAATACTTAAATGTGATTCATTATTCTGAAAAAGCAAACAATTCGTAATAAAATTTAAGCTCTTTCTGTTAACATACCAGACTATCGTACACAGATTTCCATCCATCCTTCAGCCGTATAAAATCTTTACGAATCTTCTTGAAGCATGGCAAATCATCTAGTCGACAGATTTCATCCCATGCCTTCTGAGGAAGCCAGGTGCAGGGATTAGAGAATGGATTATCCAGTCCTATGCCACCAGTTAGCAAAAACTTCCACTCATTCTCATTAATCTGCAGTTAAAAACAACAATAATAAGCCTGTATAATAAATACTTAATTAATATTGGACAAGTAGTGTTTCATCACATCATGTAGGTAATTGATAGATTTATTGGAATTTTTGCACTGAAAATAGAAATTCTTCTGTGATACTACCAAAGGCACATTTCCAAAAGCTTCAATGTTTTAATTCAGTTTAGGTAAAACTCCAAAGCCTGAAGCTGAAGTTATTCCAAAATTTCCTAAATGTGTTCCACACAAGTACAGGGCTATAGGTTGTAGCCACGTTGGTCTAAGGACATAGGCAGACAAGGTTCTTTGAGTAAATCTGATATCTTTTCTTAGAATATCATACTTACCCAAAGAACCTTGTCTTTCACACAAGTATACACCTTGAACCTTATCTATGACTAGTACTTCCTCAAGTGAAAAATGAATACTTTCAGGTGTCTAGATTTTTGACAAACCACCTTTGTTGGGCTCACTTTCTCATTCCTCCACAGTATCACAGTATACACAAATCAGAGCTATGTACAGAAATTAATATTTTCCAGATTTTGAAGCAAATTTCCGATCTAAATATAAAATCCAAATATGAGCTTCTAACAAGGCCCATCTGTTTCCTAGTATTCTATTCAGCACAAACCTGTTTAACAAACCTGTACACCCAGGTCCGGAAAATTAGATTTTTAGACTTTTAGCGTTTTTTTAGCTTTCTGGTCACCCAAACCTATCACCACATACTACTCCTTGTTTTTTTAATTGTGTGCATTTCACTTTACTATATCATTTAGACGGTTATAGTGACCAAAAAATGTTTTCTGAACCAATAAAAGATAAATAGTCTAAAATATTCCATTGCTAATAGTAATACTGTTCATCAGGAAACAGATATAATTTTAAAAGACTGCATTTTCCTATTGATCTAAAATAATTCTGTGAAAAGTGATCTGCTAAGACTGATTATAAATGTTAAGACACAAAGGGTCTTATTTTTCAGAAAAAAGCCCTATAAAATCTATATTAAAGTTAACAGTAAAGTAAGCCCTGTTTCCCTCTCCATTGTAAGAATTGAAACGATAACTTTATTTTGAAATGTTTTTAGAACTCACATTGTACTAAACTAGTTAATTTTGTATATATTTCCAGATTGATAAGTATATGCCACAGCCTCACCACTAACACAGGCATTAATAGCTTTCTAGTTAACATACAGTAAATATAATAAAGTAAAATTTTTCAAAATATCTGCAGATGGAATACAATGGGCTGGTTTCATTTTAACTAAAGATCTGAAGACTGCCTATCATCTAGTATTAATTTGGCTAGACCACTTTAATTTATTCTAGGGAATTCACTTAATTGATTCATAATTACTTATTAAAATTTTAAAAAACACATATGAATTTGTTTACATATAGGCTTGATTTTCCAGTGACATTATATATATCCCTACATAATGATATAAATATGCAGTTTAAGAGCTACAGTACTAAATGGAAAATTATTTTAAAGCACTGACCAATCCTTCATGCTTCAGAAGATTTACTGTTAAACAAAAGGAGAAGAGCAATTTGTCCTTTTCAAAGAGCGAGCGACAGACATTAACATAGAGTGAATAAGTAAAATGATCCTTGAGAATCTTCAGCCTGAAAGTGTCAGAGAGAAAATAAACTTAAATTAATGTCACTTTAAAGGCTGCACACTTTGGAAATCCTATTATAAACTACTTAGACCTTAGTTATTCTAATAAACTTTGTGGTCAATTACCCTAAAACAATCAAGGATACTCATTAAATGTGTGCACCAATTTGGGAATACAATACAAAAACATTTCAACAGAATTACATTTCACTACCGAGTGATTTTCTAGAAGGGCAAAGGGAGGGCTACACTTTCCCATTAAAAAAACCCAGCAATAGTCTTTGCTTTATATTAATAGTGAAATTTAAAAAGTAGAAACAAATAGCCTATTTTAGTGGCTGTACAAAAGAAATTTCCAATCTTAGCACTCTATTTCTCTTGATAGTATGCAATGTAAATGTAATGAGAACATTGTGCTGAATTAACAGTAACTTCCTTAAAAAGCGAACTCAAGACAGCAAAGCCATTTATTATCTTATAACGCAATGTACAAGAAGGAGGTTTTGTGTTGTGCTCTGGGTTTGAAAAGAGATCACCCAAAACAAAAACAAAAGGATCAAGCAGAGGCCAAGAAATTCATTGTTCAAGCTTGCAAACCCATGTAAAAAGAGCAAGATGAATGGTCTTCCTAATCTGCCAATACCAGTGAATGTCAGATGTATTTGTGAATACAACTGATGCCTTTGCACTGTTCTTTAGGATCACTTTTATTTTGTGGAAATGCTTCTTCTGAAACTGTGCTACCATGAACTGACTTCTGACCAGGAAGAAATTTGGAGCTGTCTACAGTCTATGTAGACTGGAAGGTGGAAGGCTTTTTTCTTGACAGAGTTAAGAATGGAAGAGAAGCATATCAGAGAGTTTTTCTTTTTTCTTTCTTCCTTTCTTTTTTTTTCTATCTTTTTACTTCCCTCCACTCTTACACCATTCAATATCTGTCAATATCTAACAGTATAGCCAATCCGGTTTTTTGTTTTTTTTTAATTTGGGCAATAATTTCAAAGGAATTAATAATATAACAGCAGTTCAGCTCAGATTCATTCTACACGTGAAAAGCTGAAAGGAGATAGAAGCATGTGATAAAATGTAAGACAATGTATGAAAGTAAATTACAGTGTTTACATTAGAAAATGATTATAACAGTAACCTCTGTTAACAATAATAGAGTATGTAATGGAAATTAATGAATGACTGGTGAGGTGGCCCAAAGCCAAATTCTCCCATGAAAGTCATTAATGCTCAAGAAATCCTCTGTGCCTTGCTTGTTCATGTATAAGTAAAATCAGGGCCAAAAAAGAAATCATTTTTTCTCACTTTGTTGGATAGAACTAGAATAACGGGTTTAAACTAGAAGTTCTTTCAGCCAGCTCCATATTTTGATAACCCGTATTAAATTCCAATTGGTAAAGACTGGTCTTGAATTTATAACCCCAATAGTACTTTTTTTTTAAAAGTACTTTTTAAAAAGTCCCTCGAAGTATTGTGTTCTGACTGAAATGCTTAGCAAACAGTATTTGTAGTAATTTTAATACAATGTGGGGCTGTGCACAGATACATCTGGCTTAAATCGAGCTCATGTTGCCTAAAGGAACTTCACTGAAAAGAAACTCTGAAGAAAAGATGATCTTTGGGGTCACTACAGGTGCTTGTACACTTTATCCGTTGTTTAGATATGTCATGAAACAGAACCAAAAATCACCATTTCGCTAGGTTAGTTGCATCTAAAAATACACGTTGAAATCTTTCTATCACGGTCAATTTCTACTTATCATGGTAAACTAGACCACCTCCAACATTTTTTGTTGTTAACGTGGCCAATTGTTCCAGCAAGATTATTTTTTATCATGATAGTTTCAGGATGAGTATTCTTACACACAGCTAAAATTCCCATTTTCTCAGTTCCAACATGATTTGTTCACAAGGTGCTGCTTGGGTTCACTGAGAAATCCAGGTAATTTCTATTGTAATGTGGCCATTACACACCAGGTGGAAAGGATCAAAATTGTTCTTAAAATGTGTTGGGCAGTTCATCTCCTGATTGAAGAATCAGGTTAATTACAATTATTTTTTGTTGAACTAAAACCTTTTCCTGTTACTAAATTGTAATGTAATTGTAATGTGCAGTACAATACAACTGTAATTGTAATGTACTGTACTTATCTGTGCTTCCATGTCCTTGTGTATAGGCAGACAGTTAGAAATTGGGGGAGGGAACCCTATCATGTGACCTGGGGTGGCCCAAAACAGTGGATGATGAGAGCAGGCCACTTGCTGCCAGCAAGGGGTCCCCCATACCACCAGGCCCAGTTGGAGGGGGGACTGGCTGGGAATTTTGAATTTTTAAATGTTCCAGGGACCTCAGAAATGTGTGGGGGATGGGGGGGTGGAGACTGTTGAACAGAGCAAGTAAAGTGCCTGGCTTGGCAAATGCAAGTCCCAGTTAAGCAGGTTTTTGCCAATTCTGGGAGAGAAGACTAACATGTAGCATTGGGTGCATGCGGTATGGGTCGGGTAACTATGGGTAAGTAATCATTATGGAACAGGCTTTTGGCATATCAGAAGGTAATGAAAGAATGGGGATTTGGTAGTAAGAAAAGGGGGTGCTGGGAAGGATAGTTAAAGTAACTTGGTCTTGAACCCATAAGTAAAGCTGTGTTAAGGTCGCCAACCAAGCCATGCATTGGGACACCCCAAAGCAACACACACTAGGGCCTTGTAACAGGAGCTGGGGAGAATAGCTATTGACATGTAAATGGTGTGAGTGTTTTCATGCACATGGACCAGATTTGCAGGCTTTGGGGACTAGGGTCTGGGGACAGCCAAAATTGTCTCTGTGAACTGCTTGCTAAATCTAAGAGTATGGCTTCCTCCATTCCTAATTGACTAAGTGACAAGAAAACAATAATATTGCTGGCCATAAAAGAGTCACATTGCAGAAATCTGTTTCTAGAAGAGGAAACTAGATGATTTATGGAACTGGGCTGGAGTCTGTTCAAACTCCTGGAAAGCCACACAGGTTGATGAAAAAACTGTACAAGGTGCTGACATGTTTTGAAGAAGATGAATTTAGGGATCATAAGACTATAGCGACTTGCTGGCCATAAGGAGGCAATGATTGCCAGACCTGGGCACACGAAAGCAGCTCTAACTGGTGGAAACACATTGTTATATCAACTTGGAATGATGATCAGTGACTAGAGACATTGAGAATGAGCAGGGACACCTTCTTCCACATAGTTAGTATGCTGTCACCGCACATTGAGCACCAGACAACTGTCATGTGGAAGCCTATCACCCCAGAGAATCATGTTGCCATGGCCATGATGAAACTGGCCACGCCAACAAGCCTGTGCCATGTGGCAAATCAGTTCAGCATGGCTCCCTACACAGCTGGGGTGACAATAAGAGAGGTCTGCAAGCTGCTGCAGGAACTGGCAGCAAACAAGTTCATCTACCTCCATAACCCCAGGGAGGTGGTGGAAGGTTTCAGGATGATGGGCTTCCAGAACTGCATGGGAGCACTGGACAGCACACACGTTCCTGTCCTGTCACCATGCCAGAACAACTGATCATTTGTCAACAGATAGGGATTTCCTTCAGTCATTCTCCAGGTAAGATTTACTAACATTTACACAGGATGGGCAGGATGTGCCCAGGATGCACATGTCTTTCGAAACTCACCACTGCCTGAGATGATGAAGAAGGGCCAATATGCCCCAGAAATGGAGGAGGTGTCATCTGCAGTGTTTCAGTGTCACTCCTTATAATTGTGACGTGGCTTACCCATTCCTGCCCTGGCTCATGAAACCATACAGGGGGGCAAGTGACTGACCCACAAAAACAGACCTTCAACTACCAGCTAAGCAAATGCCACATGACCACAGAATGTGCCTTTGGGCTCCTGAAAGCCTGATGGAGGTCACTGAACTGGAGGTACAGCCAGAGAACATCACCGCTTTCACAGTGGTGGCCTGCATGCTGCATAATATCTGTGAAACAAGGGGAGAAATTTTCAGTGAGTCTTGGGCCCAAGATTTGAGGGAAGTGAGAGCAACTGCCAGATCTACACTGAGACAAGCAGGACAAGAGGTGAGGTTAGACATTCAAGCAAACAACAGCAGGGGAGCTATGGTCAGAAATTGCCTGGCAGCACACTTAATGGCTGCTCAGGTGGGCAAATATGCTCTGTAACTGTGTACCTGCATGGTTTTTTAATTTCATTTCATATCAGTTTGGAATTCAATAAAGTCTTTCTGAGAAACAGTTTGGATACCTTTTCTGATAACGGGGTCTGGGGGTTAGATACCTTTTTTGATAACAGGGTCTGGGGGATGGATACCTTTTTTGATAATGGGGCCTAAGGGTCGATGTGTTAGTGGTTTTACTTGGTGGGGGGGCCGGGATGGGAAAGGAAGAAGTCATCTTCAATGTAGGATGAAGGAGTGCTGTGGGTGTGGGACACGGGGAATGAGTCTGAGGTGGGTGGGAGCGCTTAGTCAGGTGCCTGAAGACTTGATAGAAGAAAGGAGTTTTAGCAGAAGACTGGTGGGAGGAGGTGACTGCAGGGACTGAAGTGCACACAAGCACTGAATGAAAAAAATTAGTCTCTCTCTCTAGGCAGCCCAAGTGTGAAGCTGAAGTTTCTTAAGTAATACAAAGAAAAAAAAGAAGGGGTTAATGCTGTATCAGGTGTGTCTCGAAACCAGAGGCATGTAATTAAAACAAAGGGATCAGAGTAATCAGAGATGCAGGGAACCAGAACTGACGTGCAAATAGGGTAACTGATAGGACAATGGCACTGACAATGGCAATGGCACTGTCAGAGTTAACATCTTCCCCCAAAAGGCAGACTACGGTTCCTTGGACTGTTCAACATAAGATGGTTTCATCCAGCCCTGCAAATTCATCCACTCCCAGGGCCTCAGCAAGGCAGACAGGATGCTCCTCAATGCCCTTGACAGATTGGAAAGGACAACGCACATTCTGGAAGAGAAAGGTCTCCTGCTGATCAATGCAGGGTATGATGTGTTAAACCTCTTGATGGAATTTCATGAGAGCTTTTTATCCTGAAGGTGGACAATGCTGAGAGAAATCCTAAAAGTTTTGGAAGCATTTGAACAAGAAGAGATGTTACATCTGGAGACTGAGACTTATGTCTAAACTTGGAAGAAAACAATGGATAGCTATGGGGAGACAAAACCACGTCTGACTTGTCAGAATCATGAAAAAATAACTTTGCAAGCTGATGAGGACACTGTCTGACTGTCAAAGGACAAAGGAAAAGCTTAGCCATTTTGCAATTTAACTCTGAGGATGCACTGATGATTGACACTGTATGAAAATAAAACAAAAAATTTGCTCCATCAAAAGAGTGTGGTCGCTGATTTGTCACACTTTTGATGGTGGGTGGGGTTCACTGGAAATGGTCCTGGATGAGAGGGCAGGACTGAGACTACATGCTGACAGGGAAAAAAGGGATATGCTAGGAGAAAGAGGGGGGAGGGTTAGGCTGCTGATTAATGCCCAATAAGGAAGAGCTAAGCTGTCTTAAACATGTCCATGGTTTCCAGTTTTGTTCCCCAAGGCAAAATGGCAACCATCCTTACATTTGTTCTGTAAATGAGGAATGATCTGGCATGGACAAACAGATTTACAAAAAAACCCAAACCAATTGCTGTTTTGCCTTGAAATAAACCATGTCAGTACATTTCTCAAGGACAGCACCCAAAAATGCTTCGCTGATCAGCAGAAAATGTGTGCTTATGCGGTCTTACGCTGGCCGTTGGCTGTGCAGGGGAAGTATTTATGGAACTGTAACCAAAAAAACAACACCATCTTTCACCATGTCCCTCCACATCACCCCAGGACACCCCATGCACCCTCTGCCTCACACCACATGCTGGCTGCTTATGAGGGCTTATGATGCCTGCCATCTTGCCCAATGTCCCATCCCATCTCACCCCATGCTCCCCATGTCTCAACCCATTTCCCCAAAATTAACAAAGCTAGTAGATTTGTCAGGAAGAGCACCCAAAAAATGCATCAATGAGTGAACAGCAGAAAATGGGGGGCGGGGGGAGAGTCTAACCAAAAGCCACCCGAAAAACATAAACCAATTACAAAATACATTCCTAAACTGCCCCCTGCTGTAATTTAGTAGTAGGAGGTCAGGAGAGTAAAATTGTTATGAGATGCCCTCTAGCATCTTTAATAGCACATTAATCAATTATGAGTGGTAAACACATGATGTACGCATCATGTGCAAAATAATAATGGGAATCATTGTGGTACAATGCAAGAGTGAAATAAAACCAGAGAATATCTTTAGCTAGAAAAACCCAATAATGTGTACAAGCACCCTACTTTATTTAACTAAGTGCACCAGACATTGCCTACATTACAATTTAACTATACGTCTCAAATAAAACAATAGAGAAGAGATGGCTCAGAAAGCACTAACTGCTGGCTGCTAAAGATACTCTCCCACCTATGAAATTATAGCACTACTCCCTTTCTCTCATCTTTTCTCTGTTTTGTTTACTGACACCTTCATGATGTAAATACAAGTTCACATTCTTAAATTTGTGCACGTGAGTACACACTCTGAAACTTATGAGCCTACTAATATGCTTAAATAAGTGCCTGCTTAAGTCCTTTGCTGAATCAGGACCTCGTGGCATAGCCACTAGGCTGAGCCAATAAGTGAAGACAAAAATGGTCAGGAATGCTTAAGATCTTGAGGATGCAACATCTGTGACAGTATCTTTATCTTGCCAGTAACAAGGTGAAAATAAAGCACAAAATCTTTGCTGATTTCTTGCAAAATTGATCTCTTCAAAGCACTTTAAAACAAGACTGCAAACCTTAGACAACTAATAATCTCTAAATTAAAAATAAGCCACACTCAGGATATGGAGAATGGGAGGGAATTTATCATTAAAGCTTTTTGATTACATTCAAATTGTAAGTGAATCTCATTCATATTTGACACTAAATTCAATTGTTGCAACAAATGAGTTTTAAAATGAGTTTCCAGTGAAGTAAAACTAAATATTGTGTCCAATTAACTGAAATTATGGAAAAGAGTTAAGCTAGTCTTCTTTAATTTTCTAATGTTTGCAGGGGTTGGTTTGTTTTGGGGTTTTTTGTTGTTTTTGTTAATATCTGCTTTGTTCATTTTTTTTTTTTCTGAATCCATACTGGATATGTCCATGAGGATGACTTTCTGACTAGCTTAATCAGTTATTTGTATTGGCCAAAGGAGGCTAAAATTATCTTAATTAGATAATATTGCTTGAAGGTGTTCTTATACTTTAATCATGAAGGACACAATTTAATAAAAAATAAAAAGTAGATAACATATGTGATGTCACAAGTAATTTATGCTTTCTTTCACCCTTACAACAAAATAATTTTTGCAAACAAATTAAATGTACCCCATAATTTAAAAAAATAAAATAAAAAAAGCACTTATGTAATCTATTTTGGTTTTCCTTCCCACCACTTTGACTGATTGGACCTATATTTTTAAACACATTAAAGATAGTCTGCTGTGACTTTTAAGGTGTACTGATTTCAATTGTTTATTGTATAGAGCAATTTTTCTAAAAGCATTTACAATGGGTAAATATAAGAGAACCATATAGGACTTGAATGTCAGTCATGTGATATACATTGTTAATGTACCTGCAAGCATACTCTTTGAGAAGGTATTCATACAGCTTCATTTTAGAACAGAAGACTTAGAGAAAAAAATTGTTATATCAATATCCTTGAGAACATCTTAACTTTTAAAATACCAAATAGGGAAGAGAGGAATAAGCAGTAAATTACTGAAAGAATAATCTAGCATCAATCTGCTGGGTCTGGGTAAAGTGGGAGAGACGATACCAGAAACAGGTGGAAAGATTTTCTAAAGAACTAAGTTCTAGATTTAGATTTAGAAGCCATTTATTTCATATATTTGGGTGAAGCAGTCTTCCACATGGATTCTTATCCAAGTGTATGAACAAAAATCTTACAGAGAGCCATATAAACAAGATTTGACCAAACCCCTCACCCCACCTGCTGAAAGACTGCTTCACCCAAATATATCAGATAAACTGCTTCTAAACTGCTTTTGTTATGGCACAGTGCCTAGTGAAAAGATATATGCAGCTCCATACGGTTGCCTTAAAAATGTCCAGAATAGACACATTCTATTTTAAAAGAAGGCCACCAAGGTCACTCAGGCTCTGGAGGAAATAGCCCTGCTCAATGCTGGCGGGTCTATATTAGTAACCTAGGAGCACAACCTGGTGTGGTCTGAGTTTTGGTAGACAGCCTTGTGGGGAAAATCACTGAGATTTTTTGACCTTTCAGCTAAGAGAGATTTTAAATGATTTAGTTATGCAGGAGAAAGGATAAGTCTCTCTTCACATGAAACATGTGCAGTCGTGCTTTAATTCTCAGTGAGACTTTGGGGAAAAAACTGGTAAGTAAATCTACTGACTAACATAAAATGCCATGGCAACCTTGGGCAGAAACTTTAGAGAATCCAGTGGAAGACCTATCCAGGTAAAACACTTTATTGAAGAAATCCACCAACAGTGCCTGGATTTCATCTGGAAATGATGACCACCATGAAGGTGATATGCAAGGGCAGATGAAGTGGTGGGCAGGTGGCCATCAATTCAAATGCTGGATTCATCAAATGATGGGTTCCCCATTGGTGGGGAATGAAAAGGTTTAGGTCTCACTGGGGAAGACCTCCTTTCAGATCTCATACTGAAAGGAATACCTTGGATAGGCCACAGAACATACCTGAGTAGAAGATGCTACTCAGACACTACTCAGATGCTACTCATTCACAGATGGATAGTACACTCTGAAAGAAGCTAGGCACTCTTTGATAAAGGTGAGGGACAGGTAAGCATGGTTCATCTCTAGTAGAGAATTTAAGATGGCCAAAATCGAGGCGTTGGAGGGAGAAATATCACAGCACAATATCACACTAGGATGCTGAAAACCTAGTATATTTAGTCATGAGAATTAAACATGCTCACCCCACTATCAAGAGCCATCCAGCCATAATCTGGACTTGATCATTCACAGTACAATGTAGAAGCTGGCAAATTCTGTGACTGCCCCAAATGCCCTGAATAGCATGTAGCTTTGTCTCTTAAGAAGACCAGAGAACTTTCACTTGAAGATGTTCATGTGCAATCCTCACTTAGTAGGGAGACATTCATCCTAATTACCAACACTTATTAGGAGGGAAGCAATAGGTCCTCTAATGGGTACCTTCACCAAATATGGAGTTACTAACAGGAGAATGGCCACCTTCATACACAGGGAATGCCTTCCAGGAGGATAAATTGATCAAAACCAACTACACTTATCATCCACTTATGCTCCATTCTTCTGGACAGGGACGAGGCTTAGCTTCTCACTGTTCGCCATGAGTCTAAAGTGTAGATTAAGAATAATTTGGAGATTCTCTGCTATCTCCTGGACAGATAACCTGTACTCATGGTCAAAGTAAACAGCAATATTCTGTCTTAGGTGGGCTACAACCACTGTAAAAACATTGCAGCTGAGGGACTAACCCAGTATGTACACTTAAAGTGTGCCTATACATGAGTTGGGAGGCTGCTCTGATGTACATCAGAGCAGACTCAATTAATCAAGTCTGCTGGAGTGTGATAATTACCGTGCTCCAGCCAGCCTCTGCATCTTGTGCATCAGCGTCCCTGTGCTGCAAAATGGCAGCGGGGGTGCTTTAACTAAAGCTTGTCGAACCAGCTTTAGATAAAGCACCCGTGCCACCATTTTGCAGCACAGGGATGCTGATACACAAGATGCTCCATGTGCTTTAAGTAGAGTGCCCCCCTCCCACCCCCACTCATGGAGCACATGTAAAAGCAGCCAAAGGCACCAGTTCAAGCCCACTGATAGTAATTGCAAGTGTATATATTGGATAGTAGTAAATCTATTATTATTTACATATTACCAAAAACATGCTTGGTGCTTTACAGACATCTACAGGTTCCATCCAAAAGAGAGACTAAAATCTAAACATGTAATGTAAAAGATAAGCAACTGGACAATCACTGTTCATGGCAATACATATTTCACAAAGAACTAGAAATAGTAATAACTAGAAATATTAATAAGAGGAAATAATATAAAATCTAGTAATTACTAGATCCTTTTTACATAAATAAGTTGTCTACAAGGAAAATTGACTGACATACAGAACAGCATTTGAAGTACATTAATTAATACCATATACTCTGGAGAAATTTCTGTGACAATGAAGTCATTAATGGAGGGATGGATGAATGGACAGATGGGTGGATGGATACAGAAACAGACAGACAGACAGTAATAAGTGAGGGTGGAGTATTATCTTTCTTACCTTGTTTGTAAAGCTTCTGATTTTTCTGAATTATCTATAGACATGACAAAAAGGTTAATAAACCATATGAGAGAATATTGGTACATGGGCTCAATGTTGGCTAGATCAGCAATTGAGAAAAACAAAATTGATGAATGAATAGCGATCGGACGGTAGCCCATTCGAGTAGCATCGATCTGCTTTTCTGTCTCTTCAGCTACAGCTTGCTTCTCAGAAATCTCATTAGCCAGAGCTTTGGAGGAAGATAATATCTTAATGGCAGTTTCATCCTCTAAAATATTTCCTTCTGAAGCTGAAAGAACTTCTAAAATCTTGTCTTCTATTTCTTTTAGTTGCCTGAAAGAAAACATAACTTTCATATAGAAAAATTATAGGCATGCTCCATTAATGCACATGATGTATAGTTAATATATGCAACCCATAGATTTTTATTTTTTATCAACCATTTACTTCAGAATTAAGCTGTTTTCTCATCTCTTCCAACCAAATTCATGCTTTATTTTGTGTGAACAACTTAGATATATCCTAGAGCACAAAATGATTCCATGAAAAAGAAATGGGTAACAAGTCTAGTATAGACAGCCTTCTCTAAAAAGTGTATACTTCATATTGCTTCAGGCAGAAAGGGACTCTGAGCATTTACAACCAGAATGCTCTAGCCCAACTCTGGTTAACACATTTCGAAAAAGCACCAGTTAGGAAAATAATAGATTACACCCATGTCCCATTTCCCCGTAACTTCTGGAGACTCATCAACAAGCAACATCAACTCAGGAAAAACATAAAAATGGAAGCCAAGATCTAGCTAAACCTCTTAGGCTGTATGCTCTAGGCATAGTGAGCTCCACCAGCACCCTGGACAGAGTGCCAACCACCAGAAAGCAAAAAAATGGCAGGAGGGGCTGGGACGGGGGGCGTGAAGAGTCTTACCAACAACACTTCTCTCTGCACTCTGGCAGAAGCTTCTACTGAAGCTGGGAAGCAAGCTCATCAAACACCAACTTCAGCAGGGGACACCAAAATGTTCCCCCTTCAGGGGTGCATCCACACAAGCAGGCACGTGCCTCTTTCCCTGCCTCAAACCCCTTTGAGGTGGGCCAACAGGCACATGCGGGAACAAAAAACTGTTCCCCGCACTGCAAACTTGCAGCGCAGGGAGAAAATTAGATCCCTGGATATCCAGGGGTCTAAAAAAAATCGTTGTTTAAGAAAGCGGCATTTTAAAAAAGTGGCAACTGGAAGCTGGGTCCTCCACAGAGATGCTCTGGCTGCCAGAAAATCTCTGTGGTTGCCCCTCGCCCTGGTGCTGAAACACACGGCCGGTGAGGTCGCATGTTTCAACACCAGGGCTCCGATGCCGGTGAATAAGGGGTCGGGGGGGCTGGAGGACAGGGGAGGGGACCATGGGGGGACCCCCGACAGCCCTGCCCACTCCCCCACCCTCCCAGCCCCCCCGACCTCCCTGAGCCCTGCCGGGGCTGGCCCCTCCCCCCGCCAGCCTCCCCGAGGCCCCTGACCCCTGCCAGGGCTGGCCCCTCCCCCCCACCAGCCCCCCCCGAGGCCCCCCCACACATATCCTACTGCATATACCTGCACTTCCCACAGCAAAAATCCCAGGGGGTGCCAGTCCACTCACCTTGTATACATTACTGGGCACAGGGCTGCCTGGTCTATGGTTGGGCTGCACCTGCTGTAGCAAAGACTCTTGGGAGGGTACTCTCGTACCCCTGCTAAGTTGGTGTTTGCTGTGGGTGCCCCACTCACCCTCCTCATTTATGCTACTGATGTTCACAACACAATTCCCTTATATTTCACACTGTTTTTCCTGCCTCTGGAAAAAAAACCCCACAACTGGTGCCCTCCAAATCAAACCTATAACTAGTTAGATGCCTGATTTTGGGTGCTATATATTTAAAAGACCACATCTACTTCTTTTCTAGAACCAGACTCTTGATAAAAAGGAACAGGACATCTTTCTTCCTATTGGATGAAAAGATTTCAGGATTCTGATATAATAATCATTCTAAATATTCAGACTTCTGTGCATAAGGAAGAAAACAAGTGGGCACTCACCTGTTCATCCTTCAGGCCTACAAATCTTGATTTCTTTTGTTAAATTTGTTGTACAACATACAACCACAAGTACACAAGAAAGGATTTCAAAATGTGTGTCCTGACTTATATTAGGGGAATAATTTATAGTATCCTAATATATATAGAGAGAATAATTAATATTCTCTTCAGCTGCAATCTACTTCAGCCCTAGCTAATGAAGTTATTTTAATACCTTTTATTCTCAGCTCCTTGCAAGATTAGAGCTTGCTTTTCTTCTTCCAGATCTGGTCTTTCTCTTGCTACCACAATTCCAAGTAGTTGATCCTGCAATCCTTCTGGGGTGATCATGAAGTTCAACAATGTTACCTGTTAAATAGATTTTATTCATATACACAATAATTAGGGACAAATTAAAACAAAATGTTCCATCTGTATGATCAAAGAGCTTGGAATTGGCTCATAGGTCCTTCCTAGCTTGTTTTACAAATAGGATCAGAGGAGTTCAAACAGGCAAAGAGATATGACCATGGTCCTTGTGAGCACATGGCAGGTCCTTATTAGTCCTCTGCTGTGTCAAAAACTCCAAGGTGTGATTCTGGTACCCCCTCATAGTCAGCACCCAGGGCTGGTACCCTGCTCACCATAGTTACATTACGAGATTTTCCTTTTTCCTTTTGGAAAGCAGGGCCAGGGGGGTGTGAAGCCACCATTTAGAGGCAGCAGCGTGGGGTGCTAGAGGAGGGGGACAGAGGGGATGGTGGGGCAAGTTTCCTACCACCCCCCACCCACTCCTGGAGGGCAGCAGCAGCACAGAATGGTGGGTGGTGGTATTCAGTTCCCCCCTGCCATCATTCTTGATAAAAGATCTTTCTCTAAATATTTTCCTGTATCAAAGAACAGCTGGAAACTAACTTACAGTTTCTTTCTGCTGATTTTCAAATTACTTTACAGGCAGACTTTTTATTTCATTTTCAGGATTTTGTGCTCCAATATGCACATTTTTTAGTCAAGTTATATGCACTTGTGTTCTCCAGCTTCCAATAAGAACTTATTTAACTTATTATAGGTTGATGATTCACAAAGTTTGTGTATTAGATAAAAAAAACCCGTTATCAAATTATAAAAAATCTGGGAACACTTGTTTGTTCTTATATGTACCCAAGGCATGAAGTCTAGCATTGCTTGAGGTCCTGTTCAGGGCTTTTACTATGGAAGCAAATCTCTAGAAGATTGTAGAAAACTTATTTGTATGTGCACAGGGCTCCTATATTCACTCCCATTAAATGTTTCTTTGCTGAGAGGTGACTAAGTAAAAGTGTCAGAAGGAATGAAAAGGTAGAAGGTTGGGAAGGATATTAAAATTCAAAATTTACATGACTAAATTAAATTTCTGAAAATATGAATGAGAGCATTGTGAACAGTAATATTAGAATTGACAAAATATCAGCACCTATAGATTATGACAGTACTTCCAAGAAATTTCAAGAACAAGAAGAAAAGTAGTAGTAGTAGATGAAAAAACAGATACTAAGTATTCTTCTCAACCTGTACCCGATGGGGACAGCATTGTTAATTAGAATTGAGCAGAATAAAATGGCACAGTAATTTTCAAGACTTTCACCTTAACAGATGTTTCAGGAAGATAATGTGGATTTCTCAATTTGGTTGTAATATAAAAGCGGAAGTCAGGAGCATATTCAATGGTGGAATCACCAAGACGAATGCATATACTACCAGACTGCTTAAATGTCTGCTTGAGTAGAAGCGGTTCTAGGATAGGATCCAGTTCTTCTCCAATATTTTCCAGCAGCACTTGAACACAACAATAACAACATTTTTATGCTGTCTTAACAAGCTACATTACTTCACATCCCTCTTTGTACTTACGTGAACAATAGTTATTACTTTTGCAATACATGAAAGACAAATATAGTCTAAATAAATATATATAAATATTGCAAAGCCTTCTTAAATAACATTTCTTTATTTAAAAAAAAAGCAAATAGATACATTTGTTTTGTGGTATTATACTAAAAGACCTTGAATTATACTGTGGATGAAGTATAGCAACTTTAGGCTGGGATTTTCAAATGCAGTGACTTTGAGGTGCCTAATTCTAGCCTTAAAATTCACTTTTGCTTCCATACAGAGATTGAGAGAATACAAAGATATAAAGAATGCTCCACATCTCAAATACACTATGATTTTCCTAATTCATCATTTTAAATGAGGTATGTATTATGAGAATATTATCATGAGTACTATTTTACTTTATAAATTGTCACTTCCATGCAGGAGCAGGCAACCTGAGTGCTAGTTTGTTACACATTTCTTTACAAATTAAATGAAAACAAAATGGGGTTTCTAGAAGGTTAATGTAATATAGAAAGGCAAAGGATAAGGCCAATGTCAAGCAGGTAAAAGAGCTAAAATAAAGGGAAGAATTACAATTTAAGATTTTAGTAGGAAAAATCCCATTGCCTGCTATGATGTCAACTACTGTATTTACTCAAATATAAGCTGACCTTCCCTCTCCCAATAATTAGATTCTATATATGAAAAATATATAAATTTGTTATAATTTTCCAGGTACAGAATCTAAGCATCACAGGGTTGTCTTAAATCCTCCCTCTCCCCCACCCCACTATATCAGGGAAAGTAGCCACTGGGGCGGTCAGGTGTCTGGGGGGCTCAAGTAGCCCCCTTGCCTTCTGTCTGCCCCACTTCTTCCCCCTGCAGCTGTCCTGTACCCCCTGACACCTGCACTGCCCAGGCCCAGCTCCCCACAGCCTCTGCTCATAGGCAGAGGGAGAAAATTTGGTGGGGGGGGGGGGAACTGAGCATGTGCACACATGTGCATGAACGGCACCCCCCAGCAGGAAAGTCTGTGAGGGGAGGTGTGGTGGGAGAGGAAGAGGGAATGGGGCTGGGGCTGAAACCAGGCAGGGACCAGGAGGGAGCAGAGTGGAGCCAAGCCCAGGATTGGGGCAGGGGCCCGATGTACCCATGAAGCCACCCCTTCCTCCGGGCCTGGGATCATTGCCCAGTGCCAGTGCCAACAAACCTGCTGAATCCCTGCCTGACCCCAGCCCTAGCTGCTTGCCCACACTGGCCCCAGCCCCACACCATCTGGGGGGGCCCAAAGTGGGGGACTGGAGCAGGACCAGCCTCAGCTGCACTGCTGGACCAGAGTGGATGGAGCCCCCATGCCTACTCCACCAGGCCCTGCACAGCCAGAGCAGGGTGGGGCATGGGATGGAGCCATGGCTCATCCAGGGGGCACAGGAAAAAGGTGGCAGCTCCCTCTGCTGTGCACGTCCCAGATGGCATTGTGGGTACATGCCCCCGATCTGCACGGAGCAGGGCGAGCAGCCACTGTGGGCTGGAGTTGGGGCAGGGCCAGGCTCTTCCTGGCAGGGGGGCCAGGCTATGCTGGAGTGGATGGCAGTGGCGCTGGGAGGGGGGTCGGGTGGGCTACGGCAAATCCTGGGGTGGCTGCAGGCACCCCCCCACTTAGCCTTTCTCCCAGCACCACCACCACCCCACTCCCAGTGTAGCACAGCCCCCCCTCCACTCGCTGGAAAGAGCCCAGCACAGTCCCAGCCCTGGCCTGCAGTGGCACCCCACCCTGCCCCACGCAGATCAGGGGCACGCACCCCCCATGCCTCCTGGGGAGTATATAGCAGCAGGAGCCACACTCCCCAGACAAGCCACTCGGGGCTCAGTCCCGCACTGCCAGCTGAGTGGCCCCTGCCCCTCCCCCTGCTGCAACCGCTGGAAGCCCTTGTCCAGGCATCCTTGTGGCCCTATTGCTGCCCCACATTTGGGGGGGGCTAAGCCCCATTAGCCCCCCGTTTCCATTGCCTATGCCTCTGGTCCTCTCCCAATCCACCCAGTCTGTCATCACTACTGACCTGCTGGGCAGGTAATATAGCAGTGTCACCACTGCTGACTGGCTGGGGCAGGAGGCTGCTGTGGGTCTGACCCTGCCCCCGCCCTGGGCTCAGGGACAGTGTCAGAGCCGCAGCAGCTATCAGCTCCCCACTCCATTTTGTATGTAAATGTAAGACAAGGGTTTTATTTTCCCCATGCTTTTTGCGGGTGGGAGGTGTCTTATATTCGAGTAAATGTGCTACTAAAGTTCTAATATGGTTAATTAGATTCACTATCAATAAATAACATTTTTTTCCTACAAATATATCAATATTTGGTATTTTTACCTTTCCTATAAATTTTTTGTTAATTGTGCCCTTTCTTGGTTTTTCAGTACTCTACAGTTTCTTTATTCAATCACTTACCAGGAGTTCCAAACTGAATGCAGTTTTCCAAGGTTCTCACAAATTCAGGGTCACTGAGTTTGATAATGTGCAAACTATTGGCTTTTTCCATATTTTTTATCCATTTGTTTGCTTGGCCCTGAGGATCTATCATCAGAGGCCACCTTCTTGCATTACTGAAGGAGAAAATTGGTATAGATTGATTTTCAGAATTCAATTATGTAGTTTTCTAAGCATTCACCTCATACATGCCTTTAATGCAGTTTACTTCATGTCATTTAGATACAAACATCTGCTTTCTAAAATACTAAGGGACACACTGATAAGTGGTTCTAGAAAACTTTATGAGAAGCCATGTATGTGTCTTCAGGCCCTTTGTTCACAAAAGTGATCAAATCTTTCAGGGAGAGTACTTGAAATAAAAATTTACCACATACAACATAATCTTATCTGATCATTTTACACATCTTTAAAAATCTTTAAGGATTTTTCCTGTAGTTAAGGAATTCTTAATATATTCATGATATATATAACTGCATTTTCCAGTGAAAGAAAGATTTTACAACTAAGGCAACAAAAACAGAGAAAGTCAAGCAAATTGATATAAAGTGACCACATCTATGTGAGATGTTGATTGTACAGTAAGTAGTCTGATACTACTGCACAGTAGTGTTGCATGGCAAAAATTGTGATGCAATGCTACTGCACTGTAGTATTAGGCTACTGTGCAGGAGCATCACAAAAAAGGCATTCGTCGGCGCTACTGCACAGTAACTCAGGTTATTGTGCATTCATTTAGTACTTGTTTATACAGGTACTAAATAAATGCACAGTAACAACTATACAGTAGCGCCTCATGTAGATGTGGCCAGTGTGAATGGCAGCATCTTTTTGTCTTAAAAATAAAGTGGTTACACTGAAAAACTTTAGAATTTTTCTTTAAACTAGCAACATTTGCAATATTTCCTATAGAACTTAAGCTAAGTATTTTGGCATCTCAGGACAGTGACACATTTGAAGTACAATTATTGTAATTCTCGGATGAAAAAAAATCAAGACTCTAAAAGTACATCATTCTTCTTCACAAGGATAGCAAGAGCAAAAGAAACAACTCAGAGGTAGACTGAGTTCTATATCTGCACTGCATTGATCCCAGCTATTTGAGAGGGGGAACTGTTTTCTCCCATCACAAAAGTCAGATATGAATAATGTTTAAAACTTTAAAATCTATCCTATTTTCTCTTTGTTTCATCTTCCTTTGCACCCTGACCAAAATAAGGTTATCAAAAATTGAGTTGAGTAAGAGCCAACACTTACTAGAAGTACTAATAATCAGTAGCATAACTAATGGGGGCCTGAGCAGGGCAGTAGCCAGGCATGCCGCCTTTGGGAAGAGGTACAAAAATAGCTGCTGCCACAGTGGCAGTTGACTGTATCAACAACTTTGGCACTGAGGCAGTTAGCATTTGCCCTTGAAATGTCACTTCCCAGAACACAGAGCTGCCCTGCTACACCTCTGCTTATAATAGTAATAGTACTAATAACAACAGCTAATAACTGAATGGGAAAGGAAACATTTACAGTAAAAAGTGTCTGAACTCCACCTATTTGGACATAAAAATAATATGTTCTTATTCAGCCTCAAAGTGAATAGATTCAGTTCAAAAGGATTGTCTTTTGGAACATCTAGCATTCTTTCTCAAATCACAGCATTTATGTAATTGAGGTCAACGACACTGCTATATTGTTTATTATTGTTAACATTGGCATTTTTAATGACATCTTAACTATATATCATTCTGATATTTTCTTTGCTCTTAAGCTTTCAGGGAAAACCTAGTAATGCAAATGTGCTGATATTTCTATTCAAATTTCACATAAAATACTCACTTAAATGTACTGCAACATATAAAAGAGCTGCCCTAGGCAAAACTCTGATTTTAGTTAACATTTTCTCAGAAATATGGTAGTGCCCTGTAAACATCTACCATATATTGTCAGCTGAAAGGAACAAACACTAGAAAGTAACAGCTAGAATTAAAAAGGGACATGTTGCCAGTAGTTACAGATATAATGTATTTGCAGAAAGATAACACTGAGAAAAATCCAATCAGATGCAATTGATGCTCCTGAAGACTAGTTTTGCAATTTCCACAATTATTTATTGGGAAATCATCCTTCAATCATTTATTCTAATCTTTAGCATTCCTTTACAGAGGAATGACATAAATAGACATTCCTAATCATGTCAAGATAATGACATGGACAACTCACAACACTTGTACCCCTGGCCCAAATGCTAGAGACCAGGAAACTATTTACTAAGAAGGAATCCAGGGTTCAGCTACACAGTTCCAAAATATGTTATGAGAAACAAGTGTTAGAGCCTCCTATTTGGAAGATCTGCAAAGTAAGCTTCATTTCTTCTGCAGAGGTATCATTTGGAAGAAAGGTGTTATTGGTTTGGGTCCAAAGTAGTTCTTTAAACTACACCGCTTTGGCCTTCTATGGGGAAGGAATATTTCCATTCTTACCTATTAGTATACTATAACATTTAAAACTCTGCTTTTTCTTTCCCCTTGCTTTATTCACTTATTGTCATTTCCCATTAGTGATCAATGAGAAGCTGTGCTTCAGATGACAAAATTTATCACCTGATGATTTTCTTTTAGTTAATATCTTTTCTCTTCATTCTAGTCCATCATGATCAACAACCAAACAAAATTTAAATCACAAATAGAAACGTATATATATACATAGAGAATAAGATATACATTTACTGCAAGATTAATTAATACATTATACCAAATTTATCATCTTAATGCATGTATTCAGCTGCTGAAGTATGTTTTTTGTGTACACATGCATACATATGCAGCTTTGAAAGCACATGTCTGATACCTTAACCTGTAGGCAAGGAAAAAGCTTCCAAAAATCCTAGACTGCCTCTAAATTCCATGTAAAAAGGGGATGTTAACACCATAAGGAAAGAAGAGAAAAGCTGTGCTGCAGAGCAAATGTTTCTCTTCACAGACCTGAAGAGGCCACTCCTATTGTTAAACTCATACAAGTTTGCTTTAGTATCCAAAATTTGCTCTATTTGAATCAGCTTAGTCACTTACAAGTAAAATGATCATTTGCTTGCAGAATGTTGTTATGCTTCCCAATATCAAAATTTCCAGTGCCATTGAATAACTCATGGGAATTAAAAGTGTAGAGTGAATTACTTTAGTTACTAGAAACCTTGAACAAAATGTATAGTAAAAGTAAAAATAATAGCCTTGTTTTTATTTGACAATTTGTATTTTAGAACTTGCTCTATAGTAAGAAAATGTGTTCATAAAAGAAATAACTGAACAGTGTGCTGTAAGAAGCTATTTAATGAAGACTATGCATGTACAAACCATTTTTTACTTACGAGGTAATGATACCATTATCTATAGAAAATGTGTCAGATGGTAATCCTGCAATGTTCCAAGCTCTGATTTTCACAGGTTCTCCCAAAGTATTTGTTAGGGAAAAATCATCTGAACAGGGGATGTCTCTTGTTTTACATAACAATGCCCATTCACTTGTTTGATTCTAGATGAGGAAAGAAAGTAAACGTTAGCTGAATCTCTGTAGTACCTTTGCAAGATTAAATTATCAATACTGTATTTATCCTGCAAACCACTGCTACAATACAGCAACTTTTTACTTAGCATCTAACTTTCTAGTGTCTGTCTAAATACTAAACAAACACACTTCTTCATGAATTAAGGTGTATTTGGTAAGAAAAAGCCCCCCTCCTCCTCTAACAGCCTTTCTGCTTGTTTAGGATTTCCAGAGCAGAAGGATACTCTAGTCATACCTTTTTCAAACACATCCTCACAAACATGAACAAAGAAAATATTACAGGAACTCTGCTGTTTGAGGATTTTGCCATTCAGGTAGGGGTTTTTTGTTTGCTTTTTTTTAATTTGCTTTTTTTCATTTTTGCTGATTAGCCAAACAACACTTTGGGACCAAACTACTTGGCTAAATACAAGAGATTTTGTTTCTGAGCTAATCAATTTTTAATAATCATGAGCTTTCAGCTGAATTATGCATGTTCAACTAGTACAGATTTATCAACTAAAACTTTGTATTTTTCAAATTATTATTGACAATAGCCATAGTACCATATTTATTACTACACATGAAAATGTATTAACTTGAAGTGAAGGCTATTCAATTGAATTTCCTCTTGATTTAATCAATAACAGTATCAAGGAAGTTTTCAATTAAAGTAACAATAATAGCCACAGTGACCTCAATTCAAATGGTTTAAATCTATAATGGGTATCATAATACTCAAGCACAGTCAGACTTCTCACTTCCCTACAAAACCACCTTGCAACTTCAACTTATGTTTAACCACAGTCCATACACCCAATTCTTCACAAACCCAGTCAAACACACAGGTGCGTTGATGACCTGTCACTTGAATTCAACAGCAGGGAAAAAGAGGGAACAAGCAGTGGAGGAGTTCACCCCTTGTATTCAAGCCATGCAGAAGTAGTGGCTTCAGCCACAGCCCATACTGACATGCTCGTGAGCTCAGAGGACACAAACAGAAGTGACAATTTTTCCTGGATCTGGCCCCTGAAAGTGCTCTACAGCCATTACCTAACAAGTGCTTGGTGGCAGAGCACTTTAAAAGGGCCTGATCCCATGACAATCTGAACCCTCATTACATGAGGGTTCAGATGAAAGTACTCCAAAACAGAGCACCTTCAGTAACTTGTGCCTGCATGTGACAAGCTGGGCAGGACTGACACAACCCAGCCCTGCACCCAGCACTGTTTTTAGAATAGGAGGTGGGAGAAGGAGCAGGGAGTTCACTCTGGGGGTTGCAGAGCCAGCACTGGAGGGTTGGATGGGCAGATTGGAGCCTCCCTGAAGTGGGGGGGCTCCAATCCAGTGCCCCCCCAACTCCAGCATAGGCTGGAGAAACCCCAGAATGGACCTCCCTCCCCTGCTTTCTCCACTTCCCATTCTGAGACAACACTGGGGACCAGGAGACGGGGGGGGGGGGGGGGGAGGGGGGGGCAGGGCTATAGGAAAAGGCTGCAGAGATTCAGCCTCTTTCTCTGGATCAGCTCCAAATTGCACCTTCATTCCCCACCCTCCTGACCCAACAGCTGACATCTATTGGGTCGGGAGGCTCGGTCTAACTCATGGCACTTTCTGTGAAGCAACATGAGTTAGATTGGGGAGCTGCATTTCTGCCTGTGCTCAGAGAGTTCTCTGAGAATGCAGCACTCTGGCAATGCTTTCCTAGGTAGCACTCAGCCCATTTCTGATTTTTAGATTTGGCTCATCTCTAAAAAAGGTTGAGTACTACTGTACAAGCCAATTATCACATCACTTGCCAAAGCAGTATATATTTTGATAGTATTTAGCATTTTAAAAGCAAGGGTGAAGCTTAAAACCCAAATCTGATTGATTTCCCATTTCAAGGCAATAGAAATCAGAAATTCAGTGTTAAAAGAAAATGTCTTCCGGGGATAGGTGGCACACATGTCAAATGAAGGACACGATAATTTAAACCCTAATTAAGATCCTCAAATTTTAAATCTTGTTCTTTGAAAAACTAGAGAAAATATACAATTTAGCTTTTTAGAACATAAGAAACTAAAAATGAGAAAACGTGAAAATATCCAGGAGATACAGGGAAAGCTGAAACAGTCACTTGATAAGCAAATTGTAATATCATAAACAATCACAAGGTGGCAAATATACAAGAATAAAAAATAGCTGATGAGACCACAGCTACTGTTGCAAAAAGGAAAAAAAAAAACACTTCCATTCCATTCAGACAATGAGATTTGACCTAGGGACAATTCAACTGACTATCCTAAACTTCTTGTGGGAAACCAGGTGTGTCTTGTCACTTCTAAATGTAAAAGTAAAGTTAACTTTGTCCATCATGGCTTCCAGGAATGACATCCAGAACCCACACCATCACTTTTCAGGAATATACTAGTAATATAAGAGTGTTGTCACTAGCTATTAAAGGAAATGCTCGGACCTACCCTCACAATCCATGCCTCATAGTTGATTATGTTTATCAATTACAGAATTACATGCTCTCAAAATTAGATAATTGCGAGTAGGAAAAAAAATGCAGGCAAAACAGGATCTTGCAAGGTCAACCAATAAAACAGCAATATCAAAATACAGATATTATGAAAAAACAGTGAATATTTGATGAACATTGAAATAATTTTCTAAACAAAAAAAAGGTAAATATATATATAGTCAAAGGGGACAAGTCAAAATATGGAATGCAAAAAAGGATGCAGGTCCAAATCTTAGGTTTGAGTTTTCAACAGTGGTTATGGATTTTAGGTAACTCAATTTGTTCAGTAACACACTAGCCTGATTTTCAGAAGTTCTGACCATTCATTTCTCAGCTTGGGTACTTAACTCCAAAAGTTAGGCCAAAAGTGCATCCAAAACTAGTAGCCAGTTGACAATTTTGGCTTCAGATCCAAATCCATCAGTTTCCTGGCCCCACAAATTTCTTTTTACTTCAATAGGAATCACTCCCATTAAAGTCATTTCCACTGAAGTCACCCCTATTGAAGTCACTCCCAAAGAAATACTTTTTGTACAGTAGTTTATTACAAAATGACTGTAGTGTCATGGCACTGTATCTCTGTTTCTTGCTGTAAACAATCATTGCATTTTAAAAATAGTTATGCATTAGCTGCTGACCTGTGCTGCTGTAGACAGAGGACCTAATCCTGCTCCCACTGAGGTTAATGTGAATTTAGCCATTTGCTAGAATGGGAGCAGGTCAGAGCCATGAGACTCGAAGTTACTACTTACTGTCATTTCAGAGACTGGATGAGATAAGAGTAAACAATCTCAAGGATCATAAATTTCACAATTAGCACTGTTAGAATATAGCAAGTAAATCTAAAGGAAGACTTCCCTTTGGGATGTTTGTAACACTCAAAAGCCTGGAATGTGTTGATTAAAAATATGTACCTAGAGAGAGCTGTTTTTTCACTTCAAATGTTGCATTACATTAAAACATATTTTAAAAGATAAATTAGTTGGCAGTAAGAAAAACTGATTAGTGTTGTTTTCTGTACAAAAAACATATAGATAAAACAACTATGTTCATTACTTGTCTGTAGCTAGATGTGAAGGCTCCCAGATAAGCTACAATTCCTGATGAAATGAGTATATCTCCAGTCAGATTGATGTACTGCCTCCCCAGCTCCAGAGCAGTCTGGTTCCAGCGAGTTTTCTCACCCCCAAGGCCTCCAATCAATTGTTCTGCTCGCTGTAGCTTTTTGCTGCACAAGTCAACCTGAGAAACAAAAATAAACAGTGTATAATGCCAACATTTCTGTTGCAGCAGATTAGATTCATTCATTTATTCAGTCATTCATTCAGTTTATATGCTGCTCTTCCGAACAAAGGCTCAGATGTCTTGCTTTTAACAAGATGATGAATATTAAAGAAATATCCTGTAATTATATGCCTGTACATTTTTTTTTTTCAAGAAATAGAAAAAAGCTTCCTGTTGGATGTTTAAATGTCTGAACAGGAAGGAAAATAATCTGTGTGACAGATTGTCTCAGTAAAAGCATGCTAAGGTCTGTGACATTTTAGAGTTATTCTTTCCTCCAAATAAATTATGAAGCTCTGTATAAAACATGGCCTTCATAACAGTTTTGTATGTAATATGGAAAATACCAGTATTTAAGGAAGTGACCCATAGCTCAGAAGAGATAACATTTCTTTTTATGTGAAGGTTATTCTCTCATGAAAGTAGATAAATTTTTTTCTCTCAAAACATCCTTTGAATATACATTGTGTATTGAGGTTATTTTTTTTAAATCGTGGTTTTGAAAAAAATCTAATTTAACTGTAGAAATTGCGTAATAGGAAACTTCTAATCCACTTCTATTAAAATGTTATCCCCACTGGGCCACCTGCAGCTGTTCTGAGCAGCGGGGAGGTAGGGCAGGAAAGTTTGTTGTCCTTGCACCCTCACAGTCTCTGTATGCTTGTGGATAGTAATACACAGAGCAGTGTTATAGTAAGTCATGTTCTCCACTTATCTCCAAACCTCTTTGTGTAGAGGCACAGACACATCAACCTTATAGCTGAGTTCTATAACATATAAGAACTAAGGATTTCCAATCCAGGTGCCCCAAATCCTTATAGTTCTCATGTACCAGAATCTTACTGGTTATATTCAGGAGGCGACTCCTTAAGTAATTATTAAATTTTAATATTGTTTTAAAAATATGTGTTGTCTAAACCAATGCATGTACATGTTTTACATTGAAACAGAATTATTTTCTTAAGCACTGACTTATTAAGAAGTGAAAGCAGGTTAGAACTTTTTTTTGTCTAGAACAGGTGACAATCATTTTTTAATCGAATTTTGTCCTCTGAGCAGCTACAAAAAATAGGTAAAGTTTAGGATCTGGTACTTTTTTTGTCTAATATTCTAGACCAGGGTTTCAATTTTGGCTTCATGGGCTGAATCTAGACCATGGTGGTTCCATGGTCTAGATCTAGACTGTGGGTTTTCTCACCAGCCTGACAACCCACAAGTAGAGAATAAACAGCATTAACTTCTTGGTTACAGAGCCGCTCTGAAACAGGAGCTCCAGCAGGTGCTACAGAGGCTCTGGCAGCTGTGGTGATAAACCCCACAGGCAAAATTCTGCCCATGGAGGAGGTTGGACCAGCCTATGAGAAGGCCTGAGAACCAGATGACCTACCTGCACAGCCCAGATGCAACCCATGGACCATGAAGCCTGGCTCAAGCAGTGCTTGAAGGGCACAAAGCTGGGCAGGCAGCTGCTCTGGGGCCGTGCCAGGGATTTTGCAGTGGTGACAGCATGGTCTGGAGCCAGGGCAGAGTTGCAATCCACTGCCTGCATATCCTTGCCCAGGGTCGGGGGGGTCAGGGCAGGAGCAACCAACAAAGCTCAGAAGCATGGAAAAATACCCCATAGTAGAACTGGCTACTATGGCTTGTCAGGGATTAAATTATCAAATGACAAATTTCCACTACTGCTCTAGCAATTTGCTTCATCATAACCTTTAAAGTGATGGGAGTGTAGTAAACGCTTTATAGCACCACCATTTTCTGCTGCACTTGTCAAGGTGTTTTTAAGCCTTCTTCAGAGGCATTGGGTATTGGATACTAACCTTGACTGGGGTGTGCCAATGCTCCTGCTGGGACCAAAGCCTGAGGTTCCCAGCTAGACAGTCTTGCTCCCTGCTTAGGGTCAGAGCAATCACCATATTTGGGGTCAGGAAGGAATTTTACTTTATGGTCAGTCTGGTATGAACTGTCAAAGTCTTTGCCTTCCTATGTAGTGGAGGCCATGGCCCTCTACCTGGGATCTCATGAGCATATACTGACAACATTTCATAAAAGCAGGACATTAGCAGGACATTAGCTAGCATGACAAGCAGGACACCCTAACCTGTGGCAGGTTAGGGAATCAGTCCGTGTTGTGTCAGGGTTGAGGGTAGTCTTATGATGAGTTTAGATTATGGGTTGGATGAAATGGTTTGGTTAGGGATAATCCTACCTCAGGTAGGGGGTTAGACTAGATGATGTCTGGAGGTCCCTTCCAGCCCTTGTTCTCTATGATTCTATGATAAGATGGGGGTATGGGAAAATGATATCAAGAAGGAGAAAATGATGATGTATTCCATTTATGATTCACTTGTCGTATACTTATTTTTATGATATGCCCACACTGTCATTTAGAGTGAACAGCTATCATGCTAGCCTAAAAAGGGGGAAGTAGGAGAGGGATGTAGGGATGGCTTTCTTCCTAGCTAGCTTGGAAGTTAAAACAGAAATTCCATTGGGTAAAAAACTATATTTTAAGCAAGATTTCTTTTTAAATATCAGCATTAGTAACAGTTTTCTCTCTGTATATTACATACCTGATTTTCCAGATCAGCCTTCTCCTGCTTCTTGGATTCTAGTGCCCGTTGAAGAAGAGCCAATTTGTCCTGAACTTCTTTTAGAGCTGCTTGTTTCTTTCTAAGACCATCCATGGCAATCTTCAGTTCCCCTTCAGCCTGATTCAGCTTTATCTTTTTGGGGGCAACAATTTTTGCCACTCTAAAATAAATGCATAAATTAAATTTAAGCAAATATACAAGTTATACACATCTTTCTATTACTATACATATACAAATACACTTATACTAGGTTGCTATTTAAAAGCCAGCGTGAGCCAGATAAAAGAAAATGCCAGCATTTCAGATAACTCCATTTTGTCAGTGAATAAGACTTTTCAAGTGGCAACCAATATATATTTCATTATTTGCTTCCATTTTTGTTGACCCTGATGGCTGAAACAGCAAATGGCTTGAAACAATTTTTTGCAATACTTCCTGTAAGTTTAAAAAAGCAATATAAATATTACTGGATAGTCTTCTAAAATATGAGATGACTAAATATGTACATCTTTTAAACAGTTTTAAACATTTACTTTTTAAACATTTTGTATTTATAAAATTACATTCACAGTCATTTTATATATACAAATACAGTAGAAAAAAACCCTTCTTTTTCATAGTAAGATATATTTCCAGGCAAAAGCCATTTTTGAAGTTTTAAAATATTTGTATACTCATTGTTGTAGACAGAAAATTTCAGATAATTCGCGAAGCCTACTGAAAACAAATATCTTACCTATAAAACTGTGTGAAAAATAAAAATGAAAAAGTGATGTCTATATTTCTAGATCAGTGATTTTCAACTAGGGTGTTGCAAGCAGGGTGACAGTTCCTTAATTAGTCAAAAGCAGCATACCTCCATTAAAGTCTGTTTGCTTCAGCTGAATAAAGACCTGGTCTACTTTATTTAGCTAAATTACTTTCTATAGCTGCCTACAATGTTCAAAGTTGCTCATCATATAAGATGGTCCAATAGTATGAACTAGTATATTAAAATGTGTTACACTTAGTAAGAAATCTTCCTATAACATTACTTAAACTTCTGATTATGAGCAGACCTTAGGTATATATAAGGTTTGATAGTTCAAGGCAGTCTTTAGATGTATTAAAATAGTACTTTAAATTGGTAAGGTAGAACACAGCAAAAAATCAGCATGCTCTTTTTCAGAAGGGGCAGTCACCATAAGTAAATACAAATATAATACTAAAAAAAATCTTCCAATGTCAAATTCAACAACACTCTCAGAAACTGGCTATTGGAGTCTTAGTTTTCCCCAACAGCATTCTAATAACTTCTCCTCTAAGCACATATGTAAAAGGGTGGCAAAACTAAAGTTAACATTCTGCCTACTGGTGATATAATTTTGCTTCTGCACCCTATTGAAAGCACCTGCATCTAAAAATCAGACCTTTTCTACAGTTGCTTTAAAATCTTTACTAGTGTATTATCAAACTAGGAAGAATTTCCAACAAATTTAAAATCCCTTAATATTAGAACAAACTAAATACATTCAGATTTAACTGTAATACAAATGCTTACTTATCATACGAATCCATGGCTATGACCCATTTGCACAGGCCCTCAGCTGCTGTGGAAGCATTTCGAATCTTCTCCGGTACAAACTCCGGATTTGTGATATATTGTTTCCTAATTATAGCCATGTAAGCTGGAGGAATGTTATCCTTGTCATATTCATGAAGTGACTGTAGAAATCTTATGTCACCCAAAAGTCTTTTAGCCGGACCCCAGAAATCCTCTATTCTTTTCCCTGAGCCTGATGGATCTGGGATTTTATCTGCTTTTATGCCTTTCAGGATACATATAGTTTCCATAACGAGCTTGACACCAGCAGGAGGACTCTTCATGGACTTCACTACTGTGATATCCTTAAAATAAAAAGCATACCTATCACCTGTTTTGGACCAGGGTTAGGCTGAATTTTATACTGTATAACAATCATCTTGTTTATGTTACAATACTGTTTTTCTATATGTTTGTCCTATTCTTAGAGCTGATAAGTTCACTTAAGATATGATTCCAAGATCACAACATAGAATTAATATACACATAGTATCAATATACCTTATAACAATTTCTTTAACACTTGCATTTTAAATCTTTCATTGGTAGGCATAGAAAGAGACCAATTCAGTATTTTCTTTGCTTGTTCCTTGTTAAGTGGGGTGGCCAACCTGTGACAGGGGTGCCACAAGTGGCACAGGCAATCTCTGTGTGGCACATGGCAGATCAGGGAGGGATCAGGGAGCACAGTGGAAGATAGTGTAGGGACAGAGAGCAAAGTAGCAGGTTAGGCAGGGAGTACAGGGAAAGAAGCAGAAAGCAGAGCAGCACATCAGACAGAGAGCACAGGGCTGCAAGCAGAAAGCAGAGCATACCGTAGTACGACAGAGAAATTCCTGATTTCAAACAGGAACTTTTTGTGGTGGATCCATTATCTTTGTAGTGAACAGACAACTTGAACATATGTACACTAGCTTTTTGTAGTGCTGTAAGGGCATAGGGAGCACTACCAAAATTATGCATGCCCAAGGCTTTAAAACCATGCTCAGTCAAATGAATCAGAAAGCAGAATGGCCTTCTGTTGCACCTTTGAATGGACACAGAGATTAAGATCCTCATCTCTGACCAGCCACTTTAGGCAGAAGGCAGGGTAGATTTGCACCTTTAAAGACTAACCAAATCATAGATGTATAGCATGAGTTGCATCTATGGAGACCTATAAGCTCTTTCACAACCCAAAGTGGAAGCCACCTGGGGCTGGCAGAGATTCCCTCACCCCAGCTGCAGGGTCCAGTGTATGGAAAGTGGAACTGTGGCTTGCTGTGATAGGGAGTTATCCCAGGACAACCTCAGTCTGTTGAGTCTGTTCTGTGGGGCAAGTGGCTGAAAAGTGGGGAGGAATGCCAGGCTCTGGAGGTCCCCCATGGACAGGTTTGTGACAGCAGCTACAGTTTTAAGATTGCATTGTAATTGTAGGAATCCTCCTACCCACCTTCCCAACCCTTTGTATTCCAATCACTGCTTTCTATTAAGCTTCTCTTCTTCCTGCAGTCCCTTCACAGCATCTGATGAAGTAAGCCCTCTGCTACACATCTCTGACTTAGTCTATAAAAATGGAAATCTACCCTTGCCTTCTGCCTGACTTCAGACTAACATGGCTAACTACCTCTCTCTACCAGCCTCTTTAGGCAAGACAAAAGGACTGACACAAAAGGACAATAAATCCCCAATTACAGTAGATAAAGGATCCTCCCAGCTCAGACACTATGGAAACCTTCCTTCTGCAAATCCCTTTGCAAGTTCTGATATAGGAGGGTATGTTTTGCACAGGGCCACAGAGTGAAGCATTACAGAAATGCCAAGAAAAGCTGCGGTCCACAGAATGACTACTATCCATGGCACTATCTATGTTACAGGAGGAGGGAATCAGCCCAGAGTTACAAGGCATAAAGCTTAGTTCTCATCCCTCCTCCTGGGCTACAAGTTCTGCACTGGGCCTCTAAAAGGTCCAGAACAGAATCTGTCTCAGTTTCTAAATTGTGAAAAACAGTTTTTGATCTAAACAGAGGCTGTAGATAATACCTGGCAAATCAGCATGCAGTTTTGCTGAGGAAGCAAATGGGGAGAAGCAAATTATTTTAACACGTCATTTGTTGATTCAAAATATTATGATTATGAATTTTAAAATGGCTGGAAAGAGAAATATTTGGTTTTATGCTCCATGAAAACATTAGTATTATAACCCAATGATTAGGAAAGTTATAACTTCAAACAGGGAAGGAAAATAAAAGAATATTTTGATTTTAACACTGAAAACTGTTAATATAAAATGCTACTAAATCATGCATCTTTAAAATGAGTAGCAATGTGAAATCTAATAATTATTAGTTATGAAACATGGTAAATATCTCTCTGAAAGTCGACAGTGCTCACTGAACGACTGTCCAGAATGTATATACATCCTATTAGCTGTACCTGTGCAGTCAGTGTGTCAAGAGCAGCTAAAGCACTTTCTAGAATCGGCAAGGCTTGTGCCAAATCAGCATCACATTCATCTTTGATTGCTTTTGCAGCCATGGCCTGTTCATTTGCCACTGCTTCATCAGCTTTCACTATTTTTTCAGTTTTAGCTACTTCCAAGGATTCCTTCTGAATAACCACCATCATCTCATCAACTTGTTTGCTAGCATCTCTTAGCTGAGGCTGCAGGGCTTCCAGTTCAGACTGCATTGAGGCCACCTGTGATGCAGCAGAATTCAACTTCTCCAAGCCAACTTCATATCTTTTTTTCATTTTCATCACCTCACTAGAAATAAACAAGTAATATTTAAATTTTATATACATTTTAACAAGACAGACACATAATTTTAGCCCATTCCACAAATTCCTCAGAATTATTAACATTCAAACATATTGATATCTTTTCTCTGCTCATTAGTTGGCACAGTATATCTTGGGCCAGATTCACAGGTAAACAAAAGCTAAGTACAGCTGTTCATGGAGGTTAGGGGAAGAACAGATCAAGTCAAAAACAGGCACCTGATTTAAGGTAAGTTGGGATGGGAGGGGCTAGCAGGAGCAGGGAGGTTGGGGGGATCAGGGGGGGCAAGCAGGCTTGGGGGGATCGAGGAGTCTGTAGGGGCAGCACCCATGGGAGGGGCAAGCAGGATCTGAAGGAGGGAACAGGGGGGCAGAAAGCATGCACTAGGACCCTGGCGGTGCCTCCTCTGCTGCAGCAGAAAGAATAAAATGAATTCAGCAGGAAATAGGAACCTGGGGAAACTTCCTGGGGAAACTGCCGTGGCTGGAACCTGTAACCAACTCCTTGAGTAGCTATGGGCCAGATCCACTCTTTTCATGACCATAGGTTGCTGAACCTTGACCTGGAGACCTACACCTAGATTATGTATCTGTGTATAAAATCACCTGCACTATTTTATCCTCACTGTCCTCAGATCTGGATCTATAGTTATGAAGCCCTAAAACTCCACCTACCCTTCTGGAAAACATTGTCTTTATAAAGGAACATAATGCGATCCAGTAGTATTTTCCCTGCCAGAGAGGAAATCCATTGAAATTTTAAGAGCTTCTGGTGCATTACAAGAAAATACATAATGCTTTAAAGTAGAAATATGCAGTAAATTTGTGGCAATTATCAGAATTGGCCACTATATCAATAGTATTCAACCAGGTTTTCAGTCCATTATGTGAAGGTGAATCCAAGATAAATCTTTGTGAATACCCTTAATGTTTTTGTTTATATTAGCTATGAAATTAATTCTGTATAGAAAATAACATTTAAAATAAACTTAGCTTTTCCCTAGCAAAGTGCACTTTCTATCCAGGAAGAGCACGCAGCAACTGCTGCAGCGTCCTTAGCCTGACGAAGGGTTTTTGAACCCGAAAGCTTGCTTAATAACTATTCTCCAACCATTTGGGTTGGTCTAATAAAAGATATCAAATTCACCCAAGGAACCTTGTCTGCCTATATCCTTAGACCAACACAGCTACAACCTAAACCCCTGCAAAGTGCACTTTATACACTCTTACGTGCGCTGCTTTTCCAGTAAAGTTTTGAACGTGGAGATTAACTCAAGGTAGGAAGTAGGTGTAACATAGTTATGTCTTTGAAGCTCAGCATGAAATAAATCAGATAAAGCTATGGTAGAAGTGTGAAAGCTTTTACACATATCAATACAGCCTTTCCGAGTTTCCTCTGACATTTCAATATCTTCCAAAAAGCGAGAAGCAACAGCTTCCAATGCATCTTCAGGCCATGTCTAAAATTAAACCAAACAACAAATAAATAAATACCTGGCTTTTATATAACAGCTTCTATTCACGGTTTGAAAACTGCTTTACAATTAAGCCAATATCATTTCTAGTTTAAAGGTGAAATGGAGGGTACATGCAGGTGCTACACTTAGATCACCCAAACTAGGGTTAGGCCAATGTAAGTGCTGATTTGTACAACGTTCAATGAGTTTAGATTGAGCAAATAATGGCCAGCCCAATATAACTTAGTTCACCTAGGGAAGCGCTGATCTGTGTCCGACCTAACCAAATGCGTATATGTGCTTGGAGCACAGCCCTGGGGCTGGGAAAACCTAGGCACTCACCCCAAACCCAGGCTGCATTTTTCTTGCTGCTTCCCTCTAATCCTGACTGAGCTATCTTTAGCCCTCTTACCTCTTCCCCTCATCCTGCCAACCCCCTACCAAACACTCCATACCCTCCTGCAGATCTGCTAGCTTCCCCCCCCCCCCCCCCCCCCCCCCAGCTCAACTTGATTAGGGCTTGGACAAACATTCAGTTTCTCCAGGGAGAGTTCCTGCTCTTTCAGGAGAAACCATGAGTGCACACAAGTTCATAATTTTTCTCCCAGAATAAAAGTGGCCACTCTGGGAGAAAAATAATTAGGGAACAACCTGAGTGAAGTGGCTCCACGAAGAATAACTCTCAGGAGAAAGAATTTCTGTACAGACAGCAGAACTGACCTCCAAAATCCCAGTGTGATTTGCTTCTGTGTCAGTCTAGCCAAACAGGGAGCAGAACACACTCCCTGATTGCTTCAGGCAGGAAAAGCCCAGCACTGAGCCACTTAGGTGGCATGTTTTGCTCCCAGCTTCTTCCCTACCTGAATCATACTGCAGCACTTGGGTGCAGAGAAGTATACAAGAATTTGCCTTGTCCAGTCTTAGCTGGGCTCCTGCACAGCACTGGTTGGGGGGTGGGGGGAAAGGGAGGAAGGGAGGGAGAGGGTGTGGAAAAGGGTGGAAAAGGTCTAAAGTGACCCAGCAGGCCAATGGGAGAGTTATAACAGAATTCAGATCTCTGAAGTCCCAGTCCAGTCTCTATCCAGTAGATTGCCCTAATTCTCCTGTAATAGTAGTTTTTACAAGAGAAGTTTTAAATTTTTATATTCACTAATAGGAAAACCTAATGTAGTACAATGATTTACTGCAATCTGAAACTCTGGAAAAACAGGTCTCTAAATCAGTAGTACACCCAGGTGCAATAAAGAGCACCCAGGTTTGTCAAAGGATATATGACCAAACCTTGATTAACTGAAATCAGATAACGAGGACTATATTGTGAAAAATGAAAAGAGCCATAATTCTGCTCTTTAGATGTATGGGCAACTCCCACTAAATTCAATGAGAGCTGTCAGTGCTTAATCAAGAGCAAACTTAGTTTCTACCCCTTCTAGTATGAAAAAGCACAGCTAGTTGTCAGTTGTTACAAAAAAACTCTTACTTGTTTTATTGGTGTAAAAGTTCCTTATAAAAAAACATCTCCATCATTCTTTAATGAATGGTTATTTTAAACAAAAGGATTAGCTGAATTTCATTCATCTAAAGGTCAAAACTCACTGCAGTGAATGTCAATCTGTCTTTTAAACATGTGTTTAGTTTAACATTTGTTTCCAAATCTTTTAAAATTAAATTAACCAGATTAAAATGTTAATGTAAACTGGGGTGCAGTAGAACTATTGTCCCAGTCCTGCAATAGTCAAATGCTTTAACATTAAACATGGCTTATTCCATAAGAAGTTGATTGATCATATACAAAAATATCTGTGTAAGTCTTCGCAACACAGTAACTTATGTGTGCATGTATCCTGCAATCACAAACTAAAAAGATTAAAAAATAAACATCAAGGAGTACTCTAGTGTGAATATTTAAAAATCTGCTTTCAGTGACAAATCTTCAGATTTGTCTCAGATATAACTAATGATCAATTTTGAGAGTCTTTCCTTCTTAAATTTACAGTAGGTCAAAATGAAGGAGATTGAGTTTGTCAGCATCCAACATGACACCAAAATTCATATTACTTTGTACTTATTCAGTCATTTCTTTGATTCTCTCTGACAGCACATAAGCTATTAATTGAATATTTTACAGAATTCCACAAATCCCACCATTTGTAAAATATGCAACGATACTTTAAAATACTGTCCATCATTGACTACTGGCTAGCAAAATTAATAATAAGTTAACTTAAACTAAAGTGCATATTTGTCAATGTGCTAGCTCTTTCTTTTTAACAGCTGACAAGCATTACAGCAAAAAAAAATATACACCTGCTTCTGTAAATAATCTGCTCTAAAACCTGATAAAAAATTCTCTTCAATTTGTTCCCATGCAAATATTAGACTATTAGTAAATATTCTGAAAAACTTCTGAATTATTGACATGTGAAAATTAAATTAATGTAATTTTAATGTATTTAATTTTAATTGTATATCTATATTTGTATATTTACATTTACTTTATTTGTATATATTTATTTTCTTTATTTATCTCACCACTTTAAAGGGCATGAAAAAAATTTCCTCTACACTTTCTCTTGGATTCATTTTGAAAAAAAAGCCTTCACCTTTGAAGAAAAACTGGATTTGGGAATTTTTAAAGGCTAACTAAAGGCTATCCATAATCTTTCCTTCTTCCCCATTTGCCTTGTACTGATGAGTTAGTTATGACTTAAGAGCTGGCTGGAGGAACTTCAGCCAAAGAAAAGGAGAAAGGCCAAATCATCTCTGGGATGGTCCTTGGGCTAGTAGAGTACATTGGACATTTCATAACCTAATTTCTACAGTACTGTGTTCATTCAGACTATAATTTTACGTTATGTTTCCAAGGTATGGTGCAGCGTTGTTCAGATGCACTTGAGCTAGCTCACGCACTGGAAATGGTACGGCTGTGCTACTGGGGAGCTATGTCCAGGGGTAGTCATCATCCAAACTAACTTTGGTATTTCTACCCAACGCTGCTTGTAACATGTAGACATGTTTTAAGTGATCCAGCAATTCTGGGTACAATCTTGCTCATATCTGTACTAATGTGAAACCCCTAATACATAAATAAGGCTTTAATGGTGTAAATTAGACTATGACCCTTGGACTCTAAGAAAATCCACAACACATTTTATCTGTTAACTAGCAGAATCAAAGAACTACTACTCAACATGAAAAAAAACAGAGGAGATATATCTAAAAAGTCACATGCAGTGTTTCCAGTAAAAAATATGCATGTTGAAAAGAGCCTCACCTGGAACCAATCAAGCGTGCAGCAGTTAACAAGAGCTGGAAATTTCCGAAGGCGATTACGGAAAGCATCTCCAATGGGACTCATTGCCAATACTACATGCAGCTGGTCTCGACAACGATCAATGAACAAGTTAAAAAGAGCTATGGGGCTACCATCAGTCTGCTTTGTTTTATCTCGCTGACGGTCTATCTGACGCATTCGCTCACAGATTTCTTGTTTCTCATCTACTGCAAAGAGGTTTGGTACTTCCCCTGCATTGAGTAAGTTGTTGATGTCTTCTAGAAATGACTCCCTTTTTATTTGAGTATCAGTGAACAAGAAAACTCCTTGCATATCACCCTCAGTTGATTTCCTTAGAATGACTTTTAGGTCTTCATGCCACTCATTGCTACCATAGCTCTTAGATATTTCAACCTGAAAAAGTGTATAATCAGCCATATGAGCTGCTAATCGTGTAAGGGACTGTCGGCCACTGCCTCCAACACCAACCAAAAGAGCATGGCTGCGAGGCTGTTTCAGAATCCGTGAAATTCTACAAACATGCTCTATAGCAAAACGGAACAAAACAAGTTGCATAGGTTTTTTGCTCATGTTATTAAATTCCTCTAGATGGCTCTCTACAACTAATCTCAATTTGTCCACATTATTGATCTCCCTGTAGTTGGTGTCTTCTCTTCTAGGGTCATGAAAATCACAAAACATCAGGCTACGTAAGTCATCCTCTTCCACTGCGCCATCAGAATTGAAGTCCAAGTTCTGAAAGAGTTTATGAAAGTCTTCATGCAAGTGATTTTTCACTACTTCTTGTATAAACCCAACAAGCCAGGCTCGATCCAAATTATCCACTAAACGATCATAATACACTCTGAGGACCTGCATAATAAATAACAACATAACAGTTTTAGAAGCTACTGCTGGCATTCTAGTCATCTAAAACTAACATCAATCAAACAGATAGAAATCTGGAAGAAATAACTTCAAAGTAGACATTATTTTAAATTCCACTACATAGAAATTAAATGTTTAGAAACAATCTGAAAACTTAAACATTATCTCCTTCCATAAGGAAAAATAACACATTTTCCATGTACTGAATATATGCTTTACAAAATATTATTAAAATATTAAGGTATTAGACTCTGAATTCATTCATGGCAGAGAAGGAGTCCATAAGACAATCTCTCTGCTTAGATGCTCTGAAAATGTATGAGAACATCTTTCTGTATAGCATGCATAAATACAAGCCCATTTCTAGCTATTAAAAAACTCACAGCTTATGACTCTGACATCATTACATAGGTATCAGCTGATAAAATAATTCTGTTAAATTAACTTACAAAGGAAAAATATTTTAAGACTAATTTGGATCTCTAATTATCCATAATAAATACAATTTCTTACTAATATGAGTTTTACCTCATGGACCCAGAGACGTTTTATTGTTCCCACAGATTCTGTTGTTTCAGGCCTTGACAGACAAACACCTTGAACAACACGGGAGAAATCACGGAGGTTGAACAAATAGTGAGACTTGGCTGGAGTGGGCAACAGATTCTTCATAGCTTCTTTGTAGACAGCCATGGTACTGTTAATAATCTGTGGAGTCAGTGCTATATATTCTTCTGGAAAGCTAAAACTGACAAATTAAAGAAAGTGTTAAAAATAACATGATTTTTCAGAATGTCATCAAACTAAACACATATATTTAAATACTGATTTATTTCTGAGGCAGTGCCAAGATTAGTATTTTCTTATAGGAAGACTCATAAGAAAAACTCATACCCATCTAATAGATGGGTCTGAAGAGTTGGACCACACTGAAGTAACAACAGAGGAAGTCCCAGCTGATGGAGAGGAGGTTCAAAAGATCTCACCAAGCTAAGTGAGTGGACAAAAAATGGCAGATGAACTTCAAATATTGACAAGTACAAGGTAACGCATCTGACAAAAAATAACCTCAATTATATGTACAGAATGCTGGCTTCTGAACTAGGCGTTGCAACTCAGGAAAGAGACACTGGATTCATTGTAGATGTTTCTTTTAAAATGTTAGCTCAGTTTGCAGCTGCAATCAAAACAGGCAATAAAATGTTGCACATCATTAAGAAGGGAATTGAAAACAAAATGGAGAACATCATCATGCTATTATACAAATCCACGGTGCGCTCACATCTTGAATACTGTGTGCAGTTCCAGATCTGGCCTATGAGCACCCCTTCTTTACACAAAAATATGGATGTCATCTAGGAGAAAATAGCTTTTCAGGTCTAAACACCAAAGGGGTTTTAACTAAGCAGTGAGTCACATACTGGTGTACTTTGGTCACCTGAATAAGTGGATCTGAGAAAATCTCTTTCATTGGCCATTTCCTTGTAAGAAACTGCAAACAAAGTGGCTGCAGAAAAAAATGAATCCACAGTCTAAAGAAGAAACCATATGTGTGAAGAGAAGAGAAGGGAAAGGATCCTGGCTGATCTATTTAAAAGACTGACAAAATATTAATTAAGAAAACTGAAGCAAGAAAATGCTTGTATGCTTATAGTTGTTTTAGATTTCTAGCTTTCTTATATTAGTTGAAGTAGAGTGTTTGATTTTGGGGACCCTTAAAAGTCTGTGTAGCTGTTGCTTAAATTATCAAAAGTGCCTGAATATGTGGACTGTAAACTCAGAGTGTATTTACAAGCATTACATTTAGGTCGACTTAACCAGGGTCAGGTTGCTCTAAATGTCCAATCATGCAGGTAAGCAGAGGGCTTAAATTGCCCAAAAAATCATGCACGTGATCAAAGCTAGTTCACCTGAGTAGGTAGACTTAGATATAAGAAAGGGTTAACTCAATCTAAGAAAAGTTTAACCTGATCTTGCAAGTGCCTGTACAGATTCTCAGTGCAGCTCTGGGGCTGAGAAAGCAAAGCCACTTGCACAGCTCCAGGGCTCTGCTGTTCCCAGCCTCCCCCCAACCCAACCCTGCCTGGGTTAGTTTTAGCACCCTGACCCCCCCCCACCAACTGGGCAACCCCCACCAACATGGACCTGCTAACCCCCCTGTGGACCTGCTAACTCCCCCAGATCCTGCCCACCTCTCCTCCCACCCCAAGTTACTTACATTGGGCTCCCTGAGCAGCTCCCAGGAGCAGCAAATAGCTGCACATGCTGCTCTTGGTTTAAAATTACATGAAATTAAGCCATATGAATACAGACCAAGTGCAGGGAATGACTATACACCCAGAGTGTACTCCACTTTTATAAGCATAAGAGTGGACTAGAGGTCTGTTTGTTAAGTTCGTTAAGCTTCTGAGGATGATTAGGGTTGGGGGGAATCAGCTCTGGTTCAAGGCATCCAAGGCAGGTAGGCCACAAGGTCCCATTTCTGTAAAGGGATAGCAGTGAAGTGTGCCGGAGAGGCCGAGAAAAAAGTCAATGCTATAGCTTCCTAATATGGGAATCTTTAGAACTGTCAAATTCTACCATTAATAGTATAAGTAAAATAACTATATTTTTCATTACTGTGTATGAAATGTTTTCAAAACTTCTGAATTAACTGAAATTAAATGACCAAAAAAAAATTGGTTTAAAGCTTAAGTTCATACAATTCCCAACAGCATTGCCTAAACATTTTTAGCCATTTTCAATATACAAAAGTCACCTACCATGTAGTAAGATGCCAAGCTAAGATTCTAGAAAAAATTGTATGCATGGAATCATCATCAAATTCATTAATGGTAACTGTATTGAAGTGTCGTAAGAATCGAGGAGTTATTGGGTTTCTGCCACCACCTAAAATTAGAAAGAATTAATATTAAAAATTAAATGCTAAAATTAGTATTAAACTGTGTTCACCATTTTGCTGCTAAACTTCCCAGGTCAGATTCAACCATCCTGATTCACACTGAAACATACCATACTGCAAGTATAGTCCTGGTGACTGCAAGAGAAGCAAAATAAGGTAATGTTCAAGATGAATAAGGGCATCACAGTCAGTCTTTTGCAAGTGGTAATAGCTGTAAAATATGGCCAAATATCTCCTGCTCTAAGAGTGTTTGATATTACTTTAATAGCATCTCTTGTACATAGAAATCTTGCTTTTATAAATGTCATATATATTACAAGCAAATCGAAAAATAATAATCAGTACTATAATACTATTATATTTAAATACTACCCTAATTTGAGCATTGCTGGCTTTAATGGCTAATTTGTGACTTGGACTACACATCCATGCATATAAGTAAGGGAGAGCAATCCCTAACCCCTTGCATACACATATACCCTGAATGGGGTATCTGTGACTCGATTCATGGCAAGAAAGGATAAGCTAGTACTCAGAACAAGTTCCTTTTTTCCAGCAGCAGTTGGGCAGAGAGAGGGTGGCACCTTTCATCCTCACTTTTCATCAAATTATATGTTAGCATTATTTGAGGTTAGCATTATTGAGGTTTAGTGATTACTAGGATGTGGACATTAACACATACACCTTTGTTCAGTGCTTTGACTAAAGGCACAAATGAGTCCATAGGTATGAAAACAATTACATTTGTAACCAAAAGGTTACGTTTTAAAAAAAATACAAACATAAATTATGATTTCTCTTAATAAATGTAGCATTAATAGTGACAGAAATTCTGAAGGTTATTTTAATAGCAGTATCTTTTAGACCCTGCCTTCCCTCTCACTATGACTTACCCTCTGGCTCCAGCTCTAGTTCCAGCTCCAGCTCCACTCCAGCCTGAGGAACAGAGCTTGCAGCTGCATGGCCTGGCTGGGGCTGGAGTAACCATGTGCTCTGTGCCCTGAGCTGGAGTAGGACTGGAGCTGGAACCACAGGTGGAAGATAATGTTGGCGGGGGGCAGGCAAGGGGTGCAGAGGCAGCAGGGGCAGGCAGCAGCTGCAGCTCCGACCCCCATCCTGGGTTGGGGCCAGAATTGGAGCCACAGCAGACTCCCTGACATCCTGCTTATGCACAAATTCAGGACAAGGAGCTTTCCCCCCACAGCTTAAATGGGCGGGGGGGGGGGAACTTGTCTTGGATTTGAGTACACATGGTAACTTCATGTATTCTACAAAGCAGTTATCTGTGAAGAGCCACTAACGTAAATGCTTGACCACAAACAAATGAAGCTGTGTTATTCTTTGAGGCAAAACAGTTAGGAGCAGATCATGTCCCTCCACCAGTTTAGCACCAATGTCAGTGAAGAGCAGGCACACAATTGCCTGAGGGTTCCCCAGCATAAAAAAAATCCCTAGGGCATGTACTGCCAAGATAGAAAGTTCTAACCTTCCATCCTCCCTTCCTGACCAAAGAATAGGGATGTAGCACACAGGACAAGCTACAGCTCAAGTTTTTCCATGTTTCTGCTATCACCAGCCACAGAGTGTGGACTATAACTGCTCAAGAGTATACCAGGAGCCAGTAAAATTTCAAGGAAAACTAAAAATGGCTTATACATTTCAAAGAAAACTAAAAATGGCGTAGGATTGCTTTTGCGTGCCTTCTTGTGCAGCTGAAGAATGGTTGCGTGCAACCACTGTCCATAATTTAAGAAATCTGTAATGTAACAGTTAAGTTGCTTTATGGAACCAGATACCTGACTAACAGTGACTCCCTCCCTAAAAAGATAGACACACATCCCTACTCAAAACAAAGGCACATGCAAAGTGTACATTGGCAAAGCGTTTTCTATAGTTTCTGTTTCTGACAGTTTATGTGAAAGGGAAGCAAGAAAAACAAGAAGAGAGAAAAGGTAGCAAGTTAGAGCTTGAACCAGCACTGGGAGGTATCTGGACTGTGTTGACTGAAAGGCTTTAAAGTTGCATGCAAAGATACTGTGTGTAGACATAAGTAACAACTGAAATGTTTCCTAGTGAATGAGCATAAATGCTTTGAAAAGGAAATGTTTCAGCTGGGGGAAATATGCAAGAGCCCTGTGGTACCTCCTGGTTAGAGTATTTCAAAATTGCCACAGCCATTTCATCCCCCAAGTACTAGAGCAGCAGGGGCCAGGAAACTGGATCTGCATGACAGCCGCAGACTTTCCACACCACTCTCCTTCCCTGCCTATAGAGAGAACTGTGGGATTCCGGAGGACTTATGGGTTCTCCTGTCCCTGTACACACATAACAAGAACTGAAAAGCTTCAAAGTAATACCCGATTTTAAAGAGGTATGATTTTGGAGCACATCCACTACTTTTGTATCAATTCAAAAGGAATGAACATTTGTACAGCTGGCTCTTTGAAACATTTCAAAGGTATTTCAAAGGTGTTACTTCTGTCCACATTTTCTATTGTTTGACTTCAGCTGAGTACAAGGAAACAGATTTCCAGCCAGATGTCTTTACCTAGCTTTCAAATATCCAATGAAATCCTTATTTTATATGATAACTTTTTCTACTACCAAATAAAGCTGAAATTTTTCTGTTCAATATCTCCAAATAGTACAGCTTAGGAAAAGGGGGCACATAGACTCTATGCTATCTGAGGATCCTTCATTACCAAAGAAACTTCCAAATAACCTGTTTAAATAATTTCTGGATGACTGCAGTTTAAGTTCTACTGATGGAGAAGTTCTTTGCCCCAAGTCCTAGCCAGGGAGTTCTCACTGCATTGCGCTTCACAAGTTGCATTCTCTACATCCAATCCCTTTTCCCACATGTGTGCACACAAGCAGGAAAAGTTCACATGCCTCCTACAGTCAGGATTTGGCTTTATGGAGATCCTAAGCATGCAGGACTATTTATTTTAAAGTTATTTTTTGGAGTTTTATTCTCATACAAAAAAAACAAACAAACCTGATTCTCATGTCTTACCTGGAGGTCCCATTGCACACATGATCTGAATATCCACAAGTTTGATCATAGAGCAGTCTTTCAGGTCATACCAATTCCAGTGATCTAGCCACTGACGAAGTAACTCAACAGGAGGTTGAGCACCATAGACCTCTCGTGCTGGCATATTTACATCATCTACAAAAACAACCTGAAAATGGAAATATAAAGAGATTCAAGCCACTCATGCCCAAAATCAAGTTTACTCACATAGGGCATCTATACACATAGAGGGCACTTTAATTAGGATAAAACTCCAAACTCTCTGAGAGCTGAGCTAATTAAAGCATCTGCAGCATCACATGTATTCGGTATCCCGCGTTTCAAAATGGCAGTGGGGGCACATTAATTAAAGCTCGTTTGATGAGCTTTAGTTAAAGCACCCCTGCCACCATTTTAAAACACAGGGACACTGAGTACTTGTGTGTGGCAGGGCACCTTTGGATGCCTGCCACTTTAAGGGTGGAGGTAGGCAGCTGCCAGATGCCTGATGAGGGCAGCCATTTTGAACAAGACACATAAAGATTGCAGCCTGCTGTGGTCAGGGGAGGCAGAAACATCACCTAGCTGAGCTGCAGCAGGAACAACCCTGGAGGTAAGGGCAGGAGCTTATGGGGATGGTTTGGAGGCTCCTGGTCCTGGGCATGACCTAAAACTGCACCCTGCTGGGGAAGGGTGACCTGGTGGGACTCCAGGTGGCGTGGGAGTCCCCAAGAAAAGCCAGGCCAGTTACCACCCCAGCAAAAGGCAAGGAGGGGCACCTTAACCCCAGCCCCCATCTTTGGGTGGGCTTTGGAGGCAGCTGGGGAAGTAGTGGGGGCCAGGTATGCCCACATGTAGGTGCCTGAACCCAGCAGGGATATGAAGTCCCAGAGACCCCAGAGGGGGTAGTATGGAGAACACTGGGAGGCCCTGCAGAGAGTAGGGCTGAAGTGCGAGTATGCTTGAAGGACAGCCCAAGGGGTGCACTGAGTAGGGTCAAATGAGAGTAAACTTGAAGGACAACACAAGGGCCAGCCCCATGAGAAGTTGTGCCCAGTGAGAGGCTTGGGGTAGAATTAGCCCAAGGTTTGGCATAAGGCCGGCCTATGTAGAGATGGGGAACTTGCAGGAACCAGAGGTTCTGTGTGGCAAGGCCAGTATGTGAGTAGCAAAGCCTGATGGCCCAAGAGGGGCCGCTCAAGGAGGAGCTGGGCAGTGGAGTGTGGCCCGGTAATGGGCAGTATGCCAAAGGCCCTGGTGAGAGAGGGGTGGAGTGAAAGAGGCCTCCTGTGAGAGGGGAGGTGGTGTGAATGTGTGTATGTGTGTGGAGCCCAACTTTGGGCTCAGTTTGCTCCAGTCTCAGACTGGCAGTAATATTAATCTGGATGCCATCTGCGAGACATGGGCTGCAGTGTAGGGAAGGTCAGAGCTGCAAATAGCGCCCCCTGGCATCAGGGCAGTAATAGGCAGTCTCCCACACATATCTGTTGTCACTCAAAAAGTTGTAAGTCGAGGACTGCCTGTAGTCTAGTTCGATTCAATGGGAGTACTCAGCAGTGTTCATTTCAAATAAGATAATGCCCAAGCAATAGTGTTAGACAGATAAGCCCTGTGCTTTCAGTGGAGTTACTCAAGACTTTAAGAAGAAATGAAAATCAGGCTTAATAAACCTTAGTCATAGCTGTGACAAGCTAAAGTCAGCAAAACATTTCAAGAAAAAAAATAAAAAATAAGCATTTTTTCCTCATAAATGTATTTAATACTCGTGAAAAATATCAAAATGTGCCCTTGCTTCTCTGTTTATATGCCTTAATCCTGTTTCCAAACAGCAAATTAGGAATTAATTCAAAGCAACAGCAATCTTTAAACCCATTAAATGTGGACTCTCTCCTTTGGGAGGGGTAAAACCGGGTAAATTGTTTTAAAATATAGCATGATTTATGAAGAAATTTTAATTCATTATACCCCTTGAACCAGTTCTGGACACACTATTCACTCAATTCTCTTTCCTGCCTGTCCTCCTCCAACTGGACCAGAATAGCCATGTAGATTCTGTTTGCATATAATTGCACAAATTTCTCCTGTGGATTAGGGTGAGGGAGATGAGGGGATGGAGACTAGAGGGATCTAAATTTAGGAGAATTATAACTCATTTAGATTAAAATTGCATTTAGATTAAAATTGTATTAATTATTTCTCTTCAATTTGAGTTCTGAACACAGTTAAAAAATAAAAGTATTTAGATCTATTTTGTTAAAAAATAGAATTCAGTTACCATTCTCTTCCCAAGAGGAGGTCCAAAAACTCCCTTCCTCCTTTTATCCAGTTTTGACATGATAATATTCTGTGTCTGAGCTGCAGTAGTTTGTGCTGAGAAGTTAATAAGAAGTGGCTTGTAGACATTTTTATTCAAGTGATTTAAAAGAAAATTCTGCAAGGATGGCAAAGAGAAAAAAGATTGAACTAGCTATGTATATAAACCTGATATGTTAAATCATTTCAGTAAATGTCACATGATTACTATTTTATTGTCAGTCATTTTTATACCAACTTCTCAAGTAATTCAGTTTAACAATGATAAGTGATCCCTGAACATTAACATATAGAACTTTTAATTAATGCTATTTAGATAAGTCAACATTCTCAGGATAATGCAAAGCAAATTTTTCAGAAATAGGACACCTACATCATATCACTGACTTTTCATAAAATTTTCTCAGATGAACTATGTAATTATATCACACAAATTTAATTCAAGATTATGTCATTACAGTATAGCATTTTATAATATTAACTTGATCTAATTGATTTAACTTGTATTACTTGCATATGCCTAGTTCCACTTTATACAAAAGGATCCACAAGTATGAACCTTTATGTCATTGGCTTCAATGAAACTTCATGCAGGCTTAACAGCACATGCTTGCAGTTACACTTAGAAGTACCACACTCAGCCTTATTTACTATATTCATTCCAGGAAAGCCAAAAGCCAGACTCTGGAAAAAGCTCCCTCCAGAGGTGGTGAAGTCACCTACCCTGGAGGTTTTCAAGAGGAGACTGAACAGTCACCTCGATGGGGTCACCTAACCCCAGTTGTCTTCCTGCCTAAAGCAGGGCAGGGACTAGACCCAATGATCTGCAAAGTCCCTTCCAGCCCCTAACAATCTATGGCTCTATGAATCTATAAAAAGATGACAAAGGAAATAATCAGAGAGAGGTAGTTAGTAGTGTTAGTCTGAAATCAGGCAGAAGGCAGGGAAGGGTAGCAAGTTAGAGACTAATTCATAAAGAGAAAATAATCAAAACATCATTTTTCTTGAGCATGCTTTAGAAAAGTTTTTAAATCATTAAATTTAGGCCAATTAATCTTAAGGCATGTTTATTATTAACTACATTTTACTTACCATAAAAATAAACAAACATAGAAACAGAATTTTAAGACAATAAAACTAAAGGCCCCTGCAGAAGTGCAGGTAAAGTTGCAATGGGATCTGATATGCAAACTACAGAATCATACTTCCTGCCATGCCACACATGCATGGCAGAAGGAACAACTGTCAAATTGCACATCAGATCCCACTATACTTTATCACAATCCTGGGCTCCCCCTGCACCGGCTCCTGTGGCTGGGAGCCCCCTTGTAGCAAAACCCCGTTTTTTCTTCTTTTTTTTTTTTTTGTATGCATTCCCTCCCCTTCCCCAACCATTTCTGACCTTTTCTCTCCCTCTCTATTCCCTATAGATAAGTATAAGTGAGCTCAGACTTAGGATAAGCCTGAAACATTTTTATTTTGGTAGCAAATTTTTGGTTTTGGATATCCACTGTTTTATATTGCATTATTATTAGGTTTGTACTGATTCTTACTGTTGTATATTGTATTATTATCATTTTTGTATTGATTTTTATTGTTTCATATGGATATTGTATGGTTTAGGCCTATGTTTGTAAGTGAACCAAACTCATATCAACTTTCCATTTTATATGTCAAGCCTCCACCTTCTGTCCTCTGCCTGGGCATCCCATGTTGCAACTGTATGAGTCACGTACCCCTCCCATGTAAATTGGTTCCCGGATGAATGAGAATGATTGGGAATAATTGAAATACAATGGTAGCAGGCCTCTACTGAATGGCCTGTAATGACTGGGCCATCACCTCACATTGATTCATCCAGGAACCATGGACCTCACCCAGGAACAGAGACAAGACCAGCATTTGAAAGACAAAAAACCCTGCAAAACCATCAACTCTCACCATTACAGACACCTGAAACTGCACATCCCTGCATAGAGCACACATGCTCAGTACGCCAGGGTCTGACCCTTGCCTGGGCATGCCTCCTGTCACTAGGGTCACACAAGGTCTGCCCCTATAAAAAGGGACAGTGAAGACAGACCCAGTGGGACGCCCTCTCCATCTGGACCAGCAACATGCCACACCACCTATCCACCCAGAGGCCCTGCCGGTGACCCCCCTCTGGACAACACCTACCGGACAAGGACAACCTTTCCAGCCTGGATAGATAGATATTACCTGCACACCTCCTCCTACAATTAGGACTCTTTTTCTCTCTCTCTGTCTCTCTCTCTCTCCTCCTAGACTTCAGTGGACTTCAGCCCCTGCATCAAGCTTCTCTAACCCCTGCTGCCATTGTGTGTGTGTGCGTGCATGTGCGTGTGTGTGTGTGGGTGCAAGGGAACCAATTTGACATTATGTCACCATCTCCCCGGTTCAATAAAACCACTGTCATTTGCAACCCTGAGTTGGGTCATGTTTTACTGAATCCCAGTCCCTTCCTTATCTTAAATTCCAGCCTCATTCTCCCTCTCTCTCAATTCTAGCCCCCACTCCTCTCCACTAGTTTCCCAATCTCCTCTCAATTCCTGCCTTTTCCCTGTGACTTTCTGCTGCCTTTCTCTGCTTTCCTGCTGCCTTGTCACCTGCTGCTTTTCCTGTGATTTTCTGCTGTCCGTCTCTCTGTTTTCAGGCTTTCCCCGCACCTTCTGTAATCCTCCCCCTGCCCCCTGCAGCTTCCCAGCTCCTCTTAGCTGTCCTGCAGTTTTCTCCAGCAGCTGGAGCCTTTCTCCAGCTTCCAGCACCTACTGCCGCTCCCTGCAACTTCTCTAGCTGCCCCAGAGCCATCCTCTGGCTCCCCACACCCAGAGCCCCTCTTTAACACCCACACTTTCCCTTAGTCCCATTTTTCCTCTCCCCATCTACCTTTTCAGCTCCCCTGTAGCTCTGGCTCCAGTCCCAGACTCCAAGCCGGCATGCTTCCCTATTCTGCAGGCTTTGGGCATTGTCTTTTAATCAATTAACCTAAAGTTACCCCCGAGCATCAGTTCTTCAGCCCAGGCCCTTGTAGTCTACCGGTTCTAATCCCGGTCCTGATAACTTTAACTCCCTACACTTCTACTTTCTTACCTTAACCTTTCCCCAGGTATCCCAAGTACACCAAGCATATACATACATACACATCACAACACCCAACTTAGGAATTCACTTGTGTGTATGCGTAGGTGGGTGGTATGTGTGTGAATTAGTGAATACACATATATATACATATATAGATATCATTGTGTGTGTGGTATATGAATTAGTAATCCACATATGTATATTGAATGTGCAGGGGTTGGTAACTGGTAACTGATTCTGTCTAAATTTGGTGTGTGTAGCATGTATGAGCTTAAACTGGTGATAGGTGTGCATGAACCTAAACTAGTTATTTTGAACGTGCGTGTATCTGAGTGTGTGTGTATATGTGTGTATATATATAAACTTTTATATTTATATTTATATTTAAAAGTTTATATATATAAATAAATAAAGTATGGCATTGTGTGCATGATATATGAATTAGTGCTCTGTGTTTAACTTCTGGGGTGTATAGTGTATGTGCTTGAATTGGTAATAGGTATGCATGTGCCTAGGCTGGCTTGAATGTGTATGTGCCTGAGCTGGTAGTGTGTGTGTGTATGCACCTAATTGATTTGTGTTTTGTATATGTGCAATTGTGTCACACCCTCCTGTCTAACAGCACAATATTGAGATCCTGAGAGTTGGCCTGACCCCTCAGGGCAACACCCTCAGCTGACGGGGCTCCCACCTGCAGAGATGCACCTACCCACATGTTCAATTAATCAAATCATAGGAACCAGCCACAAAGTTATTACACATTTTTTGAGGAATGACTTTGTGGCTTATTCCTTGTTTTATGATGCCATTAATTGCTTTAACATGTGATCAGGTTACAATTTAAGATACAATTAACTGGTTAATCATGCCTGAAGTGTAATGTGTAGCAGGGGCCTAAATGTTGCATCAGTTACAAAACTAACAGTAATATACTAAAATGTTTAAAATCACAGATACATTATGTTCTAATTAAGCAATAAGTTAAGTAAATATTTACTCTGTTCTTAAATATCAAAGTAGGCACTTCACATTATTATAGTAGTTGCCAGTTTTGGGGTACATGAAGTAGTTGAAGGAATGTCTTGCCAGTGCAGGGCAGCACAGTCCAAGGAAAATAGCCAGGGTTTGGCATTGGAATTTATCCTACCCCTCCATCTACAGGCAACATGGGCCCTTATCTGGCATGTGCTGTCCACAGCAGTCTACAATGCCAAGGCCAGATTATGCCTCCAGGCCTACATGTTTTATAGGAATGTACCCTCACAGCAGAAGGCAAGATATTGTCCAAATCTAATAGGCAATTGCTGTGTAACAAAACTCCCCTGAAATACTAATAAACTATTACAAATGCCTGATTACCATGGAGCCCCCTACACAGAAAGTCAAAGTCGCCCTCACTCTGGGATGTACAAGCACAGCTACTAGGAGGTGTCACAGGGCACTACAGTGCCTGCTCCTTTAAGGGCTGAAATTGCCTAGGGAGAGAGCCCTAGCAGTCAGGCAGGAACCCCACAGGTGCAGGTTACTGTGGCAGCAGACCTAAGGAGGGAATTAGCCTGCACCTGCAGCCGGTCAGCTGACCAGAAGAGGCAGGTCCCTGGGCCCAAATAAACCCCAGGGCTGGGACTAGAGTCAGTTCCCTGCCGGCAGCCAAAGGGGAAGGAGCCTCCAGGGAGGAATTGCCCAGAGATGCTACAGCTGCCTGGTATGCTGCACTTAGTGCTAATGGGGATCCAGGAGCTCACCAGGTACCCTTGACTACTAGGCACTTAGTGCCAGGGAAGAAGTTTGACAGGATTGGCATGGTCAAGGAGCCCTAGGGGTATCATAGCCATCCTTGGGGACCCCATTTCATGACAGGAAGCCACACATAACCCACAACAGGTCCCTAGACCCTAGCTGATTGTCACCTGTACATCTGAGCAGCAACACTGCATAGTACTAGTTACTGGTTTACATTTTTTACAAAAGGCTGACAAAACCAAGATTTCCGTTTGATGAATTAGAACTGATTACACCTTTTCTTCATGCAAATGAGGATCCTTTTCCTGTTGTCCAAAGAATATTCTTTTAATAATAAACTGACAAAATTAAAATGAACAAAATACCACTCATCCCTGAAGATGAAGAAAGGAATTATTCTACCTCCAAATAGTGATGAGTCAGTCATTGCAAAATCCTAATAAAATTTGCACTCAGCTACACAGTCTGGCTTATCTCTTAAAGACAGATAAAATAATGGCTGCCTCTAGATGTACTCATTTGTGTTCTAATAAGAATGCTCCAGTGTTGCCTCTCTGTCACGTGTATTAAGCACCCCCCATATTTCAAAATGACTGTGGGGGTGCTTTAACTAAACCTTGTCAAATAAGCTTTAATTAAATCACCCCTGTGGCCATTTTTAAAATGTGGAGGAGGGCCGAATTCATACAACTGTGAGCCGTTTTAATTAGAGTAGCTGTCCAGGAACTGCTCTAATTAAAATGCCCCCCACCACCTCCAAGCACATGTATAAGCAGCCAATGACTACAGGGCCTGTGTGCAGCCCCTGAGCCAAACAGCACGTGGGCTGCACACTGCCAGTTGGACTCCGCTGCCCTACAGTAAATGCTGCCACTTTACCAGGACCGTAAGAAACAATATTTAACCTCCGAGGCTTCCTAAGTGGCTCCTGCTAATTTAGGTAATTGATTCTCCTTGTCTTTAGCCACAATTTCATCTGGAAGACTAGACTGGAGTCTGATGGAGCTACAGTGTAGTACCCCACAACCCCTTAGGATTGTCTTTTAACCCTCACTTAAGGTTGATTACTGAGGTTTTCTACAGGGATAAGAACTAACATCATATTGTTCCCATGGGTTCTTTGCTTATTTGCCTCTTCAAGCACTGCCCACCCCTCCTCTCTCCTCTCTTCCTGCCTTTTGTATTCAAGTTACTCTCCCCATTTGAGAGACTGCTCTGTGCATGTCCTTTCACAGCATCTAATGAAGTGAGCTCCAGGTTACAAAAGCTTAGGTTTTATGAATCTATAATTCAGTTTGTCTATAAATTGCAAATCTGCCCTGCCTTCTGCTTGACCTCAACTACATAGCTCTATAATTTCCTGTCATTTACATGGATAACTTTGCTAGGGAATACAGATTTATTACATTTAAAAAAAAAAGTAGGCAGTTCTTAAGATCAGCAATTCAACTCTAAAAAGATTTCTACTTCTAAATTATTACAAAGTATTTGTAGGTGGAAGACAGGGTAGACATGCACTTTATAGACTGAATCAGAGATACATAAGCTTTTGTAAGCAAGAGCTCACTTCATCAGGTGCTAATTTGCATCAGAAAGCTTATACTCAGTCTGTAAAGTATTCTTAATAATGGAATGGACGAAATACTATACAGCTAGGGTACATATTTCTAATTTATACATTTATTTTTGTGGTTTTTTTAATTACATAAAGGCGAACAAAATCTCTCTCTCTGCCACAAACATAAACCGTCATGAATACTCAGATAGGGATTTTCTGCAATAAATAGTGATAGATTATTGGAAATTTTAATACACTATACATCTGTATTGAAAAAACTTATGCTTTTTTCTGTAGTTTAAAAGTTAACTGTAGAATGAATGCATTTAATTATTTTTCTTTCCCAATACACTGGGGTTTTTTTCAATATCTATAACCTCAATAGTTTGAAAAATCTTGGTTTTCTACCTTGTAAATTTTACACTAACAGATTATATTATTATACGAACAGATTATCAAGAAATCTGAGATTTGACATAGCACTATATAGTATGCAATAGTTTTGTTCTGGCAAAGAACAAATCATAAACTGTTTTGTCGGTCAGGCTCTCTGGTATATCACTAATGAACCTAAACATAATAATTTCAGGTAGAATTTGATGCCTAACATCCCCATTTTACCGGACTCCATGAATTAGAAAAATACTATAGAAATAGTATATTAAAACTTTAAGGGCTACTTCTTCTTATAAGTATCCCTAATAAGAAGGAATACTTGTGCTAAGAATAATAGCAGCAACCAGATACTACAATATAAGTTCTATAAAGCATTTTGGTGATATCAATAAACTATAACAAAAAAACTTTAGGTTGCAAGTCCGAAAAGGACATAAGTAGGTGCTCAACTTTAAAATCAACTGGAATTTACAATGTGCTTTGTTAAGCGGAGCACCTAGATGGAATTTCCGTAATCACATATGTTTTTCATGCATGACACATTAGTATATTACAATTTAAATAATAGACCTATACACTGGATTCCCATCATATCTTCTTTGCAAATCCCACATTCAGATGGCATTCTTACATTTGTATCTCACCACCATTAGGGATGACCACCAAATTTGAAAGTTTGATGAGATGAGATGCAAATCTTTTCTTCCTGTCTTCCCAGTTGCACTGGATAAACAAGGCAGTGGTATTTGAAATTTAATGAAAATGTGGTGAATTGGTCAATCTAAATGTTAAAAAACATAGCACTAGCATTATTCATAGTTTTGCTTCATAATATCCATTCACTGGCTTTTTACTTTGCTTTGATCAACAGTTTTGTCAGTTTATTCCTTACCCTACATATTTTAAACAATAAATAGCTTAAGTTTTAAAACTTACTTACAATAATATAGACACTCTTTCCAGTTCCTGTTGGCCCCACAAATACAGAAGGTTTTTGATGCACTGTCAGCAATTCCATTAGAGCTGAGTATCGAATCGTATCCAGAGTTGGTACAATGATTTCATTAAACATCATATCGCGAGGTATTGGAGGAGCCAATTTGAGTGTTTCTACCCATGGCTCCCATATTCCTGCTCCCTGTTTTAATTTATAAAAAAGTCAAAAATGTAATAATGAAAAGCAAGAAGAAAAGAGATCTGCACTGATACAGGAGACTGTATCTCAAATAAAACTTAAAGGACAATCAGCTATAAAAGTTGTTTCTGTTCTTACTCATATTCATGTGAGTATTGAAAACCAGACTACTCTTAGTGTACTGTAAGAAATTATACTTAACCTGATTTATTCAGAGTACTACAAAATAAAAGTGGGACATAAGAGCAAAGACTGAAAGACAAGGAGGGCGCATCTACACATGATGCTACGTTGCCATAGCAATTCACTACAGGAAAGTAGTGTTGACAGGCAAAAACTGTGATGCTGCAGCTACGTCAACATAGCAACGTGGGCTGTCATAGCACACTGCTACGGCAACATAGCAGCTAAAAATAACCATGCAGCCAGAAAAGTGCAGTATGGGCTGTTACTGTGCTGACATTTAGTACTTTCAATAGGAAGTACTATCTGACGGTGCAGTAACAATGGCACCATACGGCCACGTGTAGACAAGTCTGGATTGTCTTAAGTAAAACAAATATACATTTTGAACTTCCTGACTAAACTTATCATTTAAGAAGCATATTTTTCTTTCTAAGCTCTTCCCTTCAACTCAACCCACCAAAAGCTGTGATGTGCCATCAACTGATCACTAGCAGTGACCATTAGCAGCTTGATGGAATAAACACATAACTCTAAAATAATTTCATATCGTAGTCTCTCTTTAGAGAAAAATTTCAGCTTGTTCTAAATTATATCCAACTCAACTCCAGATTATCAGGTTGGTTTGAATATGGAAAGAAGCCATTAATGAAATGAAAATCATTATCATTCTGCTGCATAGTTCTCTCCTCATTCATCATTAAGCAGAAGTACTGAGCAGTGGATCACAGAAGCAAAGGATAAGCAGAAAAACAATAGGCAGAAAAAGTTGTTTTCCCCATATAGAGCAAAAACTACCAAAAGACCTATCTGATGCTTCCACAATGGGGAAAGTTTAGACAAATTCCAGGATCTACTTTTCAGGTAACTAGGATGGTTGCTTTGCACAGAGGATGAAAAAGCTGACCGTTCCTTGACTGAATGAGCTCCCAACCTGAGCATGTTATTTTAAGACCGTGGTTCTCAACCTTTTTACACTCAATATACCCCTCGTCAGACTTAAGACACATAACTACTGCTAAAGAGATGCTGTACTAGAGAAATTAGAACCTCAGTACTCCAATGGATCCTAACGCAGAAGAGGGAGAGAGAACCTAGAGAGTGAAATAAAGTTATAACTTTACAAATCAAAGTGAAAAAGTTGTGTAACAAAGTGGATAGGAGAAACTATACCAAAAGCTGGAATTTCTGCCACCAAAGGAATTCAGCTGTTGTAAACTGAAGTACTGAAACCTCCAGCAACAACACTGACCATCTCTGACTTCTACAGGTGGAATACATTGCCCATTAGCGATGAAAAAAATTGTGCAGGAGAAATGAATTATAGTAGTACTAACATCATATAATATTCAAAAAAGATCACTTTGGAATGGGTGGTCAATTTGTTTTGTAATCCTTACCTTTTTAACAAATCGATAATCATAAATTGTTCCCTCTGTGGGAAATGGGACTGTGAAGGCCTTTGAAGCTGGCTGATCAATACTGCTCAACAATTTATAACGTTCTCTTGTCTCATCACTAATCGGTCCATCAAGGATTTCTCGCACAAGCTTATCAAATTTTAGTCGATCGTCCTCCTTACAGCTAGCTCCCACAGACCAAGTCAATGAAAACAAAAAAATACCCTAGCATTGAGAAAAAAGAAATATAAAATATCAGTAGTTGTGTGTTTACAATATACCTATTTTTTGTTCATTGAAATCAATGAGCTGCCATGGAAGTAGACTAAGCCAAATATTAACATACAGAAGTAATGAAATATGACAGTAAGTTAAATAAACAGATATAATATTACACTTATGATCTCTTCTAATGGTTTACAGCACCCTGAAAATCCTGTTATATCAACATGTGATCTTATTTATTGATTCTATTTAAGAAGGCTATTCACTTCTTTATTTGCTGAATGCCAACAGCTGAAAAAAATATAGAGAGGCTTAGACTCCTATCCAAGGCTCACATTCTTACAGAAATAATGCAATACAGAAATATAAACATGACCCCTAAGCATATACGTAGCTTGCAGAAATGGGACCTTAACTGGTGCAAAGTGGCCTAAGAACAAACATACACTCCTCAACAGGACCATCCTCATAATGAAGACTGGAAGTAAGAGAATAGCAAGAAACTGTCCCTCCACAGGTACCTGGCTGTATATTACCCATCTGGGTAAGGTTAAAATCTAGGACAGATGTTGACCCATTTTGGGGGGAGGTTAGGGAGGCACATGGGGAAGGTCAGGGATTTCTATATGGAGGTAACAGCTTCCTGCTTCTTCTGACCTGACTACTAGAAAGTTTCCCCAAAAGGTTAACTCTATATCTATAATTGCAAAAGATGGAAATTGATATAACAGACCTTTTTTTCCTAGAGCAAGTGCTTTTGGAGTATGTAACTCACTGTCCCCTTATAAATACAACAGACTCCCTGGTTACATAAGAAATAGTTTAAGTGTTTTCTTGGGTTGCCCTTCCTTCAGAAATACTAATATACCAGGTAAACTAACAAATGCTAAAACAGGTGTGGACAAATTTCCAAGTGAAACCTCTCACATCTCTTTCTACCACTTCCAAAGTAAAGGTCTAGTGGAAATCATAGACTTTCAGAAAAGTAAGGCTGGAAGAGACCTCAGGAGTTCATCTAGTTCAAACTTTTACTCCATGATTAAATTTCAGTGAGCCTGTGTTCACCACCTACCTGGCACCGGCCATTAACAGCTGCCTGGGGGGGAGACTGTGTTGGGGTGGACTTTTTATTCAAACCCTAATAGGTGGGACCAGGACATTGAGAGCTGAACCTGACTGGACAATCCTGACCTGCTGAGCATGGGCAAATTCAGCCCAATTGCTGGCTTCTTGGCTCAGGTAATTGTGTCTTTTTGTGGATTGTGTTATTGTTTGCAATGGTATGGGTGGAGGTGTAAAGAGAAGGAGGAGCCCCTTAAACACCCAAGTGGACCCAAGGACAGAGGCCATCAGCACATTCCAGCTCCTGAACAGTTAAACATACCATCAAGTCATGGCAGGAAAGAGTGTCATCCATCAGAAATTGCAGACAGCCACGTCCCTGGGCCACCTTTCCAATGGCACATCCACATTGACTGCCACAAAGGTACAGGCCCTGGCCCTACTGGATAAATACTCAACATGCTCCTAGTCTTGTCTCTTGCAGCCATAGAAAAAAGTCCATCTCCATCCTCCTTATAAACACCCTTCAGGAATTTGAAGACTGTTTTCAAATCCCACCTTAGTCTCCTCTTTTTCAGACTAAATAATCCTAGTTCTTTCAGCCTTTCTTCATAAGTCATGCTTCCCAGGCCTCTAATGATTTTCATTGCCCTCCATTGGACTCTCTAATTTGGCTATATCTTTCTAGAAGTGTGGAACCCAAAAGTGGACACAGTACTCCAGGTGAAGCCTTACCAATGCTAAATAGAGTAGAAGGCTCACTTCACTTGATTTGCAAGTGACGCTCCTATTAATACAATGCAGTATGCTACTGATGTTTTTTGCAACAAGAGTACGCTATTGGCTCATATTTAGCGTATGATCCCCTGCAATCCTGAGGTCCTTTTCTATAGTACTGCAACCTAGCCAATCAACCCCCAGCCTGTATTTGTGCATGCAACTGTTCCATCCTAAGTGCAAGACTTTTCTATGATTTTATGATTCTTGAAGCTCAGAATCTTTTTTACGAAGAATGATAAAACATTCAATTGCTGTAAAACTTGCTAACAGCCTATTTCAGTAAATCAAACATAGATTAAAATAGGTATTAATTAAAAAGTAGATAGTAAGCAAATGACAATACTTTCTAAACATAATTTACAAGAAGTTTATTGTAACGATCAAATACTTTAAGTTTTATTACTTAAGAGCCTGTTCATGGCTGTAAAGTCCACCTTGAGCTTTACAATTCTCTGTGTTAAAAATACTGCCTACCTCAAGCCATGAGAAAATGTCACGTTCACTCATAGCTTTAATTTTGGCTTCATCAGCAAATTCATCCATCATACAATCCATTAGATTCATTAAGGATCTGACTAAGTTTGCATCTGAAGTAGGAGATAATTCCTGAAATAAAAGAAAAACATTCTCTATAAAATATATATTAAATTAATTGACAAGAAGTCACAATATATTTATTACTTATTATAAAGACAATGATATTCCCGTAGACTCCATGTCAAACATACATTTTGGAGCAAAATTAAATAATTAAACATATAAACAAAAGAGTCTCCATACAGCAGGGCCCTGACTATACTTTGGTTAAAATTACTAAACTTTAACTTGATAATTTTGAAATTATTTCCTTTTCAGTTAATATTATTCATATATTTGAACAAAAATTCTCTTTATCCTACCTTTGTACATTTTCTAATAAACTCAAGAGAAAGTGGAACCATTCGATCAAACAAGCCTATTATAAATTCTTTATATATAGCGCTTAGCCCAGATGGCATCAGATTTAGCCATGACATCATCAGTGGCCTCCAGCCTAACATGTGAGGTTCCATATAGATCATGCCACACCTGGAAACCTGCAAAAAAGTATAATGGTTAGCTTGTGTGGCCTCTGCATGTGCTGTGTGCAGACTTTTTTTCCTGCTGCAAGAGCCTTAAAATAATATTTAGTATTGTACCACTTAGATTCTGAAGTTCTTAGTAGTTGGTGATAATTATACTATCTTAAATATAAAAATGCATTGCCCCTGGTTTGTCAGTGTCCCTCTGAGAAAGATGGAAAGCATAATTCAAACTCAGCTAGACCACTGAACAACTGACTTTCCTGGGATGGCAGGTGGAATCAGGAAGATTTTCTTCTTCAACAGACTTGGACCCCAATACCTAGTTTACAGCTGCTACTAGGATTTAGCACTGCACATTTAGGGCACATCCAAACAAGCGTGCACATGCATTTTTCTGGGGACAAATAGCAGTGGCACATAGCAATGCTACTGCTATTTGTCCCTGGGGAACGCCCATGCATCACACTCTGGTGCACACTCTTGCCACAGGTGGGGTAGGTGAGGCTGGGGCCACCATGTGGGCTAGCCCCAGAAGTGAGACAGTGGCTCCTGGGGGCTTTCCACGGCTCCAGCATTGGCAATTCAGCAGCAGGGAGCCTGGCCAGCAGCTGGAGCTGGTTTTGGGCAGCACATGTTGCCACCATGTGCACCACCCTGCTTTTTTCTCCCAGTATCAAACCCCTCCTCCCCACCCCCATGATGCAAATTATTTGGGAATTTCTGCATGTGGGGCATGTGCTGTGTGCATCTGGACACACCCTTAGTGTTTATATTTTTATTCAATATTATGGCAATTTTAAGGTAAGTTCCTATCTTGCATGAGTGCCCTATATATTTTGTTGCTATCTGAGATGCAGCTGATTGCCATTTAGGATGAAAAAGGAGTTTTTACTCTGCTGCAGACAGGCCCTGAAATTGAAGGTCACACTTTCCACTAAACAACATAATAGGTATAAATAAACTGTGAAGAAGAAGAATAGTGATTGTTAATTTTACCAGAATTTGCTTGGTAGTTAATTTAAATTCTTCCTTTACAGTGCTTCCTTTTCCTTGTCAGAACTTTGAAGTCCTTTATGATTATAGGATCTGCTGGGTGGTCTGCATAACACCTCAAATAGCATTCTAAGACTCTTATTAAAAAATTTAAGTCTAAATTTTAAGTCTAAAAGGAATAGCTACAAAATGTTTTATTTAAAAATAAGTTGCAAGAATATAAACTGTAATAGCAAATATTGTTAATTCAATGCATTGCAAATGAACTGGAAAAGAAACTGTTTTCAATTCTGAATAATGAATATGTATAATGTAATCTTTCAAAGATAGATACTTACAGTAGCAGGGGAAGCAACTTCTAAATCCATTGGTTCAAAAATAAGGCTCATTTGTGGTGACATCTGGATGATCTCTCCACTCATAAGACATAGCTTCTTGTTATCATCCAGTACTGTATTCATATTCTCAATCCATACTGCATCTACTGGTCCATCAAAAATCAACCATTTCCTATCTGGTGTCTTGTTTACAGAAAATAATTTTGATCAGAAAACTCAAATTTCAGTAAACTAAGTTTAGTCCAAAGAAATATATTAGAACTATTATATTTCCAGCAGTGTATAACATATTAACTATATAGATTTAGGGAAGCATAAAGTAAGGACCCAGCTTTGCAAATACTTTTACAGGATTAATACTCAATGATAATGTCCTACTTTAGAAAAGTAAGGTAATCTTGTCTCATGAGTCCAATCTACTTTTGATTGCAGTCTGGTTGTTCAGGGTATGGTAAGCTGCCATAAATACTCAGTATGTGCACCAGGTGTATTCTATTACAAATTGTGCATACAAGATGCACTAAAGCCCATGTTATTAATACTGTAGAATTTATTTACACCTACATCACAAAATACTTGTTTGTACTTACAACAGAAGAAGCAAATGCTCTAAAGCTCACTGCGAGGATGCCATCAGACCATTCATGCGAGACTGGATCAAATTGTCCATAAAGCTGACCCATGGTTATAGACTTAGGATTTATAACAGTAATCTGAACCTTGTTTTCCTCCATCAACCCCTAGACATAAAATATATATACATATATTTGACTTTTACAGAATATATCCTTTATAGTATCACGTATTTACTTTGACTTCTCCTCTTATACATTAGTAAATCTTCTTAAAGCACTAGTAAGATTGGAAAAAATTATTATCTATGTAAATTAAACTCTAAAAATATTTTGAAGTAACTTACAGAAAAATATATTAATTGTATGAAAAGAAGCTGGTAGTCAAGTTTTGTTGCAAATAATATCTTGATACATGAAATTTAAATATAATAATATTTCTTTAAGAAATTAAGCAATGGATGTAAACAGGGGAGTCAAGAAATCCAAAATCTGTATGATCTTAAACAAATCCCTTTGCCTTTTTGTGACATGGTTTTCTGATCTATACAAAAAGAATAATAGTGTTCTCTATTGTAATGTGCAGTGAAACAGAAAAGTGCTGGGTAAAAGTTCATAATTATTCTCATTTTAAGCATATAAAGAATTCTAATTTTAGTTTTGATTAAGCTAATTCTTTTCTTCAGTCCCTGTAAAATAAACAGACATTTCATTCTATGTGTTTTTTTGTAAATCTGAAGTAGCTAGGAACCACTATTCCATAAGAATAAATGGCAATCAAAAGTACTAAGTCTCACAATCTTGTTATATCTTGATACTGTAGAAACATGGGTTCTTTGATTACGGGAAACTTATGCCTCATTCCAACAGTAGTCCAGCAGTATCTATTCTGAGGAATCTTTCTGAATCTGAAGTCAGAGATAAGCAGTCGGGCATTCATTTACAGTTAAGTATTTTAACTGCTCTCCCCCTTTTGGATATATGTACCTTTCTTTATCTTACTGTATGAAAAGTAAAGTGTGGAAATTCTTATAACACTGTTTCAAACAAGGCTGATTACGTCTCTATGTATGTATGATTATATCTCCTCTTTTCTGACAATCTCTACTGAGCTATAACTTACCCTGACACTTTATTTTACTTCCCCAAGCAAGTATTGAGAGGGAGTTATGTTTATGGCTGTGTACACACATTCAAATAATCTAGATGGCTGTGTACACACATTCAAATAATCTAGAATTCTCCCAGCTTTGTTATCCTGGTAGAAAAACTTACCTGGAGATGCCTGAACAGACATTTGAGTGCTTGGCCCTTGAAGAACAGAAAGCATGCACTGTTAACACTGCACAGCTAGGGAGTCCCTGTACATACATCTCAGAGTGTTCTTCAAGGATCCTTCAGTCCCTCCAGAGACATATGGTAGTAGTGCACACAGCAGCCTTGATTGGCTGACCAAGACTGCTCAGGGTCAGCCAGTGTCCCCCTGCAGTATAATGTGATACTCTCTGGGGGTGGGAGGAGGGAAGCAAAGCCCCCTGGAATTCTAAAGGTCTGTGCTGTGGCTTCTCTCAAAAGAGAATGCGTACATAGATACGCTCTCCCAAGGGCATCATGCTGGGCTATGGGCAGACAGGTCTGGGGGTCACCCAGGGTTAGGAGGAGCAGCCAAGATCCAAGGGGAGTGTGCAGAGTCTGAGTGTAGAGAAGCCAGAACCCAGAAGATCTGCATGGGGAACAAAGAGATACAGAGGGTCAGGCAGAGCACAAGGTCAGGAGGCTAGCCAGGTCAGGTATCCAGGGGATCAAACCACAGTCAAGTCAGGGACTCAGGGTCCATGGACAAGCTGGGTTGGGTATTCAGAAAATCCAACAGAGTGCCAGTAGCAGCCCAAGCCAAGGGTGCGGACACCGAGGTGTAAAGCTGAGTCTTGCTGCCCACACACTTCCTTTTCCAGGTCAGGGAGTACTACTGGAAGAGGTGTAGGGTCACCTGACCCTGGCTAACCACTCCAGTGGCAAGAAATGTGTGTGTGGCTCAGCTCAGATGTAGGGTTCTGGCTACCTGAGTTGCCCCAGTGTGCTTCTAAGGAGGTAGCAGACCAGAATAAGTGCCCATACCATGCAGGCTAAGGCCCCATGTTCAGGGGTAAGGCCAAAAAAGGGAATGATTTAAACCTAGTCATTTCCAATTTATTTTTCTCCTGCAGAGGCCATTTTTGTTCTGGGAGAAAAATGCTGAACACTTGTGGCTTCCCCTGGGAGAGCAGCAGCTCACCAAGGAGAAACTGCATGTCTATACATGGTCTAAGTCAACACAAACCCTAAAGGACAAGTCTACTAAGTAAAAAAAAATAAAATAAAATCAACGGACCATCTCCATAGAGAGGCCAAACTCATAATTATATCCATGTGAAGAGCAAACATGTAATGATAACATTATAAAATATCAGTAGTATAATTTAATTACAACAATACAGGTATGAAAACTCAGTCTTTCTTGAGTATTAATCATCATCATCAATGCTCAAGAAACAGCATCTGAATCTAGATTTTGAGTTTGGACATAAAAAACGAATTCTTTATTGGATAATTATCTGTTAGCCAACTTCTTTCTCATTCATCAGAAATAGGTAATATCTCCCACCTATAAAATTCAGGAATGGTCCAATGCTGTTGATGAAGACTCCTAGATTAAGACACTCCCCACCTCCCCGTGATTTCAGATAGGGTAAAAAAGTTCCTAGAAAGCAGATCCAACAATTACCATAAGAAAAAAACATATTGAAAATATGATTATTATCCTTAAGGTAATTCCTTTAGAGAAAAATTCCAGTCTGTATTCTGGTTATTTAAAAGACTGTCAGGGTGGGTAGAAAGAGAAGAGAAATTGCTAACAAAGAAAATTATCAGGTAAGAGATTTCTCACTCTGCTGCACAGCTTCTTTCTTCATTCATCATTAAAAAGAAGTATTGAACAGTGATTCACAGAAGTAGGGGGCAAAGGATAAAGAAGAACCTTAATAAATATTATGGTAGAATAACAAGCTTATAAAGGCAAACAAACTGTGTAGCAGTTTCAAAAGGATGCAAAGTAATCAAAATTTACTTTGGTGATCAGAGAAAATAAAAGATCAGGTTTGTGTAACATATCATTTAGACTAACTCAAACAGTTACTGATACTCAGTTTAGAAGTTTGACTTGTCTGAGTAAAGAAAACCATGAGGACTGTTACCTACCTCTTAAAGGTGCTTCATTGCAGGTTTCTAGCCAACGAACATGGAGGCATTTTAGTGTAACTGAGATCACCAGTACGGTAATTATTCATTTTATACTACAAACGTGTCTGGAGACCATGATCCCATTATGGTAAACATAATACATATAAAATGAAAGTCCACTAGCCAGAGAGTTTCTTTTTCTTGTAATACAAAGAAAGAAATTTGACCAGATACATTGAGATTTCCTGATTGAGTTCTTTCTAGATTCCATAATGTATTGATGAAGACAATGGAGGCATACTGGACTGTATGGCTTTTCTAATGCCCAGGCTGTCAGTTTTAGGCAGTCCAAGTCTTTGAGAGTAAAAATCTAGATTGCCTGGATTAAATTCCAGATGCACCTCCTCTGCTTTCAGTTGCAGAATGAAGCCTACATCTTATTTCAGTTATGTCATGGGAGGGATACCTGAAAAGGGACAGGGAAGGAACATACTAGGATTCCACTGAAATGAAATAAACACCTATTCTTTATTATTTATTCTATATCAGTCCATACTGGATCAGCACCAATAAAAGGAAAATTGACATTATTGGCAATCAGCTTCTAGTTGCTCAGGCTCACATGGCAAATTTGCAGTGCGATGAACAGTTGCATGTGTGCTACATGAAGTTTGCGGCACCTCAAACATTTCTGAAGCACAACAAACTGCATGTGTGTGCTCATCTGGACATGAGCACACATATGCAGTGTGCTCCTATGACATAGCATTCCTATGAGATGAATGCAGAGTGCCCTGCAAAGGAAAAGGAGCAGAGGGCTTCTCATACAGGAAAATCTTCTGCTGCTTTGGTGGTTCTGTCAACTACCATGGGTTATAGCCATAATATGCCTCTCTGATGAAGCTTTAGGATCCAGTCTGTCTTTTCTTGGGGGAGGACGGGGGTCTGGTATATGTATATCCAACAAGCAGATACTGTAGTAGATATCAAATCCTTTACTGAACTCAAGATTTCATCAGTTCAGATACTAAATAAACCACAAAATTCAGATGGAAAGTCCTTGATTGCTTTTGGTATTACAGAAGATTGCAGTCATGAAGCCCTGAATATTTCAATAAAGTGGACAATGAGCAGCCTGCAGAGATATTCAGCTCATCCTTCAGATACTAGAAATCTTAGGTCCTCCTTTTTAATCTTGCAGAAGCTTCTCATTGAATGTATCACCTTGTACCAGATTAGATCAGGGCTGTATAACTAGTAGCCCACGAGCCACAGCAGCCCCCGAGGGGTTAACAGAAGGGTAGGCAAAATATGGCCCATGGGCCAGATCTGGCCTGCCAAAGGATTTTATCCAGTTCACAGAGGGTAGCTAGCCCACATCCAGCCCACGCACAGGGGGCAGCCCAGGCCATGGTGTGTGCAACCAGTCCTGCCATCCCTGGACGCGCAGCAAGGTGGGGACAGTATGGTTGCCAGATTCTGCTTCCCAGCAGCCTAAGCAGCAGTGGCTCTTTCTGACTGCCATTGCTAGTGTCACCACTGCTGCCAGCCCTACTGCCTAGGCACCTCAGCCTGTCCACCTTGCACCCACCACTGGGGTGCCAGACAGAGCAGGCAGGCAGGGTCTCCATGGAGACTGGCTCAGGACCTATGTAAGCTGGGTGCACTTGGCCAGGTGGATGAGATGGTGCTGTAATTGTGTGGGGAGCAGTGTCCAGGAGTGGGACAGGCAGGTGGGGCTGGGGCCAGAGCCAGAGCTGGGATTGTGGGGTAGTGACAGCGTGGAGCTGGGGCCCAGGGAAGAGCCACAATCTGCTGCCCATTCATCCCTGGAATGGGCACCCATTCTGTAAGCAGGGCATGCCAGGAGCAGATCACAACTCTTCCCCAGCCCTGCATTGTCACCACCCCACAATCCTGGCCCCTGCCCCAACCCCACCCACCCATCCTGCTCCTGTATGTCAGTCCCTTCCTGCCCAGCTGCCTGGTTGAGCATGCCCTGCCTGCACAGGTTCTGAGCAAGTCTCCATGGAGGACCCAGAGCTGGGATCATGGGGCATTGACAATGCAGGACCAGGGCTGAGGCTTGAGGCAGAGCCACCTAGGGAGTTCTGGTGAGTTGTTGCCCTAAGTGGTCCTCCAGCTCAAATAATTTCCCACCCCTGGGTTCAAATGGGGCCCCAGGCCCACATCCAGCTGCCACTACTTCTCATTGGGGCAGCAGAAGTCTCCAGTCTCTCCCTTGGTCCTCTGGCTTCTGCTTCCTGCCTCTGCTCCTGGGGACCAGGCAAGGGCAGGGTTGGAGCCAGACAGTAAAACCATGATGCACACAAGGCTGGAGAAGAGCTGGGTTGCTAATGACAAAAAAAAAAAAAAAAAAAAAAAATGTGCATGGAAAAGAGAAAGGCTGCATTGAATGCATAGCAGGGCAAACCTCAGGCAACTGTAGCCCATGTGGCATGTGGTCTGGGGGTCTGTGGCTTATGTGGCATGCAGGCCCCACTGTCCAGAAGTAGGACAGCCCTGATTTAGAAAGATGTGTTTCAACAGAAGTGATTGATCATTTGAAATGTGTATCTAGAGACTAGCTGAGGAGGAAACCTTCCCCAAGAATTTAAAAAAAATCAGTATTTTATGTTCTTCTGCCCTGGCAGCATAATAAATTTTTAGGCTAAAAAAGATTATTTCCTTATAAGTCTGATATATAAGGGGAAATAATTAGAGTAAACAAAAACCTTTTTTTGTTTAAATGGCTATAGCCAAGGTTTTAAAATTTCTGTGTAGCATATTCTCACACTAATAATTTAACATATCCTTCACAAAAAAAAACATGACTATACTTTCCTGGACCACTGTCCCAACAATAAGTTCTCTAAACATAACAATATGTTATTATAGTTTAACATTTGTTATTAACCAGAAGTCCCTATTTAGATGTTATGACAAACTCCAAAGAGGCGTATAAAGAAATTTGACATATGGAAACTCATAAAGAATCCTTTCCACATCTCCATTCACTCTCTCCTATGCAAGTACTGAATATAATATATAACAGCATTTGGTACTTTGCAAACTTTTTTGATAAAAATGTTTGTCAAAATATTTAGTTACCTTCTCACAAATGTCGCCCAAAGCTGCTGCCAAAACTTTATAGGCAGATGTCTTTCCACCAAATGGCTCTCCAACTATCATAAAACCATGACGAACAATCATCATTTCAAATATCTGTAAGATCTTCATAGCAAAAATTTCTGTCATTTGAAGATTCATTGCATCACAGTTTGATTTGATAGCTTCCAGTAAAATATTGTAATCTGGTTTTGGCAATTTCACACCAGGAAACAAATCTGAAGTAATGCCCTGTCAAAGAATAAATTACAATGTATATTTATCACTTTTCTATTGCTATTTATGGTGTAATTTTTGTATATACTCCCTTTATTATGTGACTTGTACAGACAAATAGTCTAATCATGAGTGGCTTTCGGTGCTGTTAATCGAACTATTCACTGTTAACAAATGAATTAGAAAAATATTTATCTGAAATGAAAAACACAAAGTACTAAAATCTATAAGGCCTGTTTAGAATATGGAGGATACGAATACAAACTCAGAAGTGCCGTTGCATTTAGTTTAGTTGCTCAGCATACTTTTTCTGAGTAAAGTTTGTCTTGTAATTTATAACTGTACATTTCATGCATTCTCTATAACATATATTTAACACTATCATCACAGAAGAAATGAGTAATGAGATGATATATTACTCTATGGCAATGTTAGATTTTATCAAAGCAGGCTTAAACTAGTTGGCATCATTTAGTTAGAAGGTTAAAATGCCTGTATTCTCATTTATCAATACTTCACCATAGTAAGTGAAGTTATTTAAATAAAAACTCTTAATATAAAAACAGAAATTTTGCATTTTTACCTCTAGTATTTTGTAGATGTAAAAATAAGATTTGCATAATGTAGCAAAACAAAAGTGATGTTAGACATTTTTGAAACAGAGAGTAAAATAGACTACAGTTCATTTGAGATAGATCAACCATGTCAACTCTGGACACAAAGCTGTGTTCCACAAATCACATACCTAAAAAGCCCATTATTTGATAAATGACAGCTTGTGAACTTAGAATTCTCTTGTTCTATCCATTTACAATTAAACTCAATGTTAGTGATTAGAGAAATGGACCTATTGTGACTTTTCTTTTCCTTTTACCTTATTCAAAAACACTATTTTAGTCACTAATGTTAGGGTGTCAATAAATATATTGTTCTGCCCTTTTAAATACTATTTTTGCACAGGTCTCTGCTGTGGAAGAAATCTGGTTCCAGGAAGTGAGCGTCACCAGTTTTTCTGACTCACTGAGCCACAGCAGAATCTTGGGAGTGAGGGAGAAGATGAAGTCTTCCCCAATTAAAGATAATCATCCTTCTTTACAAGGGCAGGAACTAAGATTAAACGCCCTCCAAGGTAAACAGCTTCTCTCCTTGGAAAAAACAGATAACTGACTTCCATCTCTGGAGCTTACTCTCCTAAATCTGATACTGTCTACAGTAAATCCCAGGCCATACTGTTTCTCTCAATTTATTCCTGCACCAAGGTCTACTCAGGTCAGGAGACAGTCTGTGCCGGTAAACCTATTTGACTCTCCATCACAGTCTTTAAGCTAAAAATCTCACTTTCCTCAACTGAAAAATAAGAATAATAGTATTTACCAGCCTCAAAAGTATAATTGTAAAGCACTTGGAAATTTTTAAATAAAGGACAATATAAATGCATCATTATCATTTTTAGCTGGAAAATTGTGTTGGAAAACCTATTAGAATCAGATGCAGCATTTCCTAGAGAAAACTATATTCAATGCTTGATGAGGAGCAGTGAAGACTACATCTGATTCTGTTTAAACGCTAGATTAAAATACTGCTTAGCCCATTTGTCTGGCACCCGCTCTACATTACTAAATATATATAATTGCTGTTTTACATTATCAAAATATATTTTAGCTTCTTACCTCAAAAAGTGGTAGATCATGGGACAAGAACTTAGGCAGGTTTACATCTATAATGGATCGAAGGAGTAAAATTTCTTCATTTTCTGATGGATATTTCAGCTAAAAATTATGATGGTATAAATTTAGTGTTAATATATTTTTAAAATAAAAACAGGTGCCATAGTGCATTTTGTATATATTCTTCATAGATTTCAGGTCCCCTGATAATACTATATGTTCTGGCTGTAGGTTTATAAACTTATATAAAGTCTTTACATTCTGATATTACTGCACATGCATGTGAAACTGGACTGGCAGCTCTCCCCTTTCACTTCAGGATTCCAGAGATAAGTTTTGCTATGATATTTTTATAAAATTGTACTTCAGGTCCATCTCTCAGGTTATGAAAGTATATTAGACAGTACAGGTAGAAGTTAGGGGTACGAAAGCATGCATATTTACAAATCATTCATGTAAAATGCACCCATTCTTCCACTGTACAAGCCAAACTCTCATTTGCACAGAAACAAAAACAACTACACTGAGTGCGTTTGTACACATGTGCACGTTAATGTGCATTAAACTACTTTAATGTGCATGAAAGCACTACAAAAACCATACTCTTTAGTTAACACACACTAAAATAGGCTAATGTGCCTTTTTATAGTGCTTCACAATGGAGGTACTAGATTTAATGCGCATTACCTAAAGCATATTAATGAACATGTAGACATGCCCACTGTGCATACAGGTATCTGTCTCACCCTTGACCAGGGAGAGGTTGAAAAAGATTGAAGTCATATATGACAGAGATAAATCACAATGTTTAATGCACTACTGGAAGTGTTCCCATACTATTGCAAGGTGGGCACAATAAGAACGTATAAAGAATAAAACGAAATAAAATACGTCTCACTCCCCTTGACTCACCAAGTCTGGAGGGAGAGGGGTCAGGAGAAATTGGACTGAGCTAACTGTTCCCCTGTGGCTATGATGATAGCTTATAGTGTGGTACCAAAATTCTATCAAATTTGCACGGCTAGCACATACCACAAACACAGATATAACCTGATTTTAGTTATATAGAAATATTTTTTCCTTTCAGTCCATGTGTGATTCCTATATGTGCACATCACAAATTGATTAGTTCCAGGAATGCTTTGTGATGTCTAAATTTGAATCCTATAATATTCCTCCCTATATTTTCATGGCTGCACAAAGTTTTAGCTATTTGTATGATTCAAATTAATAGAATTCATAGGGATATAAATCACAAAGGTCTACTTGAAAATATATAGAAAAGTGCGACCAAGTTGTTCTGCTATAAACATGAAACAAAGTTTTCTGATTAAGATACTAGATTCCAAGAAAAAGGCAAAAATCTTTTACCTTTAAGTTACCAGCTGCTGTAAGCACTGACTTCACTGCTCTCATACCATAATCATAATGATGCTGGGAAGACAACTGCTCTGAACACAGACGATATGTAGCTACAATTTTCACAGACAGAGGTCGAGCAGTAACAAATCCACAAGAATACAGGACAATTTCTGCAATCATGGCATAATCAGGAACCATCATAGCTACTGTCCTAAAGAGAGCCTATTAAATAAATATGAAAAATCACATCAGCCACATTCCTATTTTGCATAATTTATTCAAAATTACATAAAATGTTACAGTGTTTTATTATTTCCTTATTGTAGTGGCATCCAATTAAACTTCACTAAGTTAGTATGTTGTACATTTTATTGTTCTCCATAAATATTAAGAGATGTCTGAGGATAGAGCACAAAAATTAATGTTTTCTTTATTAATAACATCTACAACAACACACAAAACACAACAAGTCTTTCAAGGGAATTACTGAAGTTCTGGTGCAAGTAGCTGATACGCTCTGTAAAAGCTATTGCCAACATTTTGGTGCTGGTTTTTTTTTTTCCAAGCTTGCTGTATTACTAAGCTAAGTCTAAGCTTGCTGTATTACTGCTGCTCCTTCCTAAATAGCATTAAGGTCTATTGATGAAACCGAACTTATTGCTGCTTTTTCCTGTACTAGTATCCATTTATGGACACTTTCCACTTACCCCCTTTAGACAGTGATTTTTTTTCATCTGAATCTACCACTACTCACACTGCTTTGAAACACATCTACAAACACTGTAAAATCAAAATTTATTCTTTATCATTAACTCCAATGTACCACTAACTCCATGTAAGCTCAAACTTAGCTTTCCTCCTAGATTTGCCTTTTTCTCTGCAGAACATACTCTGTCCCAGCCTCAAAGAGACATTTCAACAGCTCTTGTATCAACTCTAGAGGCTAACATCTGAGTTTAGAGGACCTCTGCAGAGGAATCCTACATTACCATAAAACTCTTAGAATCTGACATCCTGTTACAGTGACCTTATTTGTAAAACCACAAGTAGGAAAAAAGTTAATAAATGAGGTTCTATCTTACTTTAAGAATGATATCTTCTTACTTAGGAAGTCTAGGGGGAAAATACTGGTTCAAATGAAGTCAATGTTATAACTGCTATTGACTTCATAGGGGGCAGCAAGTCACACTTAAAGATCTTCCCACTTGGCAGATGTACGTCTCCAGAGAAAAAAGATTTATATTTAGGAATCAAGCTCTTTTGAAAATCATTAAACAGTGCAATTTTTTTTCTGATCTTAATGTGATATTAAAGCAGGATAAAAACTGTTTTACAAATCTCTTACACTGAATACTTGTAGACAAGTCATCTTTCAGCATAAAGCCACCAACAACAAAAGGTCACAAACCCCGAGTTTCTCCCCACTGTCCTGCCATTTGTCCCAAGGAACAAACCAAGGTTTGCTCTGGAATAACTCCTTATCCCTTCAAGCCTCAGCTCAACTGCCCTTACAGTGGACCTCACCACTGCAGCATGAGAATCTCTAGGTTCTAGGTCCTTTGCGATTGGGAAAGAATTTTAGGCCCCCTTTTCCATATTTTTTACTAGCCTGGAATATCACTTGTGCTGAGGTCACACTTTACTCCATGCAATCAATAATACAAAACAATGGAATTATTTATCATATAGGAAAAAAGAATTATACAAGAAAAAATGACCATATAGTTTGAAGGCAACACAAAGAGACCAGTAAAGTTTCTTATCCTTTCATCTGGCTACAACCTAGAAACTCTTAGGCCATCTCCACACATGCTTGGACATTTGGTAACTGGGGACAACTAGCAGCAGGATACCTTGTCCCCGGGGAATGCCTGTGCCATGCACCCTCTTGCATGCGGCAGGTTACCCTGGATGGAGCAGGGGAGGCTGGGGCCAGCACTGGGCTGGCCCCAGCATTCTTACCCGGGGTCCTGGGGGCCTCCTGGGGCTGCAACAGTGGTGATCCTGCTTTGCACAGCCTGGCTGGTGGCTGGAGTATGGCTCTGGCCACCCAGGCTCCGGTTTCGAGAGGCGCATGCTGCCCCCACCCTGTGTATCCCCCCTGGGTAACCCCCCCACACCAGGTATTCCTCCACACACACGCACACCCTGTGCTGCTCCCTTGAGGTGTAGAGAACAACTGAATGTATGTATAGTATGTGGCACTGCAGATGCATCTGTGACACCATATACCATATGGCTGCGCTCATCTGGTCTTAGAATCTTGCATATATTTCCAGAATCAGCCTTCCTTCTGATCCTGCCAGCCCTGACCACTGGGGACTTGGCCTCCCCCAAAGCCTTGGATAATTTAAAAACCATGATTATCTCATAGATAGCCTCTATATACCTCCAAGCCACTTCATGTCCTCCTTTTCCCTTCCAATCAGCATTGTCCCAGACAAATGGTGATAAGTCTAAGGATCCTCTAGAAATTTCTTTCTTTTCTAGGGAATCTGGAATTCATCCAACTAATGTCCCCTTTTTCTGAGATGCCTTCAGTATTGTGGGGTTGATTTTTTCCATTACAGGAAGATAACAACTTGGGTATCTATCCCAACAACAGTCTCTTCTGCCTGCACTTGAAACTGGCAATTGTTCTTGCTCTAATAACACCGTGGCAAGAAATACTTAGCAGTTGCACATAGTCCCTTTTCCTTAAGTATGCATTCCTCAGTTTCTTTGACAAAGCCTTTTAAAAAATCATAAAGATGCAATGTGGGTACATCTGCATGTGTTCTTTAATATGCATTAGCCTATTTTAATGCACATTAAAGTATCACAAAAAAACATGCTATTTAGGTAATGCACATGCCCTGGGGAAAGGGTTGGTGGTGGGGTCACAGGCTTAAATATTACAATGCCCATGATGCTTGTCGCCCTTTAGGCCCTCTGGTCTCACCCTACCAGTGACTTGCAGCCTCGTGACATGAGGAGGTTCCACTCCCTTCCACTCTCCTGCCACGTCTTGTTCGTCAAATGAATGTGGATGGAATGGGAGGTTCCTTCAGAGATGGGGGTGTTCTTCCACCTCCAGGCCAGCTCAGTGCTACAGCTAGTGACTTGGGGCTCCGCCTCACCTACACCCCATCCACTTGCCAGTCAAAAATCAAGCCGCAGCAACAATACACTCAGCTGCCACATGAAGCAAAACTACTTCGGTGCCCCATTCTGAGTGTGGGTCAACTCTCCTCCCTACTCATCTTCATTATCTGCAATGCCAGGGTTCCACCCTCAGGCATCTCAGTCGCAACATGTTCCCCAGGGTCAGGGTAGCCGGCCATTCTTCCCTGCTTGGGCCGTCCCCCTTAGGTACATTTGAGGCCCCCTGGCTCCTCCCACTGGACCTTCATGGGCTGTGCCAGGATGCTCCTGGGTCAGGCTTCATTTCCAAAAGGAAAAGGAACTTAAAAAGGAAACTCGAAATCAAAAACTCCCTGGGCACCTCAAGCAGTACCACCTGGTGGAGGTTTGGACTCATGCATCCGATGCCCACTCTCTGGGTTCACTGGTGGGGCAGTTCCCACCAGTTGACTTCTCACCCACCACTGTCTATCTTTGGGGGCAGAGACCCCTCTGGATCTCCCCGAATCTGGTTCCCGGTCAGTCCCCCGGCATCCTCGCTGTGTCCTGTCAGGTGTGCAGGGAAGTTTCTTGCAGCCTCTGCTGCTGTTGCTCCTGTGCCACTCACCAGGCCATGTTGGGGCCCAGGGCACATTTTTTTATGTCATCCAGCATGCGCCTCCTCACACGCAGGGACAGCGTGCTCTTAAAATGCCGTGGGGACACAGCATGCACCTCCACCTCTTGGGATTGGCCTGCTGGAAACCCAGTAAGCCAAACCTCAGCTCTGTCTGGGTCTCACTCCCCTGCTGGTCAGGGTTCATCAGGGGGGAAGCCCCCTGCTCCCCGGACCCTCAGGAGTCTTATCACCCAGCATGCTGACAGCACATTAAAATAGGCTAATGCACATTAAGTGTCACTTAAAAACCATGCTCTTTATTTAATGCACATTAAGATATGCTAATGCATATTTTCTTAATACCTCACAATGGAGGTACTAAATTTAATACACATTAACTAAAGCACATTAATGCATATGTAGACATGCCCACAGACAGCATAACAATCCATATGGTGATAAAAGTGACTTAAATTAATATAACATTGGCTTTTCAATGAGACTTCACACCCCATATCAGTAAAACAAAGTTGAGAAAACATGTACAACATCTCATAAACACCTCAGAATAGATTGGGACTCATGACAGTATTAAACCCATAATTTAGAAATCTTTTTCATGGCTCATGTACTTTAAAATACTCTTCTTACTTTCTAGAAATTTAGACTGCTAGATCAAGCAAAATAACCAGTAATTTCTTTTCTTTCAGTAATTCTGTTTCTAGATGAAGAACTCCTACATCATTATTCAAAAAACCAATTCACATTATAGAATTTGTACTTACTTGGTAAGTCTACATGTTCAATTAATTTGAAGCAATAAACTCCAGAGAAATGTGAGTTAGAGAAAACTACTCCCGGGAGCATCATCTAAACATTTGAACAGGACAGCAGCAATTTGAGATTACTAAATTCATGTACACTTGCTCACTTTTTTAGTGATGCTTAATGTGCAGTAGACTATTTTACTGTGCATTAGCGTAATGCCATGGGTTTTTACATGACACCTTAATGTACAGTAAAATTGTCTACTGTACATTAAAGTGCATATGTAGAGGTGCCCCCTGATGGAAAAATACAATTTTTTGGTGAGTTTAGTGTACTGGGTTGAGTGGTACTAAATAATATTATTTATTTATTTGACAAAAATATTGTTTCTCCTTTCACTGTGTTTATTAATTTTAAAAAATTAATAAAAGTTCAAGCATAATAATTAACATGAACTACTGTCCACTATACCTTAAGATTATCTGGAAGCTCTGAACGCCCAGCATAGCCTGGATTCATGGTAATGAAAACAGCACATGTAGGGTTTAATTTCAGTTCAGTTCCTTCAAATACTAGTAAGTCAGAACCTGTATTGATACCTGTGGAAAAATGAAAATTAGAGTCCAGTGACAAATTATTTTTAATATTATTAATTTTATTTCATACTTAGCACAGAAGATGCAAATAAAATAATAATTACCTCTTTGGATAGTAAGAATTTGTTGAGCAACAACAGAAAGTACTTCTAAATCAATTCTGTTGAATTCATCAAAACAAGCCCAGGCTCCACAAGATAACAAACCCTAAAAAAAACCCAATTTGTTCACAGTCAAACTATTGATTTTCAGTGTCACAATAACTGAATCATTTATCTAATCAAAAAAATAGATTTAATGCGAACAGAAGACTATATAAAAACTATAGGAATTAACCAAATTAATAATCCATACAATAATATATCCCAGCAGACTTACACAATAAATGATACTAATCTGTCTGTTAATACATTGGAACAACAAATGCATTCAGTCCACCCAAAACCTGATTCCCTTTGCCCTGTCTCCAAGAGCCTCATCAACTATATGGATTTTGTATGTTTTACATTCTGGCTATTTGGAACAAAGAAGTAAGTTCCAACACCAAAGAACCAACTATTTCACAGTGTCAGAATGGCATAAGGGATCTTAAAGTAATTGGGAATCTGGCTCTCAAGATTTATCCAAACCTTAAAAAATTTTCCTAATGCAAGGTAATCCAATCCATCTGAACAATTGAAAACCACACATTGCTTAGCTACAGCTTTGGCTAAGTCTTTTGTAGTTTCAGTTTTCCCTGTTCCAGCAGGACCTTCAGGGGCACCTCCCAGGTGAAGATGGAGTGCTCCAAAAAGGGTTCTGAAATTTTTAAAAAGAAAAATATTGGTAAGAATGGGTCATTTTCCATTCTATCGCTGGTAACACATGCCATATTTCCACTTATCCCAACATTTACTACATTTACCCCTCTACACATACAGGTAAAGGCATGATGAGATTTACACGTGCATGGCAGGAGGCATGACTGTGGGATCATGGATTAGATCCTATCACACCTTATTGCCAGAGCTCCCATAACTGGGAGCCCCCTCAGATGAGGGGCTCCCAGCCACAGGGGTACTCCATGCACACCTGGGGCTGGGGGATCACAAGAGCTGCAATCTCCCAGCCCCAGGGGTTTCACACACCGCTGGGGCAGCCAGACCCCATCAGCTGCTAGGACCAAGCTGGGTCCTAGCACCCAGCTTCCGCAGCTACAGAACTCTGTGTCCCCATGATTCCAGGACCCAGAGTTGGCAGCTGCTGGCATGAGAGTCCCCGGAGTTGTGGGACTCCAAGTTCTGGGTGGGCTTGGTGCCACCCTGAGGCTGGGAGCCCCATCAGCTGGCAGGGCTACCAGCCTTAGGGGAGGCCCTGCTCCACATTTAAATTAAAGCTTGATAGCAGTCAGATATAAAGTTTGTATATAGTTTCAAGATCCAACATTATTGCTGGATGGAAATTTTTATGGCATTATACCTACTTTGCACATGTAGCTGATCTCAAGGTAACTGCACCTGTAACATGTAGAGGGGGTCTGAAAATCTTTTAAAAACTGATGTTCACCTGTGCTTCAAATAAATTAAATATTCTAATTCTATTCAGCTAAAAAAGAAAGAAATCCAGCAAAGCCACTAGGTTTCCTCCTCAAATATTCTATATTAACTATCAGTAGTTGGAATCCACAGCCCTGCAGTCCTGGATAAATCAATTTACTAGAAGTCCAAAATGTTTCTTAGCATACTAGTCATTATCCATACCTCACCTCTTAGCAGAAAATGTATGTACAGACTTAAAAACAGTTCAGTTAAACTGACACCATTGGATACTCTATTGTTTATTTAATGTAAAATTTGTTTAGTTTAAAATTCTAAAAGATTTCTCACACTTGTAGAACTTCAGACTCAGATGGAATCCACAAGAAAAATCACTTTTCTTTTTGCATTTATATAATCACCTATATCACACTTAAAAAATGAGTGCATGATTTTGTTTATGAAGTGGATAGGTTCATTGTTATGGTTACATTTCCTACCCTGTATTAAAAAATAATGTTACTTTCTCAAAAATCTGTTTTATCACAAATTTAAATACAAATGCTAACATGTAGCTAATTTAAATCAACGAATACAAGTGTACCATAATGCAATTATGACAGGAGCGGGCAATTATTTTTGGCAGAGAGCTGCTTACTGAGTTTTGACAAGCTGTCAAGGGCTGTATGGGTAGCCCTACCCATTGACAGGTGCCCCGCCCCTGATCATCATCTTGTGCCTGGAAGTCCTGCCCCCTAACCCCTGACCTTTGCCAGCAGCAGTCCCTCCCCTTCCCCTAGAAGTACTCCTTTCAGCAAAGGGTTTTGCCATCTCAGAACCAAAAAAATACCAAATTATATTCTAAAAAGCAAACATCTACAACATTCATTAATTTGATTTCAAAAAATATTTTTGTCCTGATTTACATGTGTTTGTGTAGTGTACACAGAGATAATACAATAGCTTAAAATGAATTCTTACTCTTGTATGTTGTGGGGTGTGTGTACAGGTTTATGGGGGGGCTGTGGGTATGTTGGGGAGGGTGGGTATGGCATTTGTAGGAGCTGTGTTGGGAAGGGTGGCTAGGGTGTGTGTGTGGGATTCACCCAATGAACACACACACTCTGCCCCTGCCTGCACTCACACACATTCTGCCCCTGCCTACACACACACACATACTGCCCCTCCCTACATACACACATACACTGCCCCTGCGTGCACACACACACATTCTGCCCCTGTCTTCACACACATGCATGCACACACACATACACACATACTCCCCCCCCATGCTCCCCAGTCCAGTGATGCAACTTGGAGCCACATGGTGCCAGAGCAGTGTGGGGGGAAGAACAGAGTGAAATGGCTGGGGGTGGAGCGGCACTGGGCTGCTCAGTCCTGCTGAGGGCTCCCCCTGGGTCCTACTGCCCCTGGCTCCTGTCAGCTTTGACAGCCAGGCAGGAGCAAATAAATATTAATTTACAATTTTTTTTAGGGGCCCTGTGAGCCAGACAGAATGGCCTGGTGGGCGTCACCCCAGAATTATGATGATGAGAACAATAAAAATTAGTGGTAAAACAGAACTACCATTCTGTTTTGGCAGACACCTATTTTGAAGTCCCATTTCAGTTAGTTCTATTGGATAAATTCCATGCCCATAACATAGTTACTAATTTATGTTTTTACCTGTAGCATCTGTCTGTAAGTGGAGTAATAACCAACCTAGGAGTATTGCCGAGATACTCGTATCCATATTTCAAACCAGCATTGATCATCTTTGTTTGTAGATGCCCTTCCTATGAAAATAATATTTAAAGTATAGATTAAAGCAAAATAAAATAAAATAAAATAAAGACAATCCCTTAAATTTGCAGCTAGATTTGCTGCTATTAGAAACAAGTGTATTGCAAACTGCATAGCTTACAGTGTATTAATGAAATAAGTAATCTTTCATCTCTTGGTCCTCTAGACAAAAACTCTTCAGGACTGTAATTGTCTTGTATATATATGTCCATATAGCTTCTAGTATAATTCAGACATAATTCTGACTTGGGTCTCTAAAAACTAGCATAATACCAATTAATAATAAATAATATAAAATAAGCCAATTCTTCTCAGAAGTCTATATAGGCTATTTTGTTACAGTGGTGTTGTATCTGTTAGTTTCCAAGCAGTGAGGAATCTTGCAATTGTTTTGGTTTATCATTAATGGCTAGAAAATGGCATTTAGAGGTTTGCTTTTAGGAACTGGCTTGTAGGTAAAGTAGATATGCATTAGAACAATGGTGCAGGGGAACAGCAAGAGTTAATTGGTTTCTAAAAGCCTGTTTGTGACAAAGTTTCCTACTTTCCTACTGTGTCTGAAGCAAGCAGACACACAAGCTGGGAAATTGGAGACATGTACCACACTGTTCCATAACATGAACAGTGTACCCTAACAGGGATAAGGGACTGGGCCAGGTCACAGTGCCCAACTACAGAGTCCTTGGGATTTCTGGCTTTGGTGAACAGACCAAATTATGAGGCCCAGTAAATAACCAAATTAAGAGGTCTCCATGTGATGGGTTTGTTAGAACAAAGGAATACTGACAGGGCAGAACATGGACAGTATAATGACCACAGGGAAACCAATTAACAATGCCCAAAGATGAAAAATCATCAGAGGGGACAAAGAATACAAAAGGAAGAATTTCAGAGCAGTAAAGGGTCCCCAAGAGGGGAACCCAAGGCCACCATGGACTGAGGGCACATCACCAGCCCGCCTCACCCATCCCACTAGGGGTGGATGCACCTCAGCCCTTGACCTCCAAGCTGCTGACCTCTGACATTCAAGGAAGAACCTCAGGGTGTAGCTCGCATACTGGCAGACATACTTCCCTCTGTGACAGCTCTAGGACTGGTACATATAGAACTGGGGTGGGTTACTTTGTTTGCTTTGCCTTCATTATTCTTATCTGCTATCAATGTGTATCAATAAAATCTGCCTATTATTGAATGGAGAAGCTGTGGTTGGTCTAAGTGTTTGGGTCTGCCCAAAACAAAGTATCTGGGTCATAAATCCAGTGCCAACAATAATCATTCTCACTAGATTTTTAATCAATTAAAGTCAAAACCCCAAGCCCCTCTTTATGCTCAGCTTCTCTTCTGTCTGTCAGATGCTCACTTGCAATATTCAGCTCTGATCTAATTTGTAAAAATGGAGAAAAGTAAATATAGAAATGAAACTAAAATATGTCCTGAGGATATTAGATCTGTAAGAATGAAGAGGAAATGAGAGGAAATTCAGTATATATAAATGTAAACTCTCACATAAGTACAAATTATAGAGCTGCAACCTGCTGCATTAAAACAAACTATTTCAAGTTGTCTCTCTATCATTAAGCTTAGCACCAGTTATTCATTAAAATGAAGCAAGGTAGTTGCCACCAGATTAATGTGGGATGCAGGAAGGGAGGCCACAAGAAGTTCTGTCTTAAGTAACTCGCTGTAATATGAAAACATTTGAGAATAACTGTTGTAGAACACTATTTTCAATAGGAACATCTGAACATTGGCTAAAGTTTATTACCATTTGATGGGTGTAATTTTTTTATGCACAAATAAGATAAATCCAGCCTGAGATTTCTCCCTATTTACCAATTTATGTAATTCAAAATCAGGCAACAAAGTCTTGCAGAAGAAGACTTATAAATCTTAGTGTGCCCAAAGAGGCCATGCTTAGGTATGCAAAGATCAATTGGCAATCTCAGAAAAAAAACAAAAAAACCCTCAAAAATGCCAAACAAGTTTCTTCACGATATGCTAGCATGGTGATTTTAGTCTTCTGGCAACAGGTGTTCCTAACATATATTTCTAATTACTGTAGCAAGCTGCTCTTCATTATGAGATATCTCTTGATGAATACAATGTTTAAATATGTGGTATATTATCTCTACCCAGTACTAATACTGCTCTCTTCACCAAGACATTTAATGTATACTCATAAAGCAGAAATACTGACATTTCAGTTTAAAACCTTTAACTCAAAGCATGAGGCTGCTAAAAACTTCTCTCCTATCCAGCAGCATCAGGCAACCAAACTAGTCTCTGACTGAACAAATTTTATCTATAAACCTTCTGCAGTTCAGCAAGTGCACTGACAGTCCACAGTGATGAAAAAAGCAATTTTAATTAGAAAGCATATATGTATGGCTATTGGCCATTTTACCTTGCAATCTGCAGAATGATTGGTTAGATACAGTTTATCATCAGTAAAAATTGTCATATTAGAGTAACTATTCCCTGACACAGCAAGCAAGCACAAATTGAAAAGCCATGCACAGAAATTACCTTCTAATAGGATTCAGGGCATCACTTACCTCCCAGTAGTACCTAAGCTGGCTTAACCATTCAAAGTCATTTTCATCTTTGACTTTCTTGCTTACTAGAGATGCAAGAACATCCCTAGCATGAACATCCAGCACAACAAGTGCTCCAAGAGTCACACGATTCTGCTTGGACAGCTTTCCTCGCACCAAGCTGACAATGTCCTCAATCTGTCTAGTATTCTGTTCCAGGTAATCCTCAAGTGCCTGAGAGAATTTAAAATAGTGAATATGTTGCTTGCTTAATCTAAGCAACTTCCAAAAAAATCTTCTTATTTTACCATTAATTCTCAGTGTTTGTGCATTTAATAAGTTTGGTCTGACAAAGAATGCAAATTTCCTTATCTCCACTGATATATGTCATCTGAGGTTGTCAGTTGCTTCTACAGTTTATTTTTAACACACAATATGTAGAAAAATTATTATTATTATTATGTATTTCTTGTGATATAGAAATATCAGAGCTTCTATTATAATTCTCCCTTGGATTATAAAAATACCAATAGCATCTTTAAAGTGTTGAATACATGCATATGAATTATACTCTCTGTAGTGTATTATTGTAAACCTGATTATCAAGTTTGTGTCTGAAATATTGTGGCTTCTATAGAAATAAGTAATAACAAAGATACCTATAACTTAAAGAAAACTATAATTATTTATAATTATGAAGTAATTAACTTATTATTTTTATGTAATTTTTTAGGATTTTTTGTTTTTAACTTAAAACATTAGCAGCATTTTGTGTGTAGTCAGTTTCACTGTTTCTCCTGCAGGGAGAGTTTGTTTCTCCTTTGATAAAAAGATCGTAGCAAGCAATAAACCCAACACAGAGGAAAGCACCCTTGTTCAGGAAGTGTCCCACATATTCTGCATATGCTAAAGTGTTCAACTGTACTGGTAACCAAAATGGGAGCAAAGTCACATTTATTCAGGACTGGCTGCTAAGGAGTGCTCTGTAGGAAATAAAAGATGTTTATGTGTACAGTAACTGGAGTTCTAACATATAGCATCCAGATTCCACTCCTGGTGTACAAATATTCTGGGCACTCAACGTCAGTATCAGCTGGGGCTCTATATACACCTTAAACCTCTTAAAGTTCAGATGACACTGGCCTTCTCAAGTGCTGCTTGAAAGATGACTAACTGTCCTGAAATTAATGAAGAAAACTCTTTTCAATTATATACAGTTTGTCCAGAAAAGCCATATCTTGTCATAGTTCATAAAATCATAGCAGACCAGCAGAGCCTGGTAATTTGCTATCCTTATTTGAAGGCTCACAAAAGAACAACTCTTACCGCAAAATAAATCAAGATGTTTTGTTTTACACTCTTTTGGTGTTATTCTTTTCTGTTGCTTAGACTTTTTATTCAATTAGCTGTTACAATTAATAAGGACCTCAATAGAGAATTTGTACAGAAAAAAATTACACTTGTAGATGGAACATTTTTTTTGAAGTCAAGAAAATATTTAAAAGGTTTGAAGAAATGAGATCTTTCAGTCTGGAGAACAGAAGACTAAAGGAGACTATGATAATCTTCAAATAAGAACAGGGTTGTGTACCCGCCTCCGGTTGATTAGGAGCTTGAGCGCCGCCTTAGCCCGGGCTCAGGATCGTGTGCCCCCGAGCTTCGTTGGTACGCCCCAGGGTTTACCCCAGCTGGTATTAAGGGGGACCCCAGAACTCGCCTGCCACGACTTTGATGACTCTCTCAGTGGGGGGTCTTCCCTCGGGGTATCCCCAGGTGCCGGCACGCCTCTTCGCGGGTACTCTCGGGGCTCCGTCCTCCCCTACACCCCGGCCATACGCCACCTCAGGTCTTCCTGTCCTGGCTTCCCCCGTCCTCGTCTCGTCCTCTCTCTCGGCTTGGGCACCCTAGCCCCTACAGGCTGTCTTCGGGCCGGGTATGCCTCACCCAGCTGGAGAGTGCTGCCCTGATCCCTCCTTCCTTGGGAGGCAGCCGTCCTCTCTGCCTCCCCCAATAGTCTCGGCCGCCGTTACCCACTCCGGCGGCTCCGCAATACCGGCTACAGCTGGCCCTGCTCTCAGGGTAGCTGCTACGCCTCACGCTGCCTCGGGTGTTGGGTTCCCCGCTGGCTGCTGCCCCGCCCCTGGGGGTGACTTCTCCCTCTGTCTCTGCCCCTCTGGGCTCTCCGCTGCGCAGCTCGCAGCCTGCTCCGCAACACCGGCTACAGCTGGCCCCGCTCCTGGGGTAGCTGCTACGCCTCTCGCTGCCTCGGGTGGCGAGTTCCCCGCCAGCTGCTGCCCCGCCTCTGGGGCTGACTTCTCCCCCTGTCTCTGCCCCTCTGGGCTCTCCGCTGCGCTGCTCGTAGCCTGCTCCGCCTCTATCCGGCGGCGTCCCGCACTCCGCGGGTGGCGGCTGATCCCCTGCACGTTGGAGCTCCGCGCTCCTGCTCTCTCCCTCCAGCCGCCCCGCTGCGTCGGCGGGGCCGCCTTTTGTTCCTCCCGGCCGGCGTGCCCCGCCCCTGCCGCTCAGCTGCAGCCAGATAAACGCCCGGCTGATGGCCCGCGCTGGCAGCGCCGGCGCATGGAGTCTCTCCGGGTCTTCCGGCCCTGCAGGAGGTAAGCAGATCCCTTGGCCGCCGCGGGGGTCTCCCGGTGCCCCCGCTTCCCTGGGACAGGTTGTTATAAACATGATGGTGATCAATTACTTTTGAGGTCTCAAGGGAGAGGACAAACATAATGGGCTGGAGATTAAGAAGATAATTCTCTAGTTGTGAAGGTGGTTAAGCACTGATACTTAGAGAGGCTGTGCAATCTCAGCTGGCTGTTTTCATCTTGTATTCATGCTGGTGATGGCCCCTAATGTGTTCAACATGGATGTCCCTTGACCACCAACTGGGAACAGGTAACATGAGGCAACTCATCAGCTTTGAGTAGTAGTGGGGTGGAACACTTTTGTTGCTTGGGTCCCATGCTCCAAGTACCCTAATGATCAGTGCCTGCACTGTTGTGTTGTACCTCTTCTCCCTCAGGGTGTCGTTCAGTGGCCTGTATTTGGACAGCTTGCACTCCCAGACTTCAGCAAAAGCCTGCTGTCAGGTGTTAAATAAGATGGTCACATCAACAATCAGGATCTTTTTACTGCCCTCATCTGAAACAACGACGTCCAGATGCAGCTGATCGTCACAGCCTGGGATGGTGTAGTTCACAGCTACTGTGCCAACCAAAATCAACATGGACTTCAGTAGCTGATTCTGTATGGCATTTTGGCAGAGTTGCCATACTCTCACATGCACCTTGTAGCTATGCAGGACTCTGGCTAGTACAAAATGGATTTAGTACTAGGCAGCAAACAGAAATTGGACAGCTTTATGAGGACATTTATATCACTTCCCCAAAAGACTTTGATCTCAAGAGAACAGGACGCATGTACAATGGGAGTAGGATTCCCCTAAAGGCATATGTAATGGATTTACTGTAGAGGTTATGGAGACACCTTGTGCTGCACTTAGCATGAAAGTCAACATCTACCAGACCTGTCTTACCTGGGCTACTACACTGATCCTGAACATGTAGAAAGACTCAGACTGACATTTCACACAGATTGCCAGTAGGCCTGTCAATTAATCATGATTAATGCATTAAACACAGATTCATGTGTTAATTGGTTCTTGTGTTAATTTGTTAATGCATTCATCGTACACGTGGCTTGGAAGCCCACACCCAGGCTTTACTTCACTGCCACCCCCGCCGCCTCCAGGCTGCCCAGTGGGGCAGCAGTGGCAGTGCAGAGAAGCTGCAGGACAGCCCAGGCGCAGGCTCCAGGCAGTTGCAGCAGTGAGGGGGGCGTGCACAGACATAGATGCACAGGAGCAGCCACAGCTTGCATACGGCCAGGAAAGTAGCCCAGCTACATGTAGAGCAGCACCCTGCAGGTAAGTCTGTGTAGGGTGTGGGGAAGGGAAGGAGTGGGGGAGCAGATCAAGGCCCCCACAGAGAGGGTGGGAGTAGGGCAGGGGCAAGGCCTGGGGTGAATGGGACCCAGGGCTGGGGCAGGTTATGGAACAGAGCTGTGGGTGACTTGTTGAGGGGTGTGGGGAGTTGGCTCCCTGCTACTGCTCACAGCTCCAGGGGAGGCATGGGGGGCATGTGTCTCCCCTGACTTGTGCATGGGATGGAAATGGGCTGCCTGCTGTGGGCTGGGGCTGTGTACTCTGCTGCTTTTTCTCTGGGAGCTGTGTAACGCCATGTTCTGCCTCCTGTGGCTGGGTGGGCAGGGAACATGTGGCATGGCCAGCTCAAAGCTCCCAGGGCAAAGGCAGCAGGAGGCAGAGCCCCAGCCTGCAAAAGGCAGCCCACCTCTGCTCTGCCCACAAATCTGGAGGGCATGTGTCCCCCATGCCTCCCCACAGGTGCATACAGTGGCAGAGAGCCATGCCCCTGGATAAACCACCCACAGCTCCATCCCATGACCTGCCCCAGCCCTGAGGCACCATTCATCCCAGCCCCTGCCCCTGCCCCATTCCCTCCCTCACTGTGGGGCCTTGATTTGCCCCACTCTCCTCTCCCCCTGCCCCTTCTCTCCACAGACTTACCTGTGGAATGGTGTGTGTGTGTCTGCCCCTCACTCCCAAGCCTCAGCCCTCCCAGCCCTGCTGCTGCCCCTCACTCTTGACCCACAGTACCCCGCAACCTGCCAGAGCATAAAGGGACCCCACTTCCTGGGCTACAAACCCCACACACACACCCACAGCCCCCCACACCTTCACAAATTCCCCCCCACACACACCCCTATTATACAAAGTACCTGCAAAATTTTGCATAATTTTGAGTTTTCTGAGCATAATTTTGAGTTTTTAGCTGTGCGATTAAAATTGCAATTAATTGCAATTAACTTTTTTAATCGCACAGCTAATCACAATCAAAAATGTTTAATTGTTTGACAGCCCTATTTGCCAGCTTTGTACAGTTGTTGTAAAGTGGTATGACTCTGTACGTATTACAGATATCAAGCCTAGTACTGGGCTTGAGGATATTCAAGTATTGATCAAGAAGACATTGAAAACTCACACTTTTTGGGCACATTGCACATTAGGATGAAGTTGCCCCCTGCACAGAAAGACTTAAAGTTAACCATCAGCATCAGATCAGGCAAACACCTTTCACTCATCTGGTTGACACCTTGTGGTTGCCCTCACTTATCTTGTAACTGTCACATTTATAGGTACTTTAAATCAAAGAAAAATAGAGGAGCTATGCCAATTTGGACCACCTGAGAACCTAGAAAAAAAAAATCTAAGATACATACACAGTTGTGCTAGTGGATGCACTTGGACAAAATTTATAATAATGAATCTTTACTTACAACAAAGAAGAAACATTTCCTTTATATTAATCAAACCTTAGTGTTCAGTTACACCTTTAAAGTGTAGCAATTATATTCTAAACAGATATCTGTACAAATGTTTAGAATTGCATTTGTTTATACAGTGTATATACAAAATTATATTTACCTTTTGACCTTTTCTAATAGATGTTTGTACCTCTGATGTCCAGAAAGCTTGGGATACACAAAGAACTGTCTGTCCAGGCCACTCCCTTACCCAGTTAATACGTTGAGTTTTTGGATAAGCTTCAATTGCATCCCCAATCACCTAGTTAAGTGAGAAAAAAAACATACAATGCCTAAATGTAGGCCAAATAGATATTGTTCAGGCTAAGCTGTAATGTTGAAATCAACAGCCAAATGAGGGTCAGGATTTAGGTCCTAGTTCAGTTATACAATATTGACATCTTACAAGAACATTCCTAAATATTTCAGCCCCAAACGGTGGAACTCTCAAGAGATGGATTTATAGATTTCATAGATTTCATAGACATTAGGGCTGGAAGAGACCTTGGAAGATCTTTGAGTCCAGACCTCTGCCCCAGGGGCAGAAAGTCAACTGGGGTCATAGGATCTCAGCAAGATAAATATCCAAATGTCTCTTGAAGGCGTTCAAAGTATGTGCTTGAACCACCTCCGGTGGCAGTCTATTCCAGACCTTGGGGGCTCAGACAGTAAAGAAGTTCTTCCTTATGTCCAGCCTGAAACGGTCATGGAGGAGTTTGTGACCGTTTGACCTTGTCATCCCTTGGGGCACTCTGGTGAACAGACATTCCCCCAGATCCTGGTGAGCACCCCTTACAAACTTATAGGCAACCACAAGATCACCCCTGAGCCTGTGCTTTTCCAGGCTGAAGAGTCCCATAGCTCTCAGCTTCTCATCATAAGGTCTGTTTTCCTGACCTCTGATCATGCGTGTGGCTCTCTTCTGGGCTCTCTCAAGCTTCTCCACATCCTTTTTGAATTGTGGAGCCCAAAACTGGATGTAGAACTCCAGCTGCAGCCTCACCAAGGCCGAGTACAACAGGAGAATGACATCCTGGGATTTGCTTATCTAATAGCACTTCTGAGATCTTAAATAGTAGGAATTTTTACATGAAAATCTCATTAGATTATGCCATCATGGGCCAAAAATCATACAAAAATAACTTATTGTCAGATTTTGGCCACATCCAAACTGAAAACTCGAAAAAGAAGAAAAAAAGAAAATTCATACAGTTTCAGTTAAGAATGGATCAAAAACTGAAACAGGATATTTTTATCTAGGCATTCTATCTGAGCCCACGTCCTGGTGTTCAGTTGTAGAATCCTTGTCTGCTATGAGGGAGACCTGGGTTTAATTCCCAGATACACATATAACTACAGTCATCGAAGCACAGACCACCCAGACTCGGTCTGGCCTTTGGATCCTGTGTCAATGGTCTAAAGGTGGGGATGAAAACTCTGGGCAGCTTCCACTCCTCCATACTCTGCCTAGTTGTATATGTCAAAGGTCCTGGTAATCTTTCATGCATACACCATGATCTAGAAGTAGTTTACCTCTACTATCCCAACCCCCAACTTTAGAAGAAATTCCACGTGCAATTCATATCTAACTATATGCCCATGGGCAGATCCAGGATCAGGTTGAGGGATGTGTAGCAACACCCCATTTGGATGTAGCAGTGCTCACTACCTTGGGCTCTGGACTTCATGAAGGCAGGGGCTAAGGCCAGAATCCAAGCTGGTGAGCTCACTGTGCATGTGCCATGCAGTCAAAGGCAGTATAACTGTACTGCTGCACCACCCTGGATCCACCCCTGCGTACATCTCTTTCCTAATAATGGACCCAACTGTCTTTTCATTTACCATGGAATAAATGTATTTGTACTGGAGTGTAACTATGTGCAACAATAGTCAAAACCAATAGCTTCCTTTCTCATCAAAAATCTTCTAGGCCAAAATAAAAGTGACTTCCTGGTTGCATGTTTACATGTTTTAATGCTTCTAAACATGATACAGAGCTAATACAATAACAAGTCAGGATCTACAATTAGGTATGCAGTTCTGAGTTATGTAGTTCCATTGATATCAATAGAAATTGTGCATATAACTGAAGGCAGAATTTGGCATAAACATTTAATGAGCTTAACATCTAGCTCACCCAAGTAAATTCAAGTCAATATAAAAAAAATAGCATTACATTCAAAGACCCTCAAACAAGCTATCAGGAGATTCAGAACTAAATTAAAAAACAAACACTGAAACTTTCTACTCTAAATTTGCTTTAAAAACAATGTTTTTGTACCAAACTGAATTTCAAAGTAAGATGAAAACAGAATGGGATAGGTAGGATTATGAGAAAACTGTACTGCATCTCATATTGACCATCCTTTTAGAATGAGATGTAATAATTATATAAAAACAATCATAAATTCATGATTTAAGAACTGATCTTGACTCAAAATGCATATAATCCAAAATGGACTAATCTGTGCATTTGACAGACTAGCAAATTCAATATTGTTCTACTGAGTAATTGATAGGTTTTTAGGATATTCCAATAACTACAGCTCTTCAAAAATTTCCCAATGGAGTAAAGCTAACCAAAGCAGGTTTTCACTTTGTACAACTATAACTCGTATATCATTATCAGGAATGCTTAAGTCAATAACAGTTTTTCAAAAAGCAACGTATACAAAATTTCACAAACACTTTTGAGTAATTGATTTCTTCTACACACCCATAAGATAGGACTCTGAAGAACAACACTTCGCAATGTTCCTGTTTTTGTAATAATCTGTGAATTTTTGAGGGGCAAGGCAACTTTGCAGAATGCTGTTTTACAGCCAAATTTTCTGCACTTCAAGGTTTCCAGGAGACAAATGTCATCCCGGCCTTTTGGTTGACCATCAAAACCTTTTCTATGCTCTCTATGATATCCAGACTGCAGGAATCCATTAGAGTCATGTTGCCAAATGATCCTACATTTCCACTTCCCAAAGAACTTAGTGTTAAAGGGGAGACTTTCCGGTTTGGGAGAAAGTTATAAAAGCTTAATGGAAACATTTAACGTTGCATTAGAATCCCCACGGACTTTGAATCTGGAGACTGTTAGCACAGTATCCAACACACTCCTTCCAGCCTCTGATTCTCAACCCTGCTGAGGGTTTTCCAGAGGATCTGTGGTAGAAAGTATGGTGCCATAGAGGTGAGTGATTTTCTCGGTAGAATCAGATAATCCAAGGTTCTTTGGATACTACTTAATTTTAAGGAGCAGTAGGTGTATGTATGACTGTACTACAAGAAATTTCTCTACATAGAATGAATATACCGCTTTCACAGTGGCACAGTTTTTTAATCAAGAGACTAAAAACAAAACTCCAACGTATTATTACCATTTTACAGATGAAGAGCTGAGGCACAGTGAGACTGATTTACCTAACTCACACAGGAAATTAACTGACTTACGGTATGTCCACACTACTTCTGCTGAGCTCTTAGGACTATTGCTCTCAAGCATGTGCCATTCACCTGCTCTTGCTTTGTATATGCCAAACCCAGAAATGAGGCAATGACGATGTGTTAAGGATACCCTCCTATGCCATTCTCAAGATTTCTGTTTCTAGCATGCTTGAAAATAGTACCCAGGGTCACCATTAACTTCACTTTGTCACTAGTGGGGCTGGCATGGGTGGGCAGGGCCTATTTGAAAGTGTCATTTCCAGAAACATCTATTCCAGAAGGGGTAAAGATATATTCGTATATCTCCTGACTCTCAGTCTGATGTTTTATTGACAGAACATCCCTTCCTCGCCCTCTTCTATTTTCCATACTGGTTCCATTAGACTTTTTCCTTTTTGCAGTAATCTTTTTTCTTCTTTCCTCTTTTATCTCTTCATGAATGTTTCTGTATTCCTCTTTCTAAATTTTGAACTTCATTTTCATTGTTCTATTGTACTCTAAGGGTGCGTCCAGACAAGCATGCACGTACAGCGCCTCAAAGCTGTTTGAGGCACCACAAACTGCACACAGCACATGTACAACCATTCACTGTGCTGCTAATTTGCAGTGTGGCACCAAAATTAAACATCAGGAGATCCTGGTATTAAAAAAAAGTGCCACAAAACAAAAAAGTGGCATGGCACATGTGGCAGCAGTGTGCACTGCTAGTCCAATAATTAGAGAGGTAAAACAAGGGAAAAAAAATAAAAGAGAATATAAAAATGTTGAGAATATAAAAGCTTCTTATGTAAAGCTTCACCATTTACTTTTTAGGGTTCTTTTTAAACTAAGGAACTATCATGAAAGGTTCTGAGTGAAAATGTTGAACATGTTCAGCATATGACGGGGTTAATATTGTACGGGCCGGGAGCGGTCCCAGGTTCTCGGGGGCGCACGGCGGGCTGTGGCCAGCAGCCCTGGCATGCGGGTCGGGGAATGCAGGCTGGCGGACTAGAATTAGGCACGGACGCTTAGCGGTTGATTAAAGATTATTTTACTTACACCGAAGATGGTCGCGGTGCAGGCAGGAAAACTTGCTTGAGTTGCGGTTACAAAACAAAAAAAAACGAAACAAAACAAAACTCGAACCTGCAGGGCACGAGAGTACGTCGCAGGGGGTTTTCGGCGACGGGAAGATGCAAGACACAAGAGTACATCGCAAGGGGTTTTCAGTGACAGGAAGATAAACCTGCAGGACTCAAACCCGGACAGAGCTCTGGATACACTCACACAAAGTTTGCTAGGCTCCGTGGAACTTGCGCGCAGGGAAGGGGTTCGTCGAGGGATCAGGCAGCGACAGGGAGAGGCCAGAGGTTGATCAGACCCCCTATAGCCTTCTTGAGATACATGCTGGGTCCAATAGGTTCCGCAGCGCTTAGAGATCTTCACAAGACGTGAAGTCCTCCTCCTCCAGATGGTTGTGGAGTCCTCCAACTTGGGCGGAAACCGCTCAAGCCTCTTATACGGCTAGCAAGCCAATCACTAGCCGCCATGTGGGAATAATTTAGAACTGGCCAATTGTGGGACACAAATTTGCATGCGGGTGGCGGGAACTCCTTTGCACCGTGCATTTCTCCTTGCAACTAAGAAATGCACCCTGCAAAGAAAGCTCCGAGTGGCGGGAAATAATTTAGCAGTGCCGAAGCACGCACACACAAAATCACACCCTTGGGTTGTGACATCCCCTCTTGCTGAAGGCACAGCTGAATTATGCTGCAAGCTCGTCACTCGGGTGATCAAGAGCTCTTACCGTGGGTCGTTGAACTAAACGAGTAAACACGAAATTCGCTAACATAAGAAGTTCGTCCTCTAGGGATCGAATCAAATAATAACCAGCACAAATACATATATACACATGATTAGATTCATAACAAAGAACTGCACGATCAGGGCTTCAGTGGACGTCATGGCGAAGTCGCGCGTCAGGCCCTCACTTCTTCCGATGATGTTATCCTTCTTGGGGCTTCTCTTCGCCACGCACTCTGAATTCCGGATCTGTAAACAAAACTCTCAAAAAATAAGTTAACGTATAACAAAATATTTACAAAGTTTTCATGGAACTACACTATCATTTCTAAAACATATAATACAGGTGTTTGCTACCTCAAACTACCCTCTCTTGCACACTCAACTAGATGAAATCGTCGAGGAGCCGTCGTCAAATTCTTCTAGATAATGGAAACCTAACTCATAGGCCAGTTGCCATTGGCCTGAGTCCTCTAAAATCCGAAGTTGCCTCTTATTGAGTCCGGAACGCTGTAGGAGAAATCCAAACATGTATCGCTCCTCTGGTGTTCTCTGTGGCAATGATGGAAGGTCGGATTCTCGATGTCTTGCGCCTTGAATCTCGGTCGGGTGTTGACGTTCCTGATCACTAGACAATCTTGGCTCCATCAGGATACGCAGTCGTGACAACTGACGAAGGAGGTTACTCACAGGTTGGTTCACCATTGGGTTAAGCAGAATCCGGAGGACAACGATGTTCTTTCGCTCATAAACCTCAAGACAACTATCTATGCTATGAATGGTTACTGGAACGGTTCCAGGATCTCGTAGATGACGGTGAGGCCATGGTCTTTTTCGCTGGAGTGATGTCAGTCCCAGTGCACATGCTCTGGGGTTCCAGGCACAGTACGAGACTCCGATGATTGCTAGCATGAGATGCTTTGCACCGATATGTTCTGGCCGTCCGTCATGCCATGCGTGGGCTTTCTGACCGATCAGTCCTGCAACAAGCGCTGGCAGTGGAATAGGCCAGTGAACGTTAAACACCACCATGTCGATGTCAGTGACATGTCCTCTACTCCACGAAGCTTGTCTGACCAAGAAGCTTGCTTCTTCCTGGTTCAGCAGGTCGGATCCAAGTTTCACGACCAAACGTCCCAACCACACAGCTAGAGTTTCTTCAGGTTGGATTCTTGATTCTCTGCACAAATCTTTTAGTTCAGTTCTGGTGCGAGCATAGTAGGCAGTAGCAACTCGGTTACTTGTTGTTACAGGCTGAACTACTGCTGCGGGAGTCATTGCTGCTATTTCTTCAGGCAGGAGGGGCAGATGCACTCCTCCACTCGATTCTCCCTTCCGTCGGCAAGAAGGCGTGGTCGCCAGAAGCAACGCTGCGCCAGTGGGCGGGGTCACCGGAAGCAACACTGAGTTGGTGGGTGGGGTCGCCGGCCGAACTCTCGCGGGTTTCTCCAAAGCTCCACCCTTCTCTTCCGGTTCCTCCACACGGTCTCCCTCTTGCTCGGTGCCATCTTGACGTGGCGTCTCAAGATTTTCTTTCGCAGCCGCTTCTTTGACCGCTTGAACGGCCATAAGCAGCTGGGCTTTTAAACTTAAATTCTTTTGCATTAGATCGGTTACAGTGCGAAAAGTTGCAGTTAGCACTCCCCCCTTGTCGTATTGTGGGGCCACCCTTTCATCCGCGGCATGTTCCTCCGTCTCCAGATCTTCGCGGAGCTCGGACAGAAGCTCGTGACCCCTTAATCTAGACGCCAGCATAAAGGGGGCGAACTGGTTGATCGGCACCGGTTCTTCACTCTCCCGAGCACATTTTAGGCAACAGGCACACTCCCGGGTGAGGGTCGGGTTCACTGTGCCTGCCGGGTTGACTCTGGCGAGGGACACTGTGTCGAGGGGCCTGAACAGGACCCGCTCATTGCTCATTATACACCCGAATGCCGCGGGGTGCAGATACACTTCCCTCTCTCTTGGGGCTCCGTCTTCGGAAGCTCCCTCTCCCTTCAGCGAAAGACGTCCGCTGATAAACCTCTCACCCATTCTGCCCACCTGGTGGTAAGTGATATGTGCCTCCAGTTCCATAAAGCTTTCTACTTGGCGTTTTCCACTGCGCCAAGGGCAGTTCTTCTTAACTAATTCTAGCTCCAGCGTGCCTTCCCCTGATCCCATCCTTGTCGCCATGTGCGGGCCGGGAGCGGTCCCAGGTTCTCGGGGGCGCGCAGCGGGCTGTGGCCAGCAACCCTTGCACGCGGGTCTGGGAATGCAGGCTGGCGGACTAGAATTAGGCACGGACGCTTAGCGGTTGATTAAAGATTATTTTACTTACACCGAAGATGGTTGCAATGCAGGCAGGAAAACTTGCTTGAGTTGCGGTTACAAAACAAAACGAAACAAAACAAAACTCGAACCTGCAGGGCACGAGAGTACGTCGCAGGGGGTTTTCGGCGACGGGAAGATGCAAGACACGAGAGTACATCGCAAGGGGTTTTCAGTGACGGGAAGATAAACCTGCAGGACTCAAGCCTGGACAGAGCTCTGGATACACTCACACGAAGTTTGCTAGGCTCCGTGGAACTTGCGCGCAGGGAAGGGGTTCGTCGAGGGATCAGGCGGCGACAGGGAGAGGCCAGAGGTTGATCAGACCCTCTATAGCCTTCTTGAGATACACGCTGGGTCCAATAGGCTCCGCAGCGCTTAGAGATCTTCACAAGACGTGAAGTCCTCCTCCTCCAGATGGTTGTGGAGTCCTCCAACTTGGGCGGAAACCGCTCAAGCCTCTTATACGGCTAGCAAGCCAATCACTAGCCGCCACGTGGGAATAATTTAGAACTGGCCAATAGTGGGACACAAATTTGCATGCGGGTGGTGGGAACTCCTTTGCACCGTGCATTTCTCCTTGCAACTAAGAAATGCACCCTGCAAAGAAAGCTCCGAGTGGCGGGAAATAATTCAGCAGTGCCGAAGCGCACACACACAAAATCACACCCTTGGGTTGTGACAAATATCATATGGAATATCATATGGAAACTTTCCTATATATAAGTATTTTGTAATTCTTCCTCCCCCAAACCCCAAAGCCAGTAGGCATTTTATTTCTAGTTTCTAAGAGACAACTAATCTCTAAAAAGTATTCTATATTGCTGACATTGAATGAGATATGTCGGCATCTTCTAATATGAGAGAATGAGGAGAATGAGGCAAAAAAATCCATATTCCATCATATGAAATGCAAAAACAGCCTAAAAGGTGGGCTAGCTGTAATCCTTAAATGAAAAAATGATATTTTTGTTATTTTTTTAAGAGGAAGCAAGAATTATGGTGTGTCCCCACATGCAGAGACATATGTTTGCCATTGCAAAATAGCAGTGGTACATATTTGTGCAATGTGCTTTGGCACACGCCAAATTGTCCTGGGTGGGGTAGGGGAGGACAAGGGTCAGCAACTGTGCTGGCCCCAGCAGCCATACCTGGGGTCCTGGGGGCCTCCTGGGGCAACAGCAGCACCGATCTGGCTGCATGGATCCTAGGCAGTAGCCAGAGCATGGCTCTGGACAACCAGGCTCCATGTCTGGCAGCGCACACTGCTGCCACATGTGCTGTGCCGCTTTTTTCTGTTTGGCACTTTTTTTTTATACCAGGATCTCATGGTGTTAAATTTTGGTGCCACACTGCAAATTAGCAGCACAGTGAATGGTTGCACATGAGCTGTGTGCAGTTTGTGGTGCTTCAAGCAGCTTTGAGACACTGCACGTGCATGCTCATCTGGACACACCCTTAGAGTACGATAGAATAATGAAAATGAGAGTCAAAATTTAAAAAGAGGAAGCAGTATGGAAAATAGATGCAAAAGAAAAATTTACTATTTTTAATCATTTTCCATTCACACAGTGACAGATTATTAAAAAAACACATGACGATTTCTCCATTTTCCATTCTGTTTTTTGTCTTTCAGTGAGTGAAACATTTTTCAGTGGCACAGTGTTCTTCTTCAACATTAGCAATTCATGTGTAACACTAACTTCTAATTTTGAAGCTCTGATCTCTGCAAGGTTTATTAGAATTGAATATATACTTTACAGAAAGATGGTATAATAATTGCAAAGAAACCAAGCAATATAATAATACAAAAACGTTACAGTGAAAAAACTATAAATACTTTTTTGTTCATTTCTCCAGTTTCTTCTGCCAACCTGTGAACAACTCTTTTTATTGCAAAATTATCTCCTGACATCTCATTAGTGCTTTTTGCATCGCTGCTTAGCTTCACAGAATTTTAAAGAATAGTTATGCTCAAAAATTGACTCTACAATAAAAACTTGCTATATCTTTAAATGATAAACAAATGTCTATTATTTATGTAGATTGGTGCTAATGTACAAAGCACAGAATTTATCTAAATAACAAGTCAGTTCTAAGTGATTTGGGGCCAAATGATGTATGACTATCCCCACAAGACATTTAACATCTATAGGTTTTGAAATTTAAAGATATGAAACTTGAATATTCCCTGGTATGCCAAAAATTCAGAAAATTCTTAGTATAATCACCAAAATATTTCAAATCAAAAGACAGGTTAAAAGATTTCCTTGCCTCTGTACTGTGCTTAATGCCCCAATTCAGGAAAGGGATTAAGGACATAACTTTTAACAATATGCTAAGAATGCGACTTCAAGGCTCATGTTTAAAGTGTGTTCCTGAAACAAGGCCAAAGATAGCTAAATTTGTAAAATGTTGAATAGAATACAATTTCTACAATAGATACATTCTACCAACTCTTTTTGTTTAGTTTGTAGTGTATCAGTACTGTTTGCTTCGTCATGCTTTATGGCACACAGAATAAAAGAAAACATAATTTGTTACCTTGTGGATAGAATTTAGCATAACTGTCTCCAATTCAACTAACCACTTTTCAACTTGACCTCTAGCTTTAGATGTTGAGATTGTTTCTATAAGTTCCACCACCTCTCCTTCACTACTTTTTATATGGGTAATGTCTAAAACATCAGTAAATTCCACACTTGCAATTCCTTCAAAGCACTTTTTCAAGTGAGGCTGTACCCTGGAGAAAACAAAATGAAACAAGTAAAATGGAAATTATAAAAAGCTTCACATTTAGCAAAGTTTTACAAAAATTTTCCACCAGTGCTATAGAAGCTCTAAAGGTACTTCTGAAAAGTATTTTTAAGAAATTAACATTTTTGAAAATATATCTGTTAAATTTCGAAAGCCTACTTATCCTCAAGGAACAGTAAATAATAATGATCATAATATATAGTATGTAATATAAAGTATATTATATATAATCTAATGTATATTTTATATAATATATACGATGATCTATTATGGATTATTATAAGGTAATATCTGTGCAGGATGCCTGCCTTATGTATATTATATGTATATAAATATTTGAATATCAATTACAATTTTTAAATCATTATTCAAGTTATCAATTCAAGCATTTACAACTAAAGCACTTCTTTAACTGTTAATTGTGCATTGTTTAATTATACATTCCATACAAATAATAATTATTAAAAGTTATAAACGTTGCAAATAGAACAATCAAATCCAATTTTAATTCTGCTGCTTGTGTACATGTATCACAATACTGATTTTAGCTGTATGATGTGATTTTCTTTTCCCCCCCCTACAAGGTTCCCTGCCTCATTCACTGCACTGTGGCCGCGTCTACACAAGATGCTGACTGCACAGTAACCCAATAGTACTACACAGTAGCGTCACATAGCAAAACAGAGGCACAGCACTACTGCACAGTAGTATTAGGCTACTGAGCAGTAGCATCATGAAGAAGACATTGGTTGGCAGTACTGCACGGTAACTATATAAATACTAAATGACTATGCAGTAACGACTGCGCAGTCAGCATCTCATGTAGATGCAGCCACTAAGAACTTTTCACGGGATCAGCCAGTGGTAAAGTAAGTACACTGTGGGTGCATCTATACGTGTGCATTTACTGCACAGTAACTGAAATTACGGCACAGTACAGGTGCATGTTTACACATGCACGCCCATACTGTGCAGTAAATATGGCGACTTAAACTTCAGCATAAATTTGATATCTGCATCAAGCAGGTATCAAATTTATGCCTGATTACTTACTGCACAGTATTGCACATGTAGACACCTTACTGAGCAGTATCACTGTGTGGGTGTACTGACTTGGGACTAACTTTAGAGCAGTGATTCTTAACGAGGGTGCCTCAAGCCCCTTTGAAAGGTGCCATGAGAAATGTGAGGAGATAAGGCATGTGCACGGAGATAAGCAAATAAGGACAGGCTCAAGCTGCAGGTATGAGGAGTTAAGCAGATAAAAGCAGGTTTTCCCTGCTTAGTGGTTCCCCTACCCCGCCTGCCTAGCCCCTCTGCATGGAGGTAAACATTGTAAATATTTTGAAATGGGGTGCTGCTCAATTCATAAAAGTTATGGAGGGGTGCCTTAAGTCTAAAAAAATTGAAAGCCACTGATTTAGAACGACATAGTTAGCTGTGTTAGTATGAAATCAAGTAGAAGAGAGGGTAGATTTATACCTTATAAACTAACCAAAGTGTGTGGGTATTTCTCTCTCTCTCATATATATATCATAAGCCTTTGTGAGATGAAGTTCATTTTATATAGATAGAGGTTATCTTGCCTTGATCAAGGAGTTGAAATAAATGGCCTTTCAAGATACCTTCCTGATCTATTTTTCTATATTTTTATGACTCTGTAGGTGATTATAACAGGTATAACTAACCTGTTTTCCTAATCTGATCTGAATCGCTACCTGAGCACTCACTTTACCACAGCAATTCTTAAATACTACTGAATTAATCTGATGAATTAACCTGAATGTAATTCATATATTAAAAATGTAACTCCATTTGATTTGAATTAATTTCTGATAACTAATTCTGTAAATACTTCATGTGTATAACTCTCTGAATTAAAAAAAAAAAATATGTATGGAAACTCCCTAAGGCCATGCTTTTAACTTGTATGTATTATGAGCCTCATACACACATCTATCAAATATTACTGTACCGTGTAGGATCTTTGGTCTCTGAGAGAATCTCAAGAAGTTCATCATTAGACAAGAAAAAGAATCTGGGGAAAAAAAGACGCTTCTTCTCTAAGTATTCATTAAGTCCCTTAAGAATTAGTTCCAGAAGTTCATTGCACTTCTTCAGCTTTTCCAACATTTTATCTATCATCACAACTGTCAGAACATGCTTGTCCTGAAAAACAAAATAAAATTATTCCATTGAAAAAGGATAATGAGATACTAATAGTGCTGGAAAAATCTTAGAGTAACTCTCTTGGCTTCTCTATTTTACTTCAAATTTTAACTAGAGCATGCCACATTGTAGATGTTTGACATTTATGTTCTCCAAAGTCTGTATTTTTGGAGGTGTAGGTTAATATAAAGGAAGCAGAATTAAAGAGACATTAATATAAGATCCAGATAAGCTCAGTTCCTCAACTGATATGGATCAACATAGCTCCATTGACTGTGATGAAGCAGAGTATGTGCCCCGTAATGTTCAATCAGACTACAAAATTCTCTAATACCTGAGATCAGAAAGATTGATATTCTTAAAGAAAAAACACTGGATAATTTTATGATTATCAGTAACACTGAACAGCGTTGCCAACTCAAATGATATGTCTTTTTACTGACAAACTGTAAGATTTTTACCGACAACAAAACTTTTCTGCTAATATGTTTTTACTGATATATGCTTTAGATAGTGGGGTAGTGGGGTCCTGCATGGTTCGGTCCTTGGACCTGTACTCTTCAATATCTTCATCAGTGACTTGGATGTGGGTGTGAAGTGTACTCTGTCCAAGTTTACAGACACTACTAAATGGTGGGGTGAAGTGCACACTCTGGAAGGTAGGGAACAATTGCAGGCAGACCTGGACAGGTTAGAAAAGTGGGCAGTACACAATAGGATGCAGTATAACAAGGACAAGTGCAGAATGCTGCACCTAGGGCACAAAAATAACCAGCATGTCTACTGGCTGGGAAGTGACCCTCTCAACAGCACAGAAGTGGAAAGGGATCTCGGAGTCATAGTGGATTTCAAAATGAACATGAGTCATCAGTTAGCAAAGCTAACCACACTTTCATGCATCAGCAGATGCATGACAAATAGAACCAAGGAGGAGATACTTCCCCTCTATGCGGCATTGGTTAGACCACAGTTGGAGTACTGAGTCCAGTTTTGGGCGCCGTACTTCAAGAAGGGTGTTGATAGACTCGAGAGGGTCCAGAGGATGGCCACTTGTATTGTTAGGGACTTATAGGACAAGCTCTATGAGGAGAGACTGAGGGACCTGGACCTCTTCAGCCTCCACAAGAGAAGGCTGAGAGGTGACCTTGTGGCCGCCTACAAATTCATTAAGGGGACGCAGCAAGGGATTGAAGATGCTCTGTTCACCAGGGCGCCTCTTGGGGTAACAAGGAACAATGGTCACAAACTGACAGAGAGCAGATTTAAGCTAGATATCAGGAAAAATTTCTTCATGGTAAGGATGGCCAAAATTTGTAATGGGCTTCCAGGGAGGTGGTGCTCTCCCCTACCTTGGGGGTCTTTAAGAGAAGGCTGGATAGGCATCTGGCTGGGGTCATCTGACCCCAGAACTCTTTCCTGCCAAGGCAGGGGGTCAGACTTAATGATCTGCTGAGGTCCCTTCCAACCCTAACATCTATGAATCTATGAATCTAGATCAGGGGTCAGCAATGTTTTTGGGCAGAGTGCCAAAAACATACACAACCTCAACTTGTAAGATGTTGGTGGGGGAGCTACGAGAGGCCTGATCTTTGTTGTGGCAAAGACAGCCCAGCCCCTTCCCCACCATCTGCCCCAAGGTACATGTGCCAAGCAAAATGCCTATGTTTGCCATGGTCTGGCACCTGTGCTGGGTGTTGCCTACCCCTGCTTTAGATAATGTAAATGTACCTCTTCTTCCAAGCACTGCTCTGCTGTCAGGCCCCAGTTAGAAGGGCTCTGTTCAAATTTAGGGGTTTAACATGAACCAGAGTAAAAATGTAAAAAAGTTTTGTCAATGTAATGTTCTTGTTTTGGCACCCCTGCTTGACCACAGCATAGATTTCATGGTGTGCTGCCCATCCCCCTGCCAGAAGCTCAATACTCCCCCCAACAACCGGATGGCAATAACTGCATCATGCACCATGATATCCACACCCCAAACTTGCCCCCACTGGTCCCACTCCTCCTGTCCTGGCACAGTCCCCTAAAGAAGCCTACCTACAACCCAACAATATTACAGGCAGCCTGGGACACAGCAACAGCAGCACAACGTTCAGAGAACATTCCCCCACAGAGTACTGCACTCCCACTCTGCCACCAGGTGGTACTGCTCTGCTCTGTTGGGCTGCAGCTTCTGTTTTTACTGATGGTTAAAGCTTTTTTATGGACTTTACTAACTGTCAGTTTTAGCCTCATCTTTTACTGACAATCAGTAAATTTACAGACAGCTGGCAACCCTGACCAATAACCAATTTTAAGCAGGAATTATATCATAAGACAAAAACTCATCTCTGCAGAGTCAGAAAAGGGTTTCCCTCTCCCACATGGAAAATATTACAGTCAGGAGTGGTGAAGGCCTAGAGCAAGGATGTCAAACATATGGCCCACCAGCCAAATCCAGCCTGCGAAGTCCTGCCATGTGGCTCCTGGTGTTGCACCTACGTCTGATCAGACCCACACAAGCACAGGGCCAATCTGTGGGCCAGATCCAACTCATGGATCCCCTCCTTCCCTCTCCCCTCCCCGCAGCATACCTGATTGGGAAGCCGCTCCAGCTGGTCTGAGACCCAATGCTGCATGTAGTATGGATCCTGGAATAGCTGGAACAGGCACCGCATACAGCGCCATCCAGTCAGAGTGGTTGCCTTGGCTATATGTGCTGGCTGCCAAAGCCAGATCACACCACAAGCGGTACCTGCTCTGGGATGTACACTACACTTGCTCCAGCCAGTCTGGGACCCATACTGCACGTGGTGTTCACTGGTGCTGTGTGTTCCATGGATCCAGGTGCCCCATGGATCCCGTAGTAACTGGAACAGGTGTGACATATAGCACAGTCCTGGAGCTGCTGAGATGGCTGCTTTGTGCAGTGCAGCTGCCACTCAGGCTGGACTGCACTTTATACAGTGCCCATTCTGCCCATTACAGAACTATGGCTACCAGATCAGGTATGCTGGGGGGAGGGGAGGGGAGGGGAGCCCACAGACTGACCCCATGACACTCATCTGGCCTTCAAGGCCAAATGATTTTAAAACCCTTGGCCTAGAGTGTCCCTACTTAAGCAAGCTTCTGAACTGTAAAAGAATGCCAGATTTGATTAGCTTTTTACTAATCTAATACGCAAACTGCATGTTCCAAATATTCACAATTTGCTACATGTATATATTTAGACATTTTGTTAACTAAATAACAAAAGGTAATATTACTTTCTAAAACATAAAGCAAATGTTAAAGTTATATTGTTTTCAAATTCAGTAATAACTGGTAAGATTTATGATTTAATGTGTATGAGATTTTTTTTATAGTTTGTGCTGTGTAGAGAATAGAATTCAGATCAAACATTTCATTTCACCACTTATAAATTGAGGATTACAGCAAACAAAACTAATTTAAAGCTACTGCAGTTACTAAAGAGTGGTATCTGATTTAACATAAATGAAACATAAAAAGAGGATTTACAGACTTGCTAGTTCTAAAGTATGCAAACTAACGTAAGATAGTGTAAAGTTGCTTTAGCTTCAAATTTTTTAATTTAATGGAGCTTATGATCAATGTATAGCTAATTATACATTCTATCAAATACTGGCTTTTAAAAGTAAAATAAAGATCTAAATCAAAAAGCATGAAAAACACACCAACCAGTTATTTGTTCTTTTCATTATGCATATAATTATTTCTGAATATAACACATAGCTGCAGTCTAACTCCCTATGAAAGACAGAATGCATTGTTTATGTACTTGATTTTGTTAAGGGACATATACGCCTCATACTTGATCAGAGTATTTCCTTGTAAATGAAGCATACTCACTTAAGCAAAAAATCATGACACTTCTTTATATTTTGTTAATTGTTCCATAAATGATATCAAGTCAGAGCAATCCAAATTAAATAATTACTCATAATGACTGAGCTGTCAAAATTCAGGTACAGCTAATGCTTGGTTTTATAACATAATCTTTAAATGTGAACAGTACAATAATACATATACATTGTCAAAGTAAAAACTGTCTTTGGTTTTCTTTCATATAAATAAATAAATTACCAGATCATTTTCTGTGTATAATTGACCTTGCAGTTCAAACTCAATCTTGCTATTATAAAAAAAAAGATCTTACCTGGTTATGTTTTGATTCTTTTCATATAAGAAAAAGATAAAGATGCCCATTTTCAGAATGGGCTTCCTATCTACAGTTCTGATGAAGCATACATTCTAATATTATAGAAGCCTTAATCTATCTGTCTGTCTGTCCATAACGCTTTATTCTCACTCTGATTGGCTGACTGAAACAACCAATCAGAGTACAAATACAGCGTTGGGACAGGAGGTGGCGGTGCAGCAGAGCGCCACCATGATGGCACACAGGGGACAGAGGGTGGGGCGAGGTCAGCACAACTAGCCTTGCCCCTCCCCCACCGTGCTCCCTGGAGGTGGTGGCAACGGAGCAGATGGAACAGTGGGGGCTAAGACATCAGCACTGGCCTCACCCCCCTGCCCTGCTCCCTGCAGGCGGCGACAATGGAACAGAATTGGCCTTGCCCGTCCACTCTTGCTCCTTGGAGGTGGTGGTGCGAGTGGGCAGCAGGGTTGGGACGCCACGGAGGGGGCAAGGCCACCTGCACTGGCCTCGGCCCACCCCTCCCTCCTTCTGTCTTTGCTGCCTGCAGGGCCAACGTGGCAGCAGTGGCAGGAGGAGCAGGACCAATGCAGGGGGAAGAAGCTGGCCCAACACAGTGGTGGGGGGAAAGAGTAGGCCTAGGCCAATGCAGCAGCAGTGGGGGGAGGGGAGGAGTGGGCCTGGGCCTGATGCAGGGCAGGAAAGGAGCAGGCCCAAGGGGGACAGGAGAAGCCAGCCCACCACGGCAGTTGGGGGGGAAGCAGCGGGCCTGGGCCGACGCACCAGCAGCGGGGGGAAGGGAGGAGCAGGCCTCCTCCCCTCTTGGGCCTGGGCCACTCCTCCCCCACCCCCACACCCCCATGTCAGCCCTGAGCCCACTCCTCCCATCCCCACACCGCTGCCATGTCAGCCCAGGCCTGCTACTTCCCTGCTCCCACCACCACAGCAGGCCAGCTTCTCTCCACCTGCAGGCCTGGTCCTCCCCCACACACTCTGCATCTGGCCCAGGCCCACTCCTCCCCTCCCCCTGCCGCCATGGTGGGGAAGGGGGAAGCAGTCCCAGACCCCAAGCAGCAGGAGGGAAGTGAGGAGTGGGCCCGGATGGGGAGGGCCCAAGGGGCTCTGTCCCCGCCCACCCTCCCCACCCCCCATTATTCTTGACAGGCAATTGGCCAGTAAAGAATAAATGAGAATGACATTGTTCTCAGCCATTCAAAATATAAGCATCAATTGTTTGATCACTTACAGGAAAAGAAACCCTATTACAAAAGAGGGTAAATCAGGTATGCAAAAAGACAGTATGACCAACAATTCTAGTTTCTATAAACCATGTTTAGTCTGCCATAAGCTCCAGTCTCGGAAGTTTTAGCATGACCTTGCCCATTTTCCTCACAAAAAATTGACACTCCTGTTTTCTACCTACTAAATTTATTAAATGTAGAAAGTAAATCACAGAGTAATTTCATTCTCATTAATATGTATACTTTCAAATGACACATTTAAGAGGTATAATATATGATTTTTCAAATTTGCGATAAAAAGTGAGACAGATAAAGGATGCATTTTTATTACAACCCACAGCATTTTTATAACACAACAGCAGATGAATGGAAAAAAAAGCAGGGAGAAGACTCCAGTTTAGCATTGTGATTTAAGAAAGAGCATTTAAAATTATCAGAGAAGAATCTTCTTCTAAAACACAAAATCCAAAAATTGCATTTCTGGACACAGAGTGCCATCTTGTGGAGCAAAACTACTATTTGTTGAATCATTCTGAAATTTCAAAATTGTTTGCTAAAACAATTATAGTGCCCTGTACAAACACTAAAGAAAAAGCAAAAGGTGGCCTTGAGCTTCTTTGGGGGGGTTTTCTGATCACTACCAAAATTTATTAAATTCCAACAGTCAATTTTATGTGGTTCCCTCAATAATAATAACTAAAAGACTGGAACTTCTTGTTGATGTCCAAAGCAAACAGGTCAATTTTTGGATGCCTCCAGTACAAGAAGATGACACTGAAAAAGCAATTCCTTGATTTTTAACTGGTGGTACAGAAAGATGCATTTGTTGAGACTACCTACTCAAGTAAACTGGAGGCCCAAGAGGTGCAGTCCCAAGAGATGCATCTTAAGAGATGCAACAGTTCCATGGGCTGACCATCTCCCTACATATTTTGTGCCTCCTTATTTGTTGATTTAAGACACTGGTGCTCAACCTTCTGGCCCTGTGGGCCAAATGAGTGCTACAGAGCTTTCCACGTCAGGATTGGACCCTAGGGCCCCGACACAGCTCCCTCTCAACCTCTGTGTGCTGGGATTGGGCCCTGGAGCCCAGTGCTGCTTTCACTGAGATCAGATGCCAGGTCCAGTGTGCAAGTCTCGAGGCTCCCCATGGGTCCAAAGATTTGACAGCAGGGGAGTAAAGCCACTGCTCCCCTGCTGCCAAATGTCCAGACCTGTGGGGAACCCAATAGGCCAGATGACATGGCACTACAGGGTGCATCTGGCCTACACGTCAAGATTGAGGACCTCTGATTAAAAACATTATGGTGATATTGTCCATCATACCCTGGATATGATACATTGGTGGTGATATAAGAATGCCTGGCATGCTCTGCATAAAATCCTGAGCTCCAAGATACTGCCAGATAGTTTCACCTCTTTGGAAGACCAAAGACATTGTACTCAGAGATCATTAATATGTGATCATCCCCTTCAAAGCCAAACTTGCATGCATCTGAAATGTAGACTGATACACAAAATCACTTATGTGCCACAGGAGGCTTGGTGGCCTAAGGTGCGTGGGCCGACCCTGACATTGTCAGGTTGGCCTCCACCTGCAAAACCAAAATACAGCAAAGATAAGAGCTGGTCTCAAAGGAGGTATTGTTAGGGTAGCTTGTCATATTTTATGCTTTAAAGTTGCATCTGTTTATAGAGTAGTGAATTACAGTATTGTTTAAAGTTTTCTTTTATATTCAGCCTAAAGTTCTGTATAGCATCATTGTTATCTGAACTTTTCATTTTGCTGGTGTTTGCATTATCAGCTAGTCTTGCCTCTTGCAAGCAGCTTATGGCCTTGAGTTTGCTGGCATGATGTTTCTTTCCTTTTCTGTCACTGTGAGAAGTTTTTCTAACACAACATAGTGATAGTTTTGTTACTAGCTCAAATTAACTGAACTTGGCACTAACCAGCTGATTCAGAGGGATAAAATGATTGGCCATGTTATTGAAAGATGATAAAGAAGACCAATGGACAATGCCCAAAGTAAGACACCGGAAAAAGGCCAAATTAAGAGGTGTGCTTGTGATGGGTCTGTTAAACAAAGGAATATGCTGACAGGATAAAGTATGGACAATATGCTGACTGCAGAGAGACCAATCCAAAAGCAAGGAGTCATCAAAGGACTCAAGTTAAAGAAAAGTATAAAAGGGGGGAGCAAGCAATTTAAGTGTGTGTCATCATCATCATCATTGTCATCATGAATCCAGCTTTCAACACCTGTCTGGACCATCCCAGCCAATGACACACCCTTTGCTTCAGGAACTGAGCAGCCATCTTTTCTTTTGAGCAAAGTAACATCTGGCATTGGGTGAGATCATTGTACTAAGTGCTTTTCTCTCTCTAAATATAGAAACTGCTAAGTTTGACTTTGGTTTTAGGACACTGAGTAGTCTGTGTTCATATTTCACATTCCATTTAAGGGTTAATTATGCTTTAACGATCCCTAAGCACTATCTGCTGGACACAGGTGCTATCAGTAAGTTCTGGTCATAAACCTGGTGGTCCCTATGAACTCAGGATTCCAAACTGGGACCAAGTTTCACCTTTGGCTATTAACCTTTAGGCCCAAGTTTGGGATAAATACAGAGTGATATGAAGGTTCAGAGGAACTACCCTTTAGTAGTCAATCATCAAAAAAAGATATATAGAGGGATGGGACTAGATGACCTTGTGATGTCCCTGTTAACCCTACTTTCCTATGATCTTTTCTCCTGAGGCGGGCCATCACCACCACAAGGATCCTGGTGAAGACATTTGGGGTTGCCAAGAGGCCGTAGGGAATGACCTTGTATTGGAAATAGATTTGGCCCACCACAAAATGAAGGGTGTTTTTGTAGAAAGGCATTGTGGCAATATGGTAGTAAGTACGAAAAGATATGAACCATTCCCCTTGTTCTAGAGACAGAATGATAGTGACTAGTGGTGCCATGATAGTGGCTAGTGGTGCCATGAATTTGAGCTTGCAGATGAAGGCAACTTATGCAGCCCAATTGGACTGTAATGTCACTTCCCTTTTTGGAACCAAGAATAACTGCTGTGAAATTCCCTCTCCTATGGCCTCTATTACTACTGGGAGGAAAGCTCCCTGCTACTATGTCTCACACACACAATACCAGTAGTGCTGGTCATAAAGGCTGCTTACAGACATGAAGAAAACCAAAACAAAACAGCACTTTATTTTAAGTTCAGCATGCCCCCGCACCCAGAGCAGCACATGCCTAGAAGAGGCATCACATTAGTTTGAGCCAGCTCACTCAATGTCTGTATAGATCAAGCATTTCAGCAGGGCTTTTGGACGCTTTTATAGTTTCATAGTTGGTAGGGTAGGGTCGGAAGGGACCTGAGCAGATCATCAAGTCCGACCCCCTGCCATGGGCAGGAAAAAAGTTGGGGTCAAACAACCCCAGCAAGGTGTCTATCTAGCCTCCTTTTGAAGACCCCCCAGGGCAGAAGTGAGCATACTTCCCTTGGAAGTTGGTTCCAGATCCTAGTCACCCTGACTGTGAAGTAATCCCTCCTAATATCTAGCCTGAATCTACTCTCCGTCAACTTATGGCCGTTATTTCTTGTTACTCCCAGTAGTGCTCAGGGGAACAGGGACTCTCCCATTGCCTGCTGGTCCCCCTTGGCAAGTTTATAGACAGCCACCAGGTTCCCTCTCAGCCTTCTCTTTTGGAGGCTGAACAGGTTCAGGTTTTGTAGCCTCTCCTTGTAGGGCCTGCCCTACTGCCCCCTGATCATGTGAGTGGCCCTCCCCTGGACCCTCTCGATGTTGTCCACATCCCTCCTGAAGTGCGGCGCCCAGAACTGGATGCAGTATTCCAACTGCAGCCTGACCAATGTCATATGGGGGGGCGGATCACCTCCTTGGACCTGTTCGTAATGCATCTGTGGATGCATGACAAGGTGTAGTTAGCCTTCCTGACTGCATCCCCATATTGGTGGCCCATGTTCATCTTGGAGTCTATAATGACTCCAAGATCCTTTTCTGCCTCTGTGCTGATGAGAAGGGAGTTCCCCAGCCTGTAGGTATGCTGCTGGTTCTTCCTCCCTAGGTGCAGTACCCTGCACTTGTCAGTATTGAATCCCATCTTATTGTCATCCGCCCACCCCTGTAACCTGTCCAGATCCAATTGCAGCCTGTCCCTCCCTTCTAGCATGCCCACTTCTCCCCACATCTTAGTATCATCCGTGAATTTGAACAAGGTGCTTTTCACCCCCTCGTCCAAGTCGCTGATGAAGATGTTGAACAGTGCAGTCTTGAGGACCAAGCCCTGGGGGACCCCACTGCCCACATCCCTCCAGGTCAAAAATGACCTGTCCACCATCACTCTCTGGGTGCGGCCCTCCAGCCAACTGGCAACCCATCTGACTGTGTAGGCATCGACACCACAATCTCCTAATTTTTTAACGAGAATGGGGTGAGAGACAGTGTCAAAGGCCTTCCTAAAATCCAGAAAGACTACATCCACTGCCTGTGTCCAAGGATTTTGTGACCTGGTCATAGAAGGCCACCACGTTGGTCTAAAAGGACCTGCCTCTAATGAACCCATGTTGGTTCCCTATTATCTAATAGCTGACTGAATCTGCTTTAGATAAAAGTGCCAAAAAGCACTGAAGCACCCAATCAATACAGATGCTCGGGAACTGGGTCAAACTAATGCACTTCCTCTTCCAGTTTGTTTTTTCACATCTGTCAGCAGCCAAAGTCCCCAGATTTGAGTGACTGACATAACAGCATACATACAGTAAAAAGTACACATTGGCAAACACTTGAGGAATAATGTAATATTGTGAACCACATGATGAAAACTGAAATATGACTGAAATCAGAGTGAAAAAGTACTTCAAAATATACTAGTGAAGCTATCCTTTAAATCATCTGAAATCAGAAAAGACATTTTTCCATGAAGAGTGAAATACAAAACATATCACTTTAACAAAAAGGAAAGGATGAAGAAACTGTCTCACAAGTTTGTGACATCTTGCCATCAAGTTAAACATGGGTGGGGACCTAATTTAAAAAATTCAGCAACATCATTACTTCTGTTAAATCTGTCCAGTAACAAGATATTTGGTTTATTGCTCTGATTATATACCTTATCAATATAATGAAATCTCTATATTAGAAATGACAGCATATGAGAGTATGATAGAAAAGGTTTGTAAGTATGCTAGTATTCAAATATATATATTCTATAGAATAAGCTGTGAAAACATGAATGACAGAGAATTCTGAACATAAAAACATAGCTGTATTTTTAAATGACAACACTGAATTGCTGGGGGAAAAAAGTGCTTCATTCTGTGTATGGGACTATAAATTATCTGCCCAAATCACTTGCTGGGAAAGCAATCCTAGCAGTCAGTGAATTCCTAAATTTAAAACAACATATATCTTGAAGGCTAAGTGGCTTTTCATACTATGATGGTATATACATGTTAACATTTATCCTAATTAGATGACTATCAAAAGATTTGATTCAAAATGAAAATGGAATTCCATGATTTCACTATGAAGCACAGACACTAGTATTTTTTGAAAAGTCATGAATGTAATTAGTTTGCTATGGTTTAGAAAGTCAGGTGAAGAAAATAAAGTACTAAAAGTGTCCCAATAGCAGGGAAATGATTCAGGTTGAATACAGATGACTGAATTTATAATGTAGTTCTCTGCAAGTAATCAGCTGCTTCACTCATATGTCATGTACATGGCACATACATCTTTGTTAAATTACACAGATGGTCAGGATACTATTTTCAGTGCAGATTAAACACCTAACGTTTTAAAGATACAGATGCATCTGCTGCTCAGTGAGCGTGTCTACATGAGACACTGACTGCGCAATAGCTGAAAAATACTGTGCACTAGTGCATCACAGCACAGACACTACTGATACATTACTGCACAATATTATTAGGCTACTGCGCAGTAGCATCACCTAAAATATGTTCACTGGCACTACTGCACAGTAACTCCGGTCACTGCGCATTTATTTAGTTCTTGCTAATACAAGTACTAAATAAATGCACAGTAATGACTATGCAGTAGTGTCTCGTGTAGACACATCCAGTATGTAAATGAACAGCCTCCTTCAGAAGGAACAAGAAATAAAAAATGTCAGTATTCATTTAGAATAAATCTGTAGGACCAAAGGAAATAAAGTATTTTTTTATGTTACTTGCTTCAATTGTTTAAATTGTTTTAATTTTCTTTCAAATAAATAATACTTCGTTTGAGATACCTGAAACAGTTTTGCAAAACTGCAATTTTTGCAAAAAAATCTTAGGAAGGGCTGGGATGAAATACAAAAATCTGTTCTGTACATCAACAAATGCTATTTTTCTGATATAACTTTTCTGATGTGTTTTCTGAAAATGCATTCAGAATTGATCTTAAGAAATTTGTTCTTACATGCAAGACAGTTTTCATTAACTCTTTCCACGTCTTATCCACAGTAGTAAATCGTCTGCTTTCTTCAGGCATCTGAGCCATAATGTCAGGAGAGCTGAAAATTGGTTCTAAATATAGCCAAGTTGCCTGAACCTTCAACCATTCATCCAGGATCTCCTGTACCAACAGCAATTTAGCTTCCCATTCTCTGCAAAACAGATAGCATTGACTTATGCATTATACTTATGCTAACAGGCATAGCTTTACTTAGAATGTTACACCTGTGGCCTTTTGACAAGTTATCTAAAACTAGGAGTATTAAGAACCAGGAACTGGACAGTGAACAAAAAAAAGCCAACTTTCCAATTGTACCTCTAATTTATAAAATATAGCTATTTACTTTCACATAAAAAGGCAAATAATGATAACATGTTCACTAAGACAACAACAGGTTTTTACATATGTCTGTATATTTCACTTCTCATACAAACTGGAGATCATGCTCTAAAAACAAGAATATATGCAACTCTTGTGTAAAATAGTTCCTCTTAAGCACATTCAGAAGAAATAAGTATACAAATACTAAATCAAATCCTTCAGCAATGAATTCCATGTGACTTCAGTCCTAAGCATGAGGCCATCATTAATTAAACAAAAACACATTAAGTTCTACAGGTCACTTATTAACAGATAGTGTGATCCAAATCCCACTAAAATCTATTGAAAGACTCCTATTGACTTCACTGAGTTTTGAAATAGACTTTTAGGGGGATCTGTTACTCTGAAAAGCCCTCATATCTTAATATTTTTCAATTATTTTCAAAATAAGAAAAAATTAACTAATAGCATATTACTTTGTTACACACAAAGCTGTGCATGAGCCTGCTATTCTACCAGCAACTTCTTTTTGCCATCATCATAAACCAAAAGAGAATAAGGCTAGGGACAGACATTCAAAAAGTCTGAGCCTGAATAGATTCAATCTTTGCAGATTAGTCTAACCTAGCTAGGCTGAACCAGTTTCTAATCATTCATACATTCCCTCTGGACTTAAGAAATGCAGGCACATGCCTGCACTGGCTCAGGCCAGAAGCCAGGGGGCACTACAGCAGCCCTTCCTTCTCTTCCAAAGTGCTGAGCTGAGGGGGGGGGGAGCATGGCGAGACCCCAGCAAGATGCTCTGATTAGGGAGGGGTTCCCTTCCCTGCCCGTCATTGCTCCAGACCAGCCCAGCAGGGAGTTGATAGCAGAACATTTATCAACCCATCAAAAATACAAAAGCCTCTCTCATTAGTTCAAGCTCTTCTTAAACAATGTTTTCCAAGGAAGAAATGGAGGGACATTACCAGCTGACCTGTTGATTAGCTCCAAAAAGTCCTAAGCGGACACTGTCCTGTCTGCCTTACACAGATACCTCTCAGCATTAGCCAGCATATCACATGCTGGCTATGGTCCATGCTGTGGGAGAGGGGAGGGGGAATCCCTGCTTGAGCAGGGAGTTTGGGGGAGGGAGGAGGCACAGGGAAGCCACACAGATGCTGCTGTGCCTGTTGTCTCTGCTGGAGTTCCAGGCAGGGAGCAGAGGGGCAGGGCCAGCCCAGCTCTCTGGAGCAGAGGACCCTGCCCAGGCTGCAAAGCATCTGGGATGCTGGGGGACTCTAATTTAAGCTAAATCAGGAAGGGGTCTGGGACAGACATTGCATAAACCGGTTTCAGTCAAATCAGTTAAGTCTGATACTACGTTCAACCAGGTTTATCTCAAACCAGTTTCAGCCATTTTCAAACTGGTTTATGTGCACTGAACATCTGTTCTGGTACAGGTTTAAACCAGTTTCTGATCACTTAAACTGGTATATGTGTAATGTCTGTCCCTAGCCTAAAAGTCCAAATTGTCTGGTAAAATCACTGACACGCTGAGATATTAAAAAATAGAATACTTAGGGTTTGAACTTCAGGTCCTGAGGTAAGTCTTTAGGTCTTGATGTAACTCTTGTATGGCCTGTGTTATTTAGAGAGTGTAACCAGATGAACCTGATTTTCATACATGAGTGACCTATTGACTTCACCTGGCCCAACCAGCCCATATCAAGGACTCTTGTATTAATAAATTCTGGGGTCACAAGAGAACATTCATTTTCATCTGGTTGCACTCTCTAAATAACACAGGCCATACAATTTCATGCAACGCATCTAGCCAGCATCTTGTGGTTAAACGATATCAGCGATTCCCAATCTGTGGTATGGGTACCACCAGTGGTACACAGATAACCTGTTGGAAGTATGCATTAACAGATTTATTATAATTACTTTATATGACAAATATTTGCTGGTGGTACTTAGGTTGAACTGAAAAATTTGCTGGTGGTAGTTAAGGTTGTATCATTTTAAATTGGTGGTGCACAATCTGTCAGAGTTTGGGAATCGCTGAACTATACACATTCTTTTAGGATGGGGTGGCCAACCTGTGGCACAGGCAGCCACTCCTAGATGATTGGGGAGACTGACTGGGGAGGGGACAAGAAACACGGTGGAATATCAGGAAGGGACCAGAAAGCAGATCATCAGATCAGGCAGGGAATACAAGGCATGAATCAGAAAGCAAAGGAGAAGATTGGGCAGGAGAAGGGCATGAGAGTGGCAGTAGGGGAGGTTGCAGGCCTAATTTGTGGCACTCCTACAAAAAAGTTTGGACCCTACTGTTTTAGGGTACATCAATACAGCAAAATGAAGATATGATTACAGTATGTGCTAATATCCCTAAAATAGATTAATCTATTTAGCACGGATAACAATAGCAATGAAAAAACAGAGAGTTGCTAATGTAACAAAGCCCATACTGCTACAAGAAATCCAGGTTGCCTGTGAAATCCTTGAGAAAAAAACCTTAATAAAAATAAGTATTGAGTCTTACCCTCCCAGGTGGGCCTCACAGCCTGCCCAGGAGGGGAAGGCACTGGTTGGTGGGGTGGCATAAACAGGGCAGCAGACAAGATGGTGGCTGCCCCTCCTTCCTCCTACCCCCCACCCTCCCTAGGCCTCTCCGCCAATGAGTGCTGAGGGAGGGGGCCAGACAAAGGGCAGCCAGGAGTCAAGAGGGTGGCTGTCCCCTTGTCAAACTCTCCACCCCAGAGCCTCTCTGCCAATCAGCACCAAGAGGCCAAACCACCATGAAATGCCCATGAAATGGGCTCTTCCTGCTAGGACATGGCTTTGTCTCACTGCAAGTTAAGTAGGTCCCTACAGATAAGTTAAGATGGCACAGCCATGCTACAAGTTATTTCATTTGTACATTTCTTTTGATGTTAGACATATCCTTAGAGAAATTACCACATTCTTCTGTAATTAGTTTGAATCAGATTACCTATGATAATCAATTCTTTTTTTTACTTTTATTTATTAACAAATCCAATTATCAAATAGCAGATTTAACGTGTAAAGATACATCCAAACCCCTTAAAAATATATATGAAGACAGATATTTATCTATCAACTGCGCTCACTTAACCCAAGTCAATGCCCAAAGGAGTCCTGTATTCTTTTCTTCTCTTCCTTTCAGTCTATTAACAGTCCCAATAATCAATTTTAATAGTAAATAATATTCACAGCCAAATTTTGCCTTTTATGTCTAATTTGAACTTTACAGATTCAACATCCAACCACTGGATGTTGTATGACTTTGCCTCGTAGATTAAAAAGCCTTCTAATATTAATTATAACTATTAGAATTTTAATGCAAGTAATTATAACAACAGTAATGACAATTACATTTTTATTTAATCTTCTCTGTGAAAAGCTAAAAGGATTGAACTCCTTTAGTCTTTCATTGTAAAGTATGTTTTCCAGACCACAAGTCATTTTTGTAGCTCTTTTCTGAATTCTTCACACTTTTTCAAAGTCCCTTTAAAAGTACTAGCACTATAATTGGATAAAATATTTAGTAGAGATCTCACCCATGTCTTTTGTGGACGGAACATTATTGATCCCTACTCTTCCCAGAAATTCCCACTTTTCTGCCAGTAGAAATTTGTATGTAAATGGGACTCATCATCTTATTTATGTTTCAAAAATCTGTTATCTTAGATGTGGTGATGAGCCCCATTTGTTTGCAACTTTTACATCATAAATACCTAGTAACAAATTGTATTGTATAGTAAGTATATATATTATATGGTAAGCCTCCATAATTTTCCCAAAATGTCATGGTAATCTCTTTTTAAAGGGATAAGGCCTTTTGCTGATGGTGAAATGCTACTGAAATATTTTACCCAATTATGAAGGATTCCATAATCCTAAATATATATCAATTACATCCTAGTCTTATCTGCAGACTAAGAAGGAAACTGTTTTTATTTAGGAGTGCCACTATTTCTAGTAAAGACTTACCTCATATTTGTTTCATAAGGTGCAATAAATGGAGATCCTCTCATAGTCTGTGTTTTAACAATGTGGTCATCTAGTAACATTTGAATATCATCCACAGATGATAAAATATGAGTTCCTGTTTCCCTATAAGCAAGGATATTAAATTCCATCACATCCCATTCAGAAATCATTTTCATCATGGCCTTTTCAAGTGAATGCTCCTTGCTGGCTGCTTCACTAATGGTTTCAAATTTCTCCAAGAAAGCCTCAAGATGCATATTAATATATGAAGAGACAGTTGAGTCTTCAGTAGGAGTCAGTGAGACATTGGCAATATCTGACATGGCTTGCCAGTGACGTTTTCGCAATCCAGGGTTGCAAATCACCTGGATTAATGGAACGTGATTTTTGAATTCTTCTACTTTTGCTTTAATCCTTGTTGTTATGGATAATGCATTTGGAGAATCATGGAAGGTTTTTTCCAGTTTGTAGAGTCCACGCCAGTAATTTCCTACATCTACCTCTACCTGGTCTGGATTCACTTTTGTGAATTCCCCATCCATCCAGTTTTTGTGTCTACTGTTGAACTCTATAGTCATATCATAGAGACGAAGATATGGATTAAGAGTGTCTTGGATTTTTTTGCGCTGAGGGTATTGAGATGCCGGCCATCCAAAGGCCTCTTCTTCTGCATTAAACTGGTCAATCTATAGACACAAAAGTGAAGTCTGAAATACAGAACAAATTGCCCACATCCTCTAGCTCCTTCCTATGGGTATTAAGATCATACAGTCACAGGGTTAAAAGGACCTCAAGAATGCAGGAATGTTATTAAAATGTTTATTCAGCCTCCTCTTGAAAACTTCCAATGAAGGAAATTCTACAACTTCCCTGGGTAGTCTCTTCTATCATCAGCTATCAGTAAGGACATTTTTTATTTCCTTGAGACCTAACCTAAATCTTACTTTGCTGTAATTTAAAAATAATGCTTTAGTTCCTGCTTCTGCAGTAAAGAATAGTTGTTCTCCCTATTCTAATTTTATACATACATATACATTTATATATTAAAAACTAGCTTTAGGTTAAAAACATTTAAGAATATAAAGACCAAAAGATTTTAAAATATCCAAAATACAGAGACTTGTCCACCTACATAAACCCTGAAGTACAAATCAGCTACTTTCCATTCACAGAAGCATACTCCAAGGGTCAGGAGGTTCAGCCTCTAAGGGAGTAAAGAGGATAGCAAGACCCAGAGTCAAATAACCCTTACAAAAAAGCTCTATCACCAGCATACCCTCTTTTAAAATGAGATTGAAATCTAGCTTTGGTTCCCCCAACATAGAGAAGTCTTAAATGACAGACAGCCAACAATAAGCAGAAGGGAAATACCAGAGAATTTGCTCTTTCATCAGCAGAGACCCTAGGCATGATTTTATCCAGAACAATTTAGAAAAGTGCTTGTGTCGCTCTAAGTTAAACTGGGGGCCATTTCAGATCTCTGGGGTGTAAAAACTAGGGAAGACCTAAAAGTAGAATAGAGTTACTTCTGCTTCCTCCTCCTTGAACAGGGAAGAGCACGAGCCTGGCAGAAGTCAGAACTGATCTTAAAAAGAGGGATACTGTCAACCACATTAGAGTAATTTCTAAAACTAGGAACCTGACCTAAAGATCACTTAATGAGCTTTCAATGATACCCTTAAGAACCAAATAAGTTCCTACAGGAGTTTCATCATTTACTTTAATAGGAGTGGACCTCAATACTCCAAAACCCCAAGGTGATGTTCAATTAAAGGCATGATGGGATTTGATCTGCAATCCTAACAATCTCGCCTCCTCCCATGCTACATGTGCATGGCATAAGGTACAACTGTGGGATGAGGGATCAGATTCCAATTGTGCCCTATTGTCGGTGCAAGGAGAGCCCAGTATCATGATCCCAAACTCCACCTATAGTGTCAAGTAGCAAGCTGGGTGCCCGGTACACCTGGACTGGAGTAGCAATCAGCTGATGGGTGCTTCCAGCCTTGCGGGTGCATTGGAGCCTTTGAGTCTGATGAATTCCTGAGACTGGGAGTGCTAGTCCAAGTCAGGCACACCAGGGACCCAGTTTGCTGCTTGCTGGTACAGAGGGAGCCCTGCGCCCGCAACAGGCCACAACTGAGAACTGATCCCCTATCACCCAATCGTGGTTATGACCATGCATGTGTGGTATTACACATATTATGTGTAATAACTTTGTGGCTTATTCCATGTTTTATTGTGCCAAATAACTGCATGATCATCTAGCTGGTTTACTATTTAAGACATAATTAACTAGTTAATCAAATCTTAAGTGTAAGGTCTACCAGTGGCCTAACAACCCAATGTGTGTTACACAGGGGAGGTACAGATAACTTTATGATACTCTCCAAGAGACAGCTATCTAGAAGGATAAGCATGTACCCAGCATTACTGGTTGGCATCCCTTATTAAGAAAGGTGTACAAATAATTAAATGTAAATCCCTCAAACTCTTCTAGCAACCACAGGTATATCAGCAAACCCACATAGCTAACTGTACTGAAAGCAGCTGACATCTTAGAGTAAGGGTGTGTACAAAGGTACACATGTACACTGCAACAGTTACATGTGCAGGTGCCTGTAGCAAAACAAGTGCAGCAAAACCACTCCAATTTTAAGTCTACTTCATCCAGGGTCAAAGTCAGGGTGAATTAACTCCCTTGTATTGCTACAAGCTCATGTATATATAACTGGTAGAGCATAACAGCTGTTGTGTGTTCCCAAGCATCAGCTCCTCCTTCCCTTTTGAACCTGCTCCAAGTGAATTTTTGTCATGCTTTCCTTATCACAGCATTATCCTTACCTTCTTTAGAAGCCTCAGATGAAAAACACTTATTTTATTGATTACTATTTTGGCAGTATCTGATTATCCCTTATTGTCATCCCATTTGCTAGAACAGGTTCAAATAGCCATCAGGCTATAACAACATATGACAACCACCTATAACAATCAGGGTTCAGCACTTTAGTAGTCTCCTAGACCCTGGAAATAGAAACTATAAATCCTCCTTTCCAGCTACATTGCATGCTGCTGTGTAACTGAATTTAATCCAGTGCCTCCTAGTAACTCACCTGTAATATGTTTGGTAACTATAACATAAAATTACCTAGAAGTTGAATTAGCAATCATTTGACCAGTTGTCAGTGACTGTTACACTTTCTAAATTAATAATTTTACATCAATTGAGTCACTTATATTTGGAAATTTGAAATCTGTACCTTATCAGCAGCTGTATCCAACTTTGCATTCAAGGCCTGAGCTTTTTTCAAATATCTGTTGATTTCCTGAATGTCTCCAAATGTATAAAATTCTTCAGCTTGCCTAGAGTAACTCTCCAATTCCTCAATAAATCGTTCACAACGAATCTAATAAAATGTGTATATATTTCAAATGTATTGTATTAGGACATTTAAACAACAGTTGGAATTAAGCATTTTCACATAGTAATAGTAATCAAACCTCTGACTGTTAGGCTGCAGGGTTTTTAAATAATGATTTCTATTGAATAGCAATGTTACTAATACACTGGAAAGTTTGTCTTTGATTTCAATATGCACAGAATCAAGCCTCATGCCCATAAATTCCCATTTTTTATTCTATCTAGGTACTACTTAGTAGCCACATAACAATACATTCTGCAAATTCTCAGAACAGTCCAAAAAACCCAACCAGTTGTGGTTCTTCCAAACATGTGCTTCAGTGAAACTACTCATATGAAAACCATTTTTCAGGACTTGGATTATATTTTTTTCTTGGTGATTATGCAGATAATATATCTATAGATACAAAAATAAAACTCATACATAGACAGACAGCTATATTTAAAACATACATAAGCAATAGAATTTATAGTATACTTTTTACCCCTATTTTACAAGGCTTACATATACTTTACAAAAACAATTACAGCATTATACAAGATTGCCCCTGCAGAGATCCTCCAGCCCCAGGGTTGCAGGGAAACCTCCAGAATGATGGGGATCACCGCAACGGTGATCCTCTAGCCCTGGGGGTTTCCCCACACGTCTGGGACAGAATCATCTCAGTGTGGTGATCCTCTGGCCACAGGCATTTCCCGTGGGTGGAAGCCCCTAAATTGAGTGGGGCTCCCAGCCATGGGAACTTGCTTATTCCTGGTGCAGGGGGATCCCATCACACCTTTACTTGCATGAGTAGAGGGAGCCCAAGTAAAATAAAACTGCTACATGGTACACTTATGTTACAAAACTGTATTATTTAAACATTCTCTTGTACACAGTGGGCGCATCTACACATGCCATTAGTGAGCCTCAATAAACTCTGGCACAGTTTGCACCAGAGTCAGCTGCTCCTGGGCACAGCTTCTTCACACGTGCTCCGGACCACAGCAGTTTGAGCCACAACAGAGCAGCCCCAGACTGCCAGCAGGTTTGGGGGAGTTATCCCTGGGCTCCGGGTCATGGCATCAGGTGGCTAAGGGGTTGGCTGGGGCACAAGAGAGCCCAAAGAACAGAGCCCTGTGGCTAGGTGGCAGGCAGAGGTCTGGCCCCCTGCTGCCTGGGCTGACCGGGTATAATAAACTGTGCATTTAGGCACAGTTATTTTCACCATGGTAAGATAGTAGTGTACCCGACCGTGCTATCAAGTGAAAATTAGTTTGCTGAGGTCTAATAGTGTTGCACGTGTAGACTGTGCAGCTTTACACCAAAGCAAATTAGTCTACTGAGCACTTAAGCACACATGTAGATGCACCCAATGTTCAGTTTTAAATTGTATCTGTCATACTTCTATTGGCTTCAAAGGGACCAATCACATGGTTAAAGTTAAGCACATTGATAAGTGTATGTATGATCAGGGATTTCAAGGTTTCATGCTTATAACTTTCATAACTGTCACTGAAAGTGCTGTACAGCTGTCCTCATCAGGACTGAGCAAAAATATTAGATGTGGCTTAGACTGTATAAGTCATGCATAGTATAAGCAGTATAAAACAGAAAAATTAAAATTAGTTAATGAAAGTATACTAACATAAACTAATATATGTCTATTTAATACAATGAATTCTGCCTCATTTTTAAAGGTGATGTAAAATAAATTATCTGAAGGCCTACCTTTACCTTTCACATTTATTATTATATTATAGGTAATTCACTTAAAATATTTAAGTAGCACAAAGGTTTCTAAAATGCTGTTATTACAAACCTTAAGTCCCGCTTGAAATTGTTCTATTTTTTCTTTAATTATCTTTCTGTGCTCTTCAAAAATATCTGCCATTCGTGCATACCACTGAAAGACACTGTTGTTCAGCCTAATATCTGCCGGAGATAAGTTTGTACATTCTATCAGGAAAGCAAGGCAATTTTTAGCATCCACTAATTTCTGTTCCAGCTCAAGCATGTCACATGTTTCCACTTTCTGTACATAGGCCTGGAGGATACAAAATTAAGCAAAGAAGGGTTTTGACAAGAAGACGTGTTACATATTTAATCTGTCAATATAATATCTAAAATAGTCTACATATTAAACCTGGAAATAAAACAGATCCAGAAATGATGATGTGGAGAAGATGATATGCTAACTTGAAACCTTTGGTATGAAATACTGCTATAAGAGTTGTTAAATGAGTTGGATGATGAGTTATTTTGTTGAAGAAAGATAAGGATATTTCTACACTGGCATAAGAAAGAACAAAATATTCCCTGACAAATATTCCTAGACCACTTATGCCACTCATAAACTGCAGTGTCGATGGCTCAGGGTAGCCCTGAGAGCATGCCCTGAGACTAGGCTCAAGCAAGTCAGTCTTAGTGTAATGTTAGAATGAATCCAGGGACAATGGACATAATGTTGCCCCACAGAGCTAATAGAAATGTTGTGCCTATAACTGTGATCTCCATATGGCATTTACAGACATCAAAAAATGTCTTTGCTAAAGTCAGTTGATCTGGCCCTCAGAGCCTCCTGGAAAGGAAAATGAGAAGATGTTATAGCTCTGTGCCAGCTCCAGGAAGGAATACAGGACAGAGTAAGAAATAGTGCTGGTCTATCTGAGCCTCGTCACGTCTCCAATGGAGTCAAACACGGTTGTGTTCCTGGACCCATTCTGTTCAACCTGGTCTATGTAGCTCTTGTGAAGAAGGCAGCTGGAAACAATCTAGCTAGTGTGAGTTATGATTCAGTACCTATGAAACATTCAATACTGCACAGTTGTGAACAATAAAAAAAATCATCTTTTAGCTACATTGAGATGACTAAAGCGGTGACTGCATTAAAGAAGCATTCCAAAGAGAACCTGCAGGTGCCAGCTGGCTGCTTTGCAGTAGCACAACCAGATCCAGGATCACAATTAATTTAACAAAGAATGAGGTCATGTATCTACTAGCACCTGGCAAGACTTGTGTGCCACCCACATTGTACATTAACGAAGAATGAATTTTTGTGATTCATGGCTTCTGCTACCTGGGCAGTGTGCTGGTACACTGAGTTAGTAACAATGAGAATGTGGTCCCACATCCAGAAAGCAAATGCAGTCTTTGGCAAAATGACCAAAACGGTCTGAAGGCAATGAGGAATCAAGGTCTCCATAAACGTTAACATTTATAAAACTATGATTCTTATGTATTTGTTTTATGGGTGTAAATGTTGTACAGACTACACCCCCAGTAGCTGGAGAAAGTCTGGATACATTTCTTTTGTTTCCTTCCAAGGCCAGGTGATTTTACTGACAATACAGTGCCTAGGTCAGTAGTTCTCAACCTCTGTAGACTCAAGGGTACCTCTTGTTAAACTCATAGCACCTTTCAGAAAATGCCAGCGCTCGGTTTTTATTCGTTCTTTCACTACAGGAAAAATTATAAAACAATTCTGTTGCAAAAAACTCAGAAAGACCCCCACACGTCAGAGTATTTTTAACACTATGAATTCCTATTGGAAATCTCTAGATTTATCTCGTGATTCATGTCTGCACATCTAATAATAGCATCCCACAGCACCCTTGACAGGATCTCAAGGCACCCCAGAGTGATGTGGCACCCTAGTTGAGATTCACTGGCCTAGGTGCTGTTATAGGTTGTCTTGATAGTACTAACGCTCTGATAATGAGGAAGCAGTACTGGGCTAGCCAGAATGCAGACATGGGTGATTGGCACATGACTAACAGCTGCTATACAGAGAACTGGCAAAAGTCAACCAGACAAGAAAACATTTTGGAGACCTACTGAAAGTTCATCTCATTCAGAGAAGGATATCAGCTAACTGCTGGGAATAAGTGGCTGAAAACAGACAGTGAAGACCTGAAAATCAAAGAACATACTGACTCCTTTGAGCTTTGAGACAATGCAGATCTTCAAGAAAAGTGCATTAGGTTTAAGGAGTCACAACACCACAAGTCACAGACCATGCTTCTGCCACAAGATTGTTTATGGCACAAGAAGGAATATAGTCAAAGGTTTTTGTCACAAATGGCCTACTGAGTCATATCTAGGGACCTAACAAAATCACAATTTTGTGGATTTCACAGGTTTCATGAAATCCACAAAATTTGCAAGAAAAAAAAAGAAAACTTACTGAAAATAAAATGCTGGCTCCCCAGAGGGCACTCCAGTCTTCAGGGTACTGTGGCAGCCTGCCAGACTGAGGGGCAGGGGTGGTGGCTGCCAGCAAGATGGCTGTCACCCCTGCCCCTCTGCCAGGGCTGCCTGTCATGTGGCCCTGCCTGTCTCCACCAATTAGCAGCAAGGGGCAAGGCCACATGACAAACAGTCCTCACAGCCAATCACTGGCAAGGGGTGGGGCCACCAGGGCCTTTCAGTCAATCAGAGGCATGGGACTGGGCACCGCACTCCAGCCACAGAATAGCTGCTGGGTTCTGCGTTCTGCCTATGAAACCAGTGGGCATCCACCTCAAATTTGGGAGGTCCCTAATCATATCTATACTCATTACATCACTAGGCAGAGATAACCAGATCGGACAGTTGAAACAAATAATCCGAAGAGTTCTTTAGCACCCTCTAAAGTTAGTAAGATAGAGGATCCCATGGAAGGGGATGTTAAGTAATAGCTCTATATATAGAGGACTTAAAAGTGGAATATATCTCAAAGTTTGTATGAGACACCATCTCCTCTTTAAACTCGAAACAGATTTCTCTCTCCTTAGAGTACATGTCTCTGGCTAGCTCAAGATATTAAGAATGGGAGATAAGGCATGTCTATGCCACTTGATTCCAATGCCAAGCAGCACTGTGTAGAAGTAATATAGCCAACTCTGTGTGCATGTCACCCTGTGCAAAAAAAACTGCACTGCTTCCAGTTCCAGAGACATAGCTAAAAAGTTTTGAGCCCTGGGTAAAACACCTCTGTGCTTGAAGGAAAAAGGGGATCAGTCTTACCTGCCCCAGGGACTTAAATACCTGCACTGTTGCTGCTGTGTCCCTCTACCCAGCTCCTACATCCAGGTGCTGGAGGCTGTGTCTCCTGTGGCTCCTACAACGGGGCAGCACAGGGCTGCTCCTGTTGCGGCAACGATTCTGGGGGAAGAGGTGCCATTACAGTGCTCCCTGTAAGTAGGCATGAGGAGCTGATGCCCCACTCACCACTCCTAGTTATGTTACTGTTAGAAAGTAGTGTGTATGGTGCTGTGCAACATGTTTCAACTTGGCATTACCTAGCACAGTAACTGAGAGGACAGACATGTCCATAGGATTTATCCTATCTAATGTAACTGCTGAATCTAGCCAAAGCAAGTAATGACCAGAAGTCTATACCATTTGATAACAAAATCTGTTCTATCACCTGCATGAAGGGGATTACAGACTGCTGATGGACATTCAAAACAAAAAACAAAAAAACCCACACTTTACCTGAAGCAACAGCACATTCGTTCAACACAGCTCTGCAGTGTCTGTATCAATCAGGTGCTTCAGCCAGGCTTTTTGGCGCTTTTATCTAATAGCTGATTAAATCAGCTATTAGATAAGTGCCAGAAAAGCCCCACTAAAGCATCCAATCTATACAGACATTGGGTGAGCTGAGTCCATCAAACACGATGCCTCTTCTGAGCATGCAGGGACGCACCAAGTTTAAAAGTGCTATTTGGGGGAGGGGAGGGGTACGTCTGTAAGCAGCCATAGTTTCAGACTTGTTTCTAATGGTCACATTGTTCATATTGCATAAATTACAATTAGCACCTCTTAACACTAAGCAGAAGGGCATAGGAACTTAAGTCCCAATTGATCCTAGAAGTCACATATGAAATATCTGCTCCACTGAAATCACTAGCAAAATTCCCACTGACTTTAAACCAGGACACTTCACCAATGAGGCAATTTTAAAAAGTTATCCAACAGCAGATCAAGAAAGTTATTTCTTGCTTTAAATATTTTCTAAAAGGTATACCTTAAGTTCCATTAACTCTTGTGTGTTTGAAGGAGTGGTAAGAGCTTTTTCTGCTATCTTCTCAAACTCATCACATAATCTGAAACGTATGAAAGACACACAAAGTGTTTTTACCAGCATAACATATTCTTCTATCTTAATATTAAACTAAAAAGAAAAATCATTAGATTTTATTCTAACACAAAATAAAAATATATTTTGTTGATTCCGTGTACAAGTAAGATTAAATATCGCCTTCAAATCTTAGAAAAATGCAGCAAGAAAATAAAATGATGTACTTTTATGTAGTCACATTTAATGTAATATTTATATTTACCTCAGGTTTATATCTTGATGATCTTTGAACATTTTGGCAATAATTTTTCCACAAAGAGCTTCTGCTCGCTTTGCCAAAGCTCTGATCAATTCATCACAATGCAACTCAAACATTCCTAGACGAATATACTGGAATACAAATATAAAATGAACAAACTCAACACATGATGTTTGAAAAAAATAATAAATAATCCTTAACTACTGTGTTCACAACATTCTTTATATTTAGTACTATAAGACTGTAATAGATATTTTTTTTAATGGAGAATTTTAGAGGTAGATGCCTCACACTCTTAAATAAGAAATTACTGGCTTCCCTGCTAGTATTTAGTTGAGAAGGATTTGATTTTTTTCTGAGGAAAGTTTGCTCTCGTACGATAGTATAAATTCAAAATAATTTCACTTAAGTGGAGTTACTCCTGATTTAAAACAAAGTAAGGTAACAGGAGAATATATTTAATTCTAAATTCACTTCTTATATACAGAACCTGTATATAAGAAGTAGTACTAACTCCATGACCTTCACTAGAATGAAACTTAGAATGAATTTGGCCCACTAGGTTCACTCCCTAAAGTATGTCAATATGATTTTTTAAGGAGTACCTACAGCTTTTTAAATGACATCACTGTAATTTCATTTCAGCAAAAGCATAGTTTTCTCTTAGTTGCACCAAGTCAGAGTTAAAGGTTGGCCCAAGCTTTATAGACTGATAGACTGTATGGTCATAGATCATAAGAAACTAGGGCTGGAAGGGACCACATGAGGTCATCTAGTCTAACCTCCTGCTCAAGGCAGAAAAATCCCTGACTAAACCATCTCAGCCAAGTATGTCTTGCCTGTTCTTGAAAATTTCCAGGGATGGAGAAAGTTATTCCAAAACTCCAACCTGTATTTCCTCTGCTGTATTTTGAGGTCATTGCTCCTAGTCAGGCAAAGAGAAAAGCCTATCTCCATCCCCTTTATAATGGCCTCTCAGGTATTTGAAGACTGTTATCAAAGGAACTCATCCTCCTGCTTAACACATATAATTACAACGTTATAGGGATAACGGAAACCTGGTGGGACTCCACCCATGACTGGACGACAGGTATAGATGGCTATACCCTGTACAGGAGAGATCAAGTAGATAAAAGGGGCAGGGGTGTAGCTCTCTATGTTAAGGAAAGCTATGCATTCCTGCAAGCTGACGTTGGCGACCAAGGTGGACAACTGGAGACCGTCTGGGTTAAAATACGTGGGGAACACGGCACAGGGGACACAACGGTGGGAGTCTACTACAGACCTCCCACCCAAAGTCCTGAGCTTGACCAGGAGTTTGCCTGGGAACTGGCTGAGGCCGCATGCTCCAGGACCATGGTTGTCATGGGTGACTTCAATTACCCAGACATCTCGTGGGAAGATCACTCAGCACAATCCGAGCAATCGCAAAGTTTCCTATCATGTGTGGATGACCTCTACCTGACTCAAGAAATCTACGGGCCAACAAGAGGTAAAGCACTGCTCGACCTAGTACTGGCTACTGCGGATGACCTTATCAGCAACCTAGTGATCAATGGGAAGCTGGGTGACAGCGACCACAAGTTGATCACCTTCACCGTCCACCGTAAAGGTGGCAAGTCAGTCAGCAACACTGAAGTCCTTGACTTTAGGAAAGCTGACTTTGACAAGCTCAGGAGGCTCGTCAGTGAGGCCCTAAGGGACCACAACCCCAGGGGGAGGGGAGTTCAGAGAGTGGTTGCCCCTCAAGGGAGCGATCCTCAATGCACAAGCTAATTCTATTCCATCTCAGAGGAAAGGCAGCAAGAGGGCACAGCAGCCCCCCGGCTCTCCAGGGATCTAGCAGACCTCCTGAGGCTAAAAAGAAAGGCCTACAAAGGATGGAGGATGGGATTCACCTCCAAGGAGGAATATTCTGCACTGGTCTGGTCCTGCAGGGACCAAACCAGGAAAGCCAAGGCTGCAACTGAACTCCAACTAGCCTCGAGTATCAAGGAAAATAAAAAGTCCTTTTTCAGATACGTTGGGAGCCAGAGGAAAAGCAAGGACAACATTGGACCCCTGCTAAACCAGATGGGACAACTGTTGCCCAGGAAAAAGCCAAGCTATTAAATGGGTACTTTCCATTGGTCTCTCATCAGTCCCATGGGGCGCCCACGCCCACTATGGGACAGGGAGGTCCGGGTGAGGGAGATTCCCTGCCCTCCATCAATACTGACCTCGTGAAGGAACACCTTGAGAGGCTGGATACCTTCAAGTCAGCTGGCCCTAACAATCTACACCCCAGGGTACTCAAGGAGCTGGCGAGCATCATAGCCCAGCCTCTGGCATGGATCTTTGAGAACTCCTGGTGCTCTGGTGAAGTGCCCGAAGACTGGAAGAAGGCCAATGTGGTGCCTATCTTCAAGAAAGGGAGGAAAGTGGATCTGGCAAACTATAGGCTCATCAGCTTGACCTCTATCCCAGGGAAGGTCTTAGAGAAGTTTATTAAAGAGGCCATCCTTAATGGACTGGCTGACACCAACATCCTGAGGGATAGCCAGCACGGGTTTGTTGTGGGTAGGTCTTGCTTGACCAATCTCATTTCCTTCTACGACCAGGTGACCTATCACCTGGACAAGGGAAAAGAGATTTATGTCATATATCTTGACTTCAAAAAAGCCTTCGATCTGGTATCCCATGATCACCTCTTGGCAAAACTGGCTAATTGTCGCCTTGGGTCCACCACAATCCGCTGGCTGGGAAATTGGCTCCGTGGTCGGACCTAGAGGGTGGTAACTGACGGAAGTCAATCGTCATGGTGCCCTGTGGCCAGTGGGGTCCCCCACGGCTCTGTCCTTGGACCCATATTGTTCAACATCTTTGTTAATGATGTGGACGTTGGAGTCAGAAGCAGACTGGCCAAGTTCGCTGGTGACACCAAACTTTGGGGCAAAGCATCCACACCAGAAGACAGGAGGGCAATCCAGGCTGACCTGGACAGGCTCAGCAAATGGGTGGATGAGAACCTGATAGTGTTTAACACTGAAAAATGCAAGGTTCTCAACTTTGGGAGGAAAAACCTGCAGCATCCTTATAGGCTCGGCAGTGCTACGCTGGCTAGCACTACAGAAGAAATAAACTTGGGGGGTCATCATTGACCACAAGATGAACATGAGCCTGCAATGCGATGCTGCGGCTAGTAAAGCGACCAAAACGCTAGCTTGCATCCATAGATGCTTCTCAAGCAAATCCCGGGACGTCATTCTCCCCTTGTACTCAGCCTTGGTGAGACCGCAGCTGGAGTACTGTGTCCAGTTTTGGGCCCCACAATTCAAAAAGGATGTGAAGAAGCTTGAGAGAGTCCAGAGAAGAGCCACGTGCATGATCAGAGGTCAGGAAAACAGACCTTACAATGACAGACTGAGAGCTATGGGGCTCTTTATCCTGGAAAACCGCAGGTTCTGGGGTGATCTGATGGCCACCTATAAGTTTATCAGGGGTGACCACCAGTATCTGGGAGACCGTATGTTCACCAGAGCGCCCCAAGGGTTGAAGAGGTCAAACGGTTATAAACTACTGCAAGACCATTTCAGGCTGGACATAAGGAAGAATTTCTTTACTGTCTGAGCCCCCAAGGTCTGGAATAGCCTGCCATCGGAGGTGGTTCAAGCACCTGAATTAAACACCTTCAAGAAAAAATTGGATGCTTATCTTGCTGGGATCCTATGACTCCAGCTGACTTCCTGCCTTTGGGCGGGGGGCTGGACTCGATGATCTTCCAAGGTCCCTTCCAGCCCTAATGTCTATGAAATCTATGAAATCTATGACTGTTCTTCATAAGTCATGTTTCTCAGGCATCTAATATTTCTTGTTGCTCTCTGCTGGAATCTTCCAAGTCCGTCTACATCTTTCTTGAAGTGTGAAGCCCAAAACTGGAGCCAGTACTCAGATGAGACCTTATCACAGGCTGAATAGAGCAATCTCTTCCCTTGATCTGCAAATGACACTCCAGTGAATATAATCCAGTATGCTCATGTTTTTTGTTCGTTTGTTTTGCAGCTAGCGCATTGTGAGCTCATATTTAGCTTACTGTCCACTGTAATCCCCAAATATTTCTCTAACGTACCACAGACTAGCTAATCATTCTCCAGTGTGTATTTATCTATGCAATTATTCTGATTGATTTCAGACGCTCTTTCCAATTAATCCGGGTCATTCTATGGGATACATTCAGCCAAAATCACAGGGATCTGATGCCGATATAAGTAATGATGGGCCTATGTTAACTGTTGAGAATGTTGGGAAGTACACTGCGGGATGCATGGAGCATGCTCCCACTTCGATTGCTGGTCACAATGGTGAGATCTGGGTCGACCTCAGTGGAACGTTGCTTGCTGTTTGGGACTGAAGATCTTCCATGGACATTCAGTCCATAAGGCCTTCACCTTTGGCTTCATTTACCTCATAACCCCACATAATATGGAGGCTGTTAAAGTCACCAACATACAGGACTGGGATTGGTGCATTTGGGAATGCTTCGGCCATTCCAAATAAGGGGCTTTGTATACATTGGTAATATGCAACTCTCTTATTTTGATGGCACTAGTGTAAGTGTTTTTTCTTCAGCTGGGGGTAAAACATTAAAATCCATGATGGTGGTCTTCACATATATAGCTAAACCATATTTTGGACAGTAATGACTAGTCATAAGGTTGTACCCATGTATATAGTAGCAACTGGTCTGGTAGTCACTGGAGACATGGGTTTCTTAGAGTGCAAGGACATTGATGATATGTGTCTTCAGCATATTCACAGATACTCACACTTGACCTGAGAAAATCCCTCAATGTTGAGTTGCAGCATCCTTGTTTCAGGACTTATCTGGCTAAACACAGTCATCAGGAATCCCTTTATTCGAGGAAAATCTCTACCACAGTTCACTGATGGGTCTGAGGTGACTTAAGAGTCCACTCCTTGAGCCACAGATTCATCTGCAGAAGTTGCTGATCTTTCCACAAGGGAGAATAGGCTGTAGGCTCTCCTTTCTGCTTCAAGGGCAAACTGCTTTATCTCAAAAGGGATGCCACTTTGTTGAGGCTGCAGTGCCACTGGAGATGGTCTGCAACCAGCTTCTCCCAACTCTTGATGTCGGCATCCATTTTCTTGAGGTATGCCTTCAAAGTGTCCATGTAGTATTTCCTCTGGCTACTGCAAGATCTCAGGCCATTACTAAGCTGGGAAGAGAGCAATTGTTTGAGGAGTTGAGAGTCGGGCATCCACACACAATGTTGGTCCAGCAAAGTTGGTGCTTGAGGATGACCAATTTAATGCTTGTAACACTGGCTTCAGCAAGAATGCTGACATTTGGGCAGTGATCTTCCCATTTGATATGGAGGATTTTCTGTTGCCTCTCCAGGTTCATGATACCTCTCCAGGCTCTTGAGATGACAATGGTAGGTCATCCATGTTTCACATCTGTAGTGGAGAGCATGGATGGCGGCTGCATTGTAGGCTTGGATTTTGGTGTGCTTAGCAGCTACTTTTTTTTGTACGTTCTGCCTTCCAAAAACAAGCTGCATGTCTTATTTGGGGGCAATTGGTAATACACACACACACACACACACACACACATATATATCAGTATTCTCTCTCTCCACCTCAACAAATCCCTGTGTACCACTTTAATAGTGAAAATAATTAAAATAAATGAATACCCTTAATTCTCCAATTTGTTTCTTGTACACAGCTGATCATGACCAAGATCATTTCAGATATCAATATCCATGAAACATTTTTGCATCATATACCATTACTTAAGCATAATGATATTACATTTTCCTGAAATATATTGTATGTATCATTGCTTCGTTTCAGTTTCTTGGAAAAGTATTCCTCATGAGTTTGTGTAGTTGCAAAAATCTACAAATATTAGAATCAAACCAAGTTATGACAGATATTCCAGCTGTCACAACCCAGTGATTTTGGTGCCTCGGCACGGTGGAATTTTCCCGCCACATGAAAGCCTCTTGCAAAGTAAAGGTTTTCTGTTGCAGCAGAAAACCCTCGGTGCAAGAGAGTTCCCGCCATTCGAATGCAAATTTGTGTCCCGCTATTGGCCAGTTCTAAATTATTCCTGCGTGGCGGCTAGTAATTGGCTTGCTAGCCATTTAAAAATTAGCGCGACTTCCGCCCAAGTTGGAGAACTTTGAGCACGCTGCAGAGTGCCTCTGAAGAGATCTGACTCGTGGCTGAGCTGATCAATAGACTGATCACCTATTGATTCTTCTCCCCGTCGCCGAGCGCAATCCCAGACGTATCCTTTTCCCTGCCAGCCTGATTTGTAGACAGACGTGCTGGCCTAAGCCCTGCCAGCTGGAACAACTAACGTAGTTGTTCAGACGACCGGACCGTTTTCGTCGCAACCACAAGCGACGTAAGTAAAGTTTTACAACCATAAAGCTTTCTCGGCCTCTCTATTCACTAGCCCGCCCCGACGAACGAGCAATTATTAAATCACCTCGAGTCGGCTTTGGGCCATCCGAGACACCAGCAAAATGAATATTGGCCCTCTTTTAGGTAAAAATGACAGCTAGAGTTTAGTAAGAAACAGGCTTTCACAAGACAAGCCGATTTATTAAATCAGGATTATTTCAGAATCATACAGCCATAAGCCAGCTTTCTTTTCCACAAGAGGAGGAAATTTTAAAAATCAGCAGATTTAAGTAGAGAAGCGGGAACTACAAAAAGTTCTCTCTTTGTAGAAATTCTGCTGGTGGTGCCTCACAGGGATTCTTTCTGTTACAAAAGGGCTATCTGGGAAGAATTACCATGCAGATTAATGTCCCTGACAGTGGTTCTCTCTCAATGTAGTGGAAGCTTTCAGTGAAAATTGATTTTCAGCGTTAGTGCTAACACTGTCTACTTTAACACTACAAATCACTTGGCACGCCCACATGAGATATGAGTAAAGCAGCAAAGGATGACTGGAAAAGAATTATGCTTCAGCACTTGGAAGGCTGTCGCAGGGCACAGGGACAAAGAGGAAGGCATGAGTGACTAGTTCCTTCTGAATCTGGGAGGGCACCCGCAGAAGCTGCTGACCCTCTCAGGGGGGGTACCAGCCCTACCGACAGCATCAGGGTTGGCCATCAGGGGGTGCACTGGCCCCATCGGGGGGGGGGGGGGGGCATGTGCACCCCCTACCAGTCGCCTAAGAAGGAAGGTACAGCTACATGTCCTCTGAACAGATAACCTTAACCCAGAAAGATATTCCAAGATCCACTGGCTTTAAGAGTCAAATCATATTTCTACAATGGTAAAAAGCTGTATGTAACTAGGGGTTTCTGAGCACAGCACCAGCCCCAGGCACTGTCTTAGAGGAGGAGTCTGCATCACAGCAGCAGCAGCACACCTACACTGTGGGGCCAGTCCCAGTCCCTGGCAGGGTTTTGTCAAGAGCACAAAACTTCTTAGTTGGTAAAATGCAGAGAAAACTACGTGAAAAGGAATTCACAAAAAGAAAAAGTCCTATTAAATCATTTCGTCCTTTTCTTGATGATGCCAAAGTTTTATTCTGCAGTGTGTTATACAATTAAGGTTCAGTGGCACTATCATCACTTTCAGCAAAATAATTGATATTAGACAGTACTAGGGGCTAAATCCTGTTTCCAATTAAGTTCATAAAAATTCCAAGGAAATTCAATAAAAGCAGCACTATGCCATGTAGAGTGAATATGCGGGAAACTTTATATTCTTTCTGAAGTGTTGGTAAAGACTTTCAGTATCTATAGGATAAATCGATCACATGGATTCTATTCTCGATGTGCTTCAGCTCTAGGTGTGATATTCTATTGACTACCACTGTCTCACTGAAACAATATCTGTGCCCTTAATACCTCCATGCCAACCTTAGACATAAAAGGCAGAGGACATAACCATCCCCATTTTCTTCACTGGTACAAAATCTCTGCCAGAATCCTCAGAAGCAGCATTCATCGTTAGAAGTGGATAAGAAGGGCAGATTATGGGATCCATATATCTCATATAACCAGTTACTGTAAAGTAAGTAAGAATTCTTTCTTCTCCAAGCAATTGTTCACAGGACCCACTTCTGATGATTAGCAAGCACCTCCTGGCTTGGAGATGGGTGTGAAGAACCATATTTAAACAGGGATTTTAAGACTGCACAATCAAAAAGGATGTCTGAGCTGTTCAACATACTAGCCGTATTGTAACAGGGAAAATTTTGAATCTTGGGAAATCTGTTTCAGTCATACAGGCTAAATCTCATTAGTAGCTAAGAACCTAACATAAATAAGTATTTTTCATTTTTTGTACAGTAGGTATAAAAACAACCACAAAAACTAATATTTTACTACCTAATGTGCTTACTTTATATATAAAATGGATTTAAAATGCTTAGTATACAAGAGAAGTAGACAAAGCTAAAGGTTTTATCTCAACCACCTGCAATTAGAAAAGAGGTTGGATGCCTTTTGCCCTTTCTGCCCTCAGCTGAATGAGAAGCAAGAGAGTATTCAGGGTTCAGGCAAAATACATGAAACAGTTGCTGGCCAAAAAAGTGCATAGCAGAAGGGAGCTCCTCTGGGCAATTATTCAAAGGAAAAAGTCCATCTAGAAAGCAGATGAGCTCCAAGTCAATACAGTATATTAATACAAAACTAATATTAAAATAAATTCAGTGTTTCTCTATAAACATCAATATAATTTACCTTCCTAGACGTGAACTGTATTTCCTCACTGAGGTTTTGGTACTTAACAATTTCCCCGGTTACTTCTTCAAAGGTATGTTCCTCTGTTAGGAACTGATCAACATCCTGTTCAGCTTGTTTGTTTATCAAGAGTCTAAACTTATCATATAGTTTGAGATGCTCCATAGGTGCAATGCTTGCTTTGGTGATCTCATTTTTTATCCTTTTCCTATGTTCATTCAAGATTTCATCAAGGACAATAGGCTTCAAGTTACCAGATTTGATTTTGCTTTCAGGCTTTGAAAAAAAAAATACATTGTTCCAAATTTGGTGTTATTATAGTCATCCCATGAACAATAAACATTACATAGGTAATCAATAAACATGACATAATCAGGCAGCTCTCTAAATAAGGAAATACATCACATTAAGCATAATCGCTAAAGAAATGAAATATCTGTTCAAAGGACAAATGTATCATTTTCATTATTTTTTAATTTATTGTCACTTTATAGCTTATTGACTAAAGCCCTGATAAAAAGAAGCAATACTATACTAAGAATGTGTTTAACTTTAAGCATACTGAGGGCCATACTGTCTTACTACTATCTCTCCAAGCTTCACATTAGTGTTGACTAAAGGGGTAACAGGATCACAGAACAGAAAACCTTCAGACAAGAAACTTATTCACCTATCCCAACTTTTTGCAAACAATGAGAAAGAAATGAGCATTCAGCATTATCAAAATATGGACCAATTCTTTAAATTGCAAGTCAACTCTTTAAAATAAAACAGGTAAAAACTTTAAGTCAGTCTCATTTTATGATTTTGTTTAGTGCTCTTTATCTTAGAAAAAGCTCTCACTTGCTGTATTTAGTTTAATTCATAGTTCTTAAATGATATTGAATTATAAAATTACAGAAAACTACGGTCAGAAGGAACCTCAGAAGGTCATCTAGTCCAACACCCTGCTCAAAACAGGACCATCCCAATATAAATCTTTTAAACTTAAAAGAGATTATTTTCACTTCTAGAAATTATAATTAATTTAAAATAATGTATATTAACAAAAGACTATCCTCTGGGTTAGGAAAAATGAAAGCAGTTTTCTTAAAAATAAAGAGAGAGATATTTTAAGAAATACAAATATGCTTTTGTACTGTACAATACATTTATAACAATAATCACAGAAAGCCAAAATACAAACCTACCAGAAACAAGAGAGATTATTTATTTTATAGAATAGTAATAATGTTTTAGATTTATATGGTTTGGATTCTTTGAAATGGTCCATTATGTTCTAAAAATGAAATGTATTACTATGAAAAACATGAAAGTAAAATTATTACTTGTAATCTAAATCTAGCAAAACCATCGTAAGAAAACAAGAACAAAGTTATAAAAGAATAGCTTCTTACCCACTTAGAATACAATTTGGTCTCAACTCTTGGTACAAGATTGACAGCTTTAATCATAATGTTATAAATATTCAGAAAAATAACTTCATAGTCATTAAAGTCAGGCTCAAACCTAATACAGTCATTGTCAAGGATCAGTCTCATAATGAAGCCTGGATGCTCATAGGTTCGAACAGATTTCTAACAAAATAGAATAAAATATTAGTACCTGAATTCATGCAGGAAAAGTCAAAGAATTATTTGAAAATCAGTCTGTCATATGTTTTTAAATCCCTACAGGCTCTAACTATAAATGATATCCTCTACATAAGGTAATCCTCATAAAAATTGCATGTTAAAACAGCATGTATGATGGGGATATAATTTACATAAAATTGACAGTCATTAAGACTGCATTCAACACTTTTTTATTAGTAAATGAAGGCGGGGGAGGTAGAGTTCTACAAAATAATCCAAAAAACAACTTTTATGAAGTTGACCGCACAGATTAAGGTTGCAGCAGCTTTGTATTATTAGCAATTAGGTATACAACACTACATGCAAGGTCAAATTCTGTCCTCAGTGTATAGATCCATTTACTTTAACAAAACTACTGAAAATAATAAAACTAATAGTGAATGTTGCATCTCAGCCACAGTGTAACTGGAAGCAAAATCTATTGTGAAAACACTATTCTGAGAAGCATTTTAGGGGTAATATTTGTACCAGAGAGCACTACCCTTGTTTTCATGTGGATTCTTAGATATCCAAGCATGTGATCATTAATTCTGCATATGTTCATGATGAAATCTTTAGATTTTTCAACAACCCTCCTTGATTGGACTTCTTTTTCCTGTTAAAACCTCTTTAACCTCTCAGTCACCATGTTAACATATTCTAAATCTACTGAAATAACTGTTAGAAATAGATTTGCACAGGAGTATGCGCTTACTGATGGACAGAGGAAATTATCTATCAGACAACAACATTCCTTTAATGTATAAGCATAAAAAACAACAGGAGAACTAAACAGGGTTTAAGTTGGGAGGGAATGAGAGACATCTTCAGAGCATGCTTCCCACCTCTGAAAAATACCATGGAAATTACTTCAACAGGATTATTTGGGATGAGGACTTCACGTATATTTGAGGGCAATGCTGAGTAAGAGAGGACAAAGCCAGGGGCCAAATATATGCCACAAAAATCTGCCCTTCAGATTCAACAGATGCCACTCATATCTTTACGTGGCCGTGCTCCTTCAGAAAAGGTAGTGCACGTTGTTCAGATGTGTGAGTATACGATTGCAACAGCTTATTTGCAAGAGCTCTGCTGCCAAGGTATGTAATGGAACCTGAAAGGTGGTAGGAGGGGCTGCCTACCTTCTGTGCAAATAACTCTGTATCTGCTGCAATACAGCTATCTTTCCCACTAATCCCTACGATTGACAAGGTTTGGATGCACATTAACGTTTTTCATTCATAAATCTAACTGAATGCAATTTCTTTTGATCATTTGATCTTTAGACCCCAAACATGTTAACATTTTCCTTTTCCCCTGACAAGGAAATAAAGTTATGTCAGTATTATATCCTTTTGTATTGATGTTTACATAAAAGGAAACATGCACACCTAAAAAAAATATTCTATCATCTAAGGCAGCTTGTCATCATCATTTTTATTACTTCTTTTTTATTAATCTTTGCAGAAGAATTAAGTTAAACAGAAAAAATAGATTGTATGTACATGGACTAGCAACATTGTCTCATTACTGTCTAACGCTACTTACTGGAGGTTGAACAATTAAATCTGTAAAGTCTTGCATTGATTTTAAGGCTAAGCTTTGCAGTTGTTGAGTCATTAAAGTTGCAACACAGTTGAAGAAAGATTCTAATTTGGTACTGCTGGCATTGGTAGGCACTTGCTTTCGTTTATTACCTTGGTAATAAATGTTTTGGACTTCTGGAAACCACCTTGAAAGAACAGAAAAGACTTTCTTAATGATGAGCATTAATAAACTGAAGATTTTTAAACATTTTTTCCTTTTAAATGTATGTTAAATAAGCCCATTATAAGGTCAAAGTACACATGGCCAATTATAAATTACTTCAAGTGGTGACATAAAACCAGGTGAATGTATTCAAACAGAAGGTGCTTACCTAAAATGTTAACTATTATTCTAAACTAAATTTAAAATGTGCGACAGCCAGATTAGGGAATTTGTTCTGGTCTCTCATTTCTTAGGTCAGCAGGGGCCATAACTGCCACAGAGATAAAATAGTCAGACCCTAAAGGTAATACAGTCCTTTGGGTAATTCATAAGTGGAGACCTACTCAAATCATGATTTTGCGGATTTTGCAGAAATTGCAAAATTGGGTGATTTCCATGACAACTGGAAGGGGAGGGAGGGAGAACTTACTAAAAATAAAGTGGGAAAAGGAAACTATTTCCATGGTCCTTCCAGCCATGCAGCCTGGCATGATAGGGGTTGTTGCCAGTATGAAAATGAGCAGCCAAGATGGCTGCCACCCTTACCCCTCACTGCTGATTGGCTGAGAGGACTGCAAGTTATGGGCCCCACAGGGGAAGGGCCACATAATAGACCACCCTCAGCCAATCAGCAGCAATGGCCAGGGCCATATGATGGACAGCCTTCTCCACCAATCAGTGGTGGGGGGTAGGGCCACTGAGGCTCCTTGGCCAGTCAGAGTTGTCAGGGTCCCCACCATGATAACCCCGTGAAAAGGGTGGCCAGCCCCATGACCTGCCCGCAAAATGGGCCATCCATTGCCTCAAATTATGTAGGCCCCTATTCATGAGTGACCAGAGACTATATTAAGGATGAACACTGACAGGGGGAATACTGTTCAACTGTCTTTAGCCATGAGAAAACAGGCCACAGAATACAGATTATGAATAGAGAGAAATAAAGCACAAAAAACAGGTAAGGCAGTATTCTGCTAAAGGTGTAGAGAATAGGAGTAGAATGTAGTTGATACTCTCATAGCAAAACCTGGACACCTGTTTATGAAATATGTTTAAAGTTGATCATGCAAATACAATTTTCAACTTAAAGGTAAAAGGTAAGAAACTCTTCAATCTAGAATGTGCCAATAAACACCTGAAAGGAAAGCATATTTGGGGGAGACAGGTCCAATAAAAGATATCACCCCAAACTATCCTTGCCTCTTGTTTATTTCCTGGACCATCATTCTTACATCAACCCAACACTACCAATAAACATGCAGCATTTCAAATAATAACAAATACATATTCAAGAATGTGGAAAATGTTGATTTTTTAATGTAATTAAAACACAAAGTGCAAACAAAATAGTAATGAATCATTGTGTGAAGTCAGTTGATTATATAACAGCCTGAGGAATACAAAAACAAAACACCTATTCGGCAAAAAATTTTTAAATTATGAATTTCATAGATTCATAGATTCATAGATGTTAGGGTCAGAAGGGACCTCAATAGATCATCGAGTCCGACCCCCTGCATAAGCAGGAAAGAGTGCTGGGTCTAGATGACCCCAGCTAGATACTCATCCAACCTCCTCTTGAAGACCCCCAGGGTAGGGGAGAGCACCACCTCCCTTGGGAGCCCGTTCCAGACCTTGGCCACTCGAACTGTGAAGAAGTTCTTCCTAACGTCCAATCTAAATCTGCTCTCTGCTAGCTTGTGGCCATTGTTTCTTGTAACCCCCGGGGGCGCCTTGGTGAATAAATACTCACCAATTCCCTTCTGTGCCCCCGTGATGAACTTAAAGGCAGCCACAAGGTCGCCTCTCAACCTTCTCTTGCGGAGGCTGAAAAGGTCCAGTTTCTCTAGTCTCTCCTCATAGGGCTTGGTCTGCAGGCCCTTGACCATACGAGTTTCCCTTCTCTGGACCCTCTCCAGGTTATCCGCATCCTTCTTGAAGTGTGGCACCCAGAATTGCACGCAGTACTCCAACTGCGGTCTGACCAGCGCCCTATAGAGGGGAAGTATCACCTCCCTGGACCTATTCGTCATGCATCTGCTGATGCACAATAAAGTGCCATTGGCTTTTCTGATGGCTTCGTCACACTGCCGGCTCATGTTCAATTTAGATTGTCACCACTGAAATGTTATAGTCATTGGATTTTTGACACATTATAATCTGCCTGATAACTGACTCCCCAGCCCAGCCTCTGGCTTTTTTTACTTTTCAGTCCATCCAGGAAAAGCACACATCAACTGCTGAAACTTCCTTAGCCTGACGAAGGATATTTGAGCCTGAAAGCTTGCTTAATAACTATTCTCCAACTATTTGGGTTGATCTAATAAAAGATATCAGATTCACCCAAGGAACCTTGTCTGCCATAGATAGCACTAGGCACTCATGCTCTGCAAATCAAATACTTTAAAATGATCCATATTGGACACTCAAGTACTATGGTACCCAAACTTATTAGTCACATCTTAAAAACTTACTCAGTCTCCAGTGTCTTCAGATTCCTATAAATACAATATTCCTAAAGTGATTTATTACCATAACAGCCAGAGAGCTGAGTATATGTGTGATGAAAGAACAAATTCTACATTACTTATTTTATAGTGACAGTACCAGTAATATCACAACTTATGCATCTGACTTATAGTACTGCTATATTTTATTTGAATCCAAGGGTTCTAGATGTGAAGGTTTATAGATCTGAAACAAAAGCTATGGTGTACAGTTTTTCATCTGTATTATTAGTATAAACAAACATGCTTTTATGAATGTGAAACTTAGAGCTGTATCTTAACAATAAATGGCTTTTGTGAATTATTGTTCTCCCATACAATGCAACTGTCATTTAAAAGCAAAATTTTAGCCATCAAATTTGGAATATAGGTGATAAACAATGTGATAAACCTAACTGAAATATACTGACTGGATTAGCATTAATACACATTAAAACACATAGCAGCTGCAGTTGAAAATAAATGTAATATGCAAAAGAACAACCATTAAGAAATTTTAGTGATTTGACATTAAAAAACCTAAGAGTTAAAACTTTTTAGCAACCAATAAAAAACATATCGTAATGGTTCCTTTGAAAAACTAGAGAAAGATTTCACTGACTGACAACCAAAATATGGGGCAACATGGGACTGTTTTTGTTTCAAATTTCAGGTACAGTTTTTCTCATCATCTAAAACCCAGATTAAAGTTATTTTACAAATTATTATAATATACACAGAATTTGTATGACTTATTTCTTCCATACATATCAAAACATTTTCAAAGGGAAGGTGGGTATCATTCTCTTTGGGTTACCCAACAAAAGAAGAAGATTCTAATATTATAAAAGCCTTAATCTGTCTGTCTCTCTGTCTGTCCATAACGCTTTCTTTGTGCTCTGATGGGCTGACTGAAACAGCCAATCAGAGCGCGAATACAGCATTGGGACAGGAGGGGGCAGCACGGCGGAGCACCACCATGATGGCGGGGACACAGGGGATGGAGCTGGCCTTGCCCACCCCTAGCCCTGCTCCCTGAAGGCGGCGGCAATGGAGCGGCTGGAATGGAGAGGGCAAACTCAGCAGCGGGGGCCTCGCCCCCCTGCCCTGCCCCCTGCAGGGGACAACGATGGAACAGAGGAGAGGGAAAGGCCACCGGAGCTGGCCTCGCCCCCCCTTGCTCCTTGGAGGCAGCAGCGGTGATGCGGGGGGGGAGCTGGGTTGGGACACCGCAGGGAGGCTAGGCCACCAGCGCTGGCTTCAGCCTGCCCCTCCCCTCTTCCATCATCACTGCCTGCAGGGCTGACATGGCAGCAGTGGGGGAAGAAGGAGGCCTAACGCAGGGGGTAAGGAGCAGGTACGACACAGCAGCAGGGGGGGAAAGAGTGGATCCGGGCCGAGACAGTGGCAACAGTGGCAGTGGGGGGGAGGGGAGGAGTGGGCCTGGGCCCAACGCGGTGGGGTGGAGAAGAGGAGCGAACCTGAGAGGCGGGGAGGAGAAGCCGCGGTGGTGAGGCAGGAGCAGTGGGCCCAGTCTGGCCCAGCCTGATGTGGCTGCAGCAGCGGCCATGGTGGGGGGAGGGGAGGAGCTGTGGCAGGGAGTGGGGGAGCAGGCCCGGACCCCAAGCAGCAGGAGGGAAGTGGGGAGTGGGCCCGGACAAGGGGAGGGCACACAGATCCGTTCCCGCCTGCTCTCCCTGCCATCATTCTTGACAGGCAGTTGGCTAGTAGAACAATATATATCTTTGAATCTCTAAAAACTGCTCCATTATAATGGATCAATCTTTCACCTTTCTTCAAAACACAAAAGAAAACATGAAAACATACAAGCACACACAAACAGAGCAACAAAATTAAGGATTTCTCACTGTATATAACTTGATCATACTTTTTAAGTAGAACATCTTTGGCAGATTCCATGTGTTTTATAGCAATAGTCTGGAAGAACGAGAGTTCCATTGATTCCTGACGACTGTGATATGCTTCTTTATCAACTAAGCGTAAATTTCTGTAACAAAGTAATAAAATTAATATATTCAGAAGCATACCTATTGCACACTTTGTAGTTCATTCTCTAGTTTCAGTATAACAATTATATCACAGCTACTATTTTAATTAAAAATATCAGGTGTTGTTAGATTCTAGCTATTGTTATTTTAGGAAAACAAAATATAAACAAAAAATAAGTTATGCAATATTGTCCAAAAGTTTTGTGCACGTATCACATGTGCAATGAGGAAGTCATGATTTCAAAAAACATTAAGTACAATTTTAAGTTGAAGATAATGGAACTATTTACAAGAAGAAAGTTAAGCACAGAAATAAATGTTTTCCAAACTGTGGTTGCATGCATGTTACTATTATATAGGATCATGATAAATAATTTTGGCATACTTTAAATAATGTCCTTCAACAAAAGAAATCTATCTGAAATCCTTACAAATATATAAAAACACAACACATAACAGAAACAAACGTTGAATTAAAACAATAATAGCTTAAACTGAGTCTCCTGGCACAAGCCCATCTAATATCTATCTTGCCTTTGAAAACACCCAAAGAAACTGGGTTCTTGTTTAATGTAAATAATAAATATAAAAACAAATGGGTAACCTTGTTACAACAAGCCAGAGTGGATTTGAGGTTGGTTTTCTGTTCTGGTGTCAATTAAGAAAAAGAGAACCAATCAGGAGCAAGCAATTTTATCTAACTTGAGAAGTAAAAAAACGAAACTACAGGGCAATTAAATAATGAATTGTACTGAAATAATAAGGCAAAAAGGTTAATAGAGATAAGGAAGAAAGAAAGGCCACTGTTGAGCAAGATAAGAAAACAGTATAACCACTTTAAATAGTTCTCATCCAAGTGCTATGTTAACCAAAACAAGTCAGGTCCAAACAGCAGTGATTGGTGAAAAGGCACTTGGATGCTACCTTGCAAAAGCCCACCTATTTTGAAAACAAAGGCTGGACCAGGAGGGGAAGTCCTACCTTTTCCTACTACCTGGAAAATATTTAAAGGATATGAGTAATGTGACCACAGAGACCAGCCCAATTTCCTAGGAAACATGCCTGAGAATATCACAAATAGAGGATCAGTTTATGAAGTTCCTCAAAACACAGGTAGAGATTCCAAGGAAATATAATTATGTATTTATTATTATAATTATATGTATAATTATATTATATACACATACATGTAGTCATAGGGAAAACTTATACTTCCTACTGGTTGAGGTAAAGGCCTGGATTTACGGGTCTCTCTACCCAGAGAACAAGGAGTCCCTGAAGTGGGACCTACACAAAAACTGAGCTAGCAAGACCTATGGTCTGACCCAGTAAATGGTGACTCGTATGAGTCACCATTTACTGGGTCAGACCATAGGTCCTGCTAGCTTAGTATTCTCTCTTACAGAGTAAGACTTAATATTCCTAACCCTACACCTCTAAGAACCAACTGAAGTCTGATCTACCTCCCTTCTAATTCTCCGGTAGATTTTTTATCATGAGCAAAGCTTCTAGCCTCTGAGGCACAGGGTCTCTCAAGAAGACCCGTTGCCAAAATCTGAAGTAAATTAACAAAGGAAAAAACCTGCAGGTGTTGATCAAATAAGAACTAATTACATCTGCCTAGATAAACACCAGAATGTAAAGATATACAGTCTTTCTCACCTTCTCCAGCAGAATCCATAAGGGAGGGGAGAGCTACCTTAAATTCCTAATGGATGACATTCTAACGACATATTTGACTGTGTTTACAACTGTCAAAACTATCTCAGCTCTGGACATATACTCACTTAAAGTTTCTAAATGCATCACAAAAGCAGTGTCAACACTCCAGGTCAACGAGGAGCATGAAGATTGATTTGAAATGTCTTTACTGATAAGCAGATTGGTGAATCCAATTCTACATCAATGTCTACACTAAAACTTTTCATCTTCTGTTCACAGAGCAGAGGAGACATCATCAAAAGTTGTTTCTACAAACACTCCCATTTGACAGAGGAAGATGGTGGGCATGAGAACTATTTTTTATCTTTATCCATGTGTTCTTTAACTGATGAAGAGAACTGGTATAGACCAAGATGGCAAACATACAGCCTCAAGCCTATATCTGGCCAACAGGGCTCCCAGAGGATACTAGAAATTCAGGGCCAGAATGAGTGAGGGTGGGGCCTGCTCCCAAGCTGCCCTCTGTGGAGCCCTGATGGGCATGTGTGTTTGTGGCAGGGAAGTGAGTGAGCAATAGCTGTGTTAACTCCTGCCCTGTCACTTGTCTCAGCATTTCCACCACCGCTTGACTTCCCCTCTTCTTCGGTCCCTGCTGCTGAGTCTAGATCTCACCCAAGAGACTCCTTGTGGTCCATATCCAACCCAGGAGTTGAGGTGAATTTGACAGTGCTGGCACAGAGGGAAAAGGATCAAACAGCTCAAAATGGTATCACTTACAAGAAGCTTCCAAGATCACAAGATCACAAGACAAGGACATACATATTCTAACAATCCTTATCCATATGGGACATTCTTAAAGCAAAACAATAATTTCAGGATCCAGACATAAAGTTTTGAAATTCTGAAATGCTTTTTGCTAGAATGCAATAGACAAAGTACTTTAAGTGAAGAATACTTGACAGAAAAATTTCATTGGCGCTTGATTAGTTCCTACATTTCAACAAAATTGTCTTGAATTAAATTCATCAGTTGCAGTATCTTTGAAAGAAAGTGAAGTACACTTTATTTAAAGAGAATCTTACTAAAATAACCAGCATTTCCAATTATCACAGTATCACAGCTGTCAGGTAATTTTCTATCCTCAGAAGTCAACAGAGGTTGGACACAATTTATATATGTCCCTATTAACCATATCTGTAAAATTAGAAAGCAAGCTTAAATCTGACAAAAACAATCTTTTAATGACCATTTCCTTCTTTCTCGTAGAAGTAAAATCTTTTAAGAGCAAATATTTTGATATGATGTTAAATTGATTTTAAAATGAATTTAACATCATATCTAAATATTTGCTCTTAAAAATGTTTTCAATTGAAGATCCAATTAAGGTTATTTTTGTTTAAAGGGCCCAAATCATTAGAAATAGAAATAATATCCTACATAATTGTAAATTTCCAAACTTATAAAAATAATTTCTTCTAACAACAAAATGTTTTCTTCAGTATCCTTGCTATCAGAATAAGGAGTTACTTCACCAGAATCACCTACACCGGTAAAGTAAAATAATTCTCCTCTATGTGCTTTCACATTATACGAGACCATTTTAGCTGTTAATCTCATTTAGGTCTCAGAAGTTTCTTCACTGTCTATATTTTCTATCCAAATTCAATTAAATGAGTACAAGTTTGATTATTAGAATACTATGGAATAAAACTATTATTATTATCATCAAGGACTTAAGAGATGCCTAGTAATCATATAAATTGTACATTTTGACCCCATAGGTCCGGAGGACTGGAAAAGGGCCAATGTGGTCCCCATTTTCAAGAAGGGGAGGAAGGAGGACCCGGGCAACTATACGCCAGTCAGTCTCACCTCCATCCTTGGCAAAGTCTTTGAAAAAATTATCAAGGCTCACATTTGCAAGAGCCCGGCAGGACAAATTATGCTGAGGGGAAACCAGCACGGGTTCATAGCAGGCAGATCATGCCTGACTAATTATAGTCTCTTTTTATGACCAGGTTACAAAACACCTGGACGCAGGAGTAGGGGTTGACGTCATATACTTAGACTTCAGGAAGGCCTTTGATACAGTATCCCACACCATACTGGTGAACAAGTTAAGAGGCTGTGACTTGGATGACTACACAGTCCGGTGGGTGGCGAATTGGCTGGAGGGTCGCACCCAGAGAGTCGTAGTGGATGGGTCGGTATCGACCTGGAAGGGTGTGGGCAGTGGGGTCCCACAGGGCTTGGTCCTTGGACCGATACTCTTCAATGTTTTCATCAGCGACTTGGACGAGGGAGTGAAGTGTACTCTGTCCAAGTTTGCGGATGACACAAAAATGTGGGGAGAAGTAGACATGCCGGAGGGCAGGTAACAACTACAAGCAGACCTGGACAGGTTGGACAAATGGGCAGAAAACAACAGAATGCAATTCAACAAGGAGAAATGCAAAGTGCTGCACCTAGGGAGGAAAAATGCCCAGCATACCTACTGCCTAGGAAATGACCTGCTTGGTGGAACGGAAGCAGAAAGGGATCTTGGAGTCCTAGTGGACTCCAAGATGAACATGAGTCGGCAGCGTGACGAAGCCATCAAAAACGCTAATGGCACTTTATCGTGCATCAGCAGATGCATGACGAACAGATCCAAGGAGGTGATACTTCCCCTCTATTAGGCACTGGTCAGACTGCAGTTGGAATACTGCGTTCAATTTTGGGCGCCACACTTCAAGAGAGTTGTGGATAACCTGGAGAGGGTCCAGAGAAGAGCCACACGTATGGTTAAGGGCTTGCAGGCCAAGCCCTATGAGGAGAGACTGGGGCACCTGGACCTCTTCAGCCTCCGCAAGAAAAGGTTGAGAGGCCACCTTGTGGCTGCCTATAAGTTCATCATGGGGGCACAGAAGGGAATTGGTGAGGTTTTATTCACCAAGGCGACCCCGGGGGTTACAAGAAATAATGGCCACAAGCTAGCAGAGAGCAGATTTAGACTAGAAATTAGGAAGAACTTCTTCACAGTTCGAGTGGCCAAGGTCTGGAACGGGCTCCCAAGGGAGGTGGTGCTCTCCCCTACCCTGGGGGTCTTCAAGAGGAGGTTAGATAGGCATCTAGCTGGGGTCATCTAGACCCAGCACTCTTTCCTGCCTATGCAGGGGGTCGGACTCGATGATCTGTAGAGGTCCCTTCTGACCCTAGCATCTATGAATCTAGGGTGCATCCAAATGAACCTGCACGTGCCGCTTGCTGCGTCTCAAAGCAGTTTGAGACGCAACAAGAGGCATTCTGGGAACAAAACAAATGTTCCCTGTGCTGCATATTCGCAGGTATTTGATATCCAGGTATCAAAATAAAACACGGGGGGGCAGGGGGGGAGCCTGAGGCATCTGGAAGCTTGGGTCCTCCAAAGAGACACCCTGGTAGCCAGCCAGAGCATCTCTATGCCTGCCCCTTGCCCCATGCTGAAACAAGCTGCCTGCCTATGCAGGGCAAACAGAGGTGAAGACTGCAAGGACCTAAACCCAGGCTCCATTCCACATAAGGAGTGGAGGGAGAAGGGGGGCTGTGAGGGTGCGGGGGACCATGGTGGGGTAACTCAGGAAGGGTGGGTCCCCCGCCTGCCCCCTGCAGGATCCACATGCCCCCCCGCACAGCTCCAGTCCCCCCACACACAGAATGCAGCTCACCAGCAGCAGCCATGAGGGTGCTCAGGACCTCGTGACACAGCCCCTCCACACAGCGCAGGGCAGCATGCTCAGCTCCAGCTGCCTGGCACCCGGTGCTGCTTCTGTTACATCACATGGGTCTGGCCCAGCTCGGCATGGTGCCACAAAGGGCTGTGCGCCTTCAGGTAGCTCCAGGCCGCTCGGGTTGTCACCTGGGGCCCCGCAGCACTTGTGGGGACTGCCTGTCACACTGGGCCGGGTCCTGCCTCCATGGAACCAACCCAACCCAACAGCACGTGGGGCTGTGCATGCAGGACCTGACCCGGCATGACAAGCGGTCTCTGCGAGGGGCCCTGAGTGACAGCCTGAGTAGGCTGGAGCTGCCCAAAGCTGCACGGCCCCACACAGCGCTGTGCCAAGCCGGGCTGCACCTATGCAATGTGGCAGAGGCAGTGCCAGGTGTCAGGTGGCCAGGGCCAAGCCATGCTGCCCCACGCCGCCCTGCACCACATGGTGGGGGGCTGTGCCAGGAGGCCCCGAGAGCCACAGCAACAGCTGCTGCTGTGGGGGACCTGTGTGCCAGGGGGGGCTGTAGCCTCTGCAGGGGGGCTCTGGGCCCTGTGGGGGGGCTTTGGCCCCTGCAGGGGTGGGACTCTAGGCCCTGCTGGGAGGCTGTAGCCCCTGCAGGAGGCATGTGGGCCCTGTGGGGGAAGCTGTGGCTCCTGTGGGGGGGCGTAGTTCATGAGCTTTGTGGGAGAGGGCTGTGCCCTGTGGAGGGCAGGGGACCCACCCCTCCTAAGCAACACCCTCATGCAGCCCCCCCACACCCACAGTCCCCCCCACAGTCCACCCACAAACCCCACACCCCCCAGGCCACCCCCACAAACCCCTCACCCATATACCTGGCCCTGTGGGTCAGGAGTGAAGTAACTGGGGCGGGGGCAGGCTGTGGGTTGAGAGTGAGGGGCAAGGGCAGGGGAACTGGCATATCAGTGCTGCTCAGCACTGCACATCCTGATGAGTGAAGGGGCAGCTGTGATTCTTCTATGACAAAAAAGCCAAAAGTAAATGCCAAAGTGTATAGATATTTAGAATTAAGTTTATTAGTATGATAGAGGCACAGGTAGGCTTCCAAACTGCTTTAAGCTTGTAAATATATCAATAAAACATTGGCCAACTGATCTCTCTATATATAGTGGCATTTCATTTTAATAGTGAAAAAACACTATTTTGGGTATTTTAACGGGAGGATTTGGGTTTCTTATCAGATAATCTGCAATTTTTAAACTGGGAACATCAGGATTTCTGCTGGTGAGACAAATGGTGAGACCCAGGCAGAGGAGCCTGTCCCAGGCCAGCACTGATGATCCAGCTGGAGGGCAGACAAGGTGGCTGACCTGTTGGCCATTTGGGACCAAGAGGGCACACTTGGACAGTTCAGAGTGGCCCACCACATGGAGTACATCTTTTGGGCAATAGCTGTTCGGGTGGCAGAGCAGAGGCACCCCTGGGTCTGGCAGGCATGTAGCCATGGGGCCACAGGTCCAAGGGGGCAGATGCTGTCACAGGTGGCAGCAGGTCACAGCCAGGCAGCAGCCCCCACTACCAGACTGCTGCAATGGGTAGAGAGGGCAGGGGCCACTCCAGATCAGCGCTGCATCAGCACTTCAGCTGGCACAAGGGGTAGTGTCCCCAGATAGCAACTGGCTGGGCCTCAGAAGTTCCTGAGGGCAAGTAACCCTGAGGTGCTAGCCCCAGGCTCTAGCTCTCCCTGGCTGCAGATCTGGGAGGAGCTGGGAGGGTTTATTTTGGCCCAAGTGGCACAACTTGCTCCAAACCAAAGTGCATGTCTGGGCACATGCACTGAGGCAAAAATCCCCGACTTAAATTTGTGCCACTCCTATTTGAGCTGCTGCAAGTAAACATGCCTGCATGTGTGGATGCACCCATATATTACACTGCACAACTAACCTAATCAATAAGGCATAAAGTATGTAAAAGCTAAGAATTAAGGAATTTTTAAAGGAGCTCATGGGAGAATTAGGTAATCAATTTGTATTGAACATCATAAGAGTTAGGAGGCTAACATCCTTTGGCTGTCTTGAAAATGCCAATCAATTTGTCTAATTCACCATTTTTCTGTAGTTTGAATGGCTTCATCTGGGAAAAGACATCTGTCTTCAATTACTAATGTGACTCAAAGGGGTATCAGTGAGTGATATGACATGTAATATTTTGTGTTCAACATAACTGTGTGACTGTTGTGCTTGCCTGTTTCTCTTAAAGGCCCCTAAGACACTTCTTCAACAGTTGAACTCAGTCAATATACCAAACAAATATGGAAAAATATTAATTCCTTTGTTTCACAGCTTAGCAGTTATCACTGTCAAAAGCCTTAAAGACAACCTTCTGAGGTGACTGTGTAACCATTAGCAGCAAAAGATTCTGAGTCCTGCATAAAAAAAATACCAAGGTGGCCATCAACCTAAAGTTAAGAAGTCCTGTGGCCAGCTGTATCAGTTGAGCCAGCAATCACTTGCAAAAATCCTCAAGTCAGCATGGTGGCCTTGAAACCCTAAACTGACTCCAAACAATTATCTTTTACATGGATACTGAAATCACTGCACATTATTGGAATGTGTGTCTCTATCACCAAACACAAATACTTTGTACAGTAAACATCAAGTATGTTTTGCACTTTTCCACTCATAATTGATTGGTGACCTACAGTGTCTAAATAACACTTACTTAAAAGATGTCTCCCATAAGTCCAGAACAGCCAACATTGTAGGGTTCATTGCATGCAAATTTTCCTTTATATAGCTGCAGGCTGACAAGAATGACTTATGCCAAGGCTTTGGCAGTATTTCTATTCTAAAAAAAAGAAAACAGTTAAAAAAACCTGTGATCCTAAGAATCAAAATATATGCACCATGTATGCACATTTCTTTAACGGTAATAATCCTTTTGCATCATAGTAAGGTTTCAAATTCAGGAGATAAAACTAATTTCTTCTTGTACTCCTCAGAAATCTACAATCTTGTTGTTGGATATTTGGGAGTGTATAAATATTAAATACAGAGATATGATATTCTGTCATGTCTTAAGAAGAAATCTGTAATTTATTCATGGTCCTGTAAGCAGATTTGCTTCTGTTTAAACCCACTACTTTATATCCTGCCTTCTGCATGAACAGAAAAGTTGTCCTCCCTCTTCTTCATGGCAACCTTTTAAATATTTGAAAACTTCTACCAAGCCTCCCTTACTCTTAATCTTCTTTTCATTAAACCCAAGGCTCTTGCTACACATTACATACATTATGAAATTAACTGGTTAATAAAACAATGCATTTAGACTGGTCACATGTGCAAAGTAATTAGCACATGACTAACTGGTTAATCACGCACATAAGTTTAGACCAGCCACATATGCAATGCAATTATCACACACTAAAAATGACTATCTGCTATAAAAAGAGCCAACCAACTATAAAGTTAATGCTTGAAAATGTGTAACAACTCTATAGCTGGTTTCTATCCAGTTTTAATTTGAACATGTAGCAGGGCCCCAACAGGCTACCTAGAAAAGTTAGGGACCCTCCATCCCTGGAAATTTTCAAGAGCAGACTGGACAGACACTTGGCAGGAATGGTTTAGTCAGGGATGATCCTACCCTGAGCAGAGGGCTGGACTAGATAACCTTGTAAGGTCCCTTCCAGCTGTACTTTCCTATGATCCTACAATTAATTATCCTGCATGTTAGATGTCCTTTCATGCTAGACAACATGGAATCCTATAGCCCAGACCACAGGACATGCCCTTTACTCAATCACTAGAACAGAAGGTAACACTAAATCTTTTCCTCTCAGTATTGCTCTACTACTTAATAGGGAAGAAAAGCTAATACAAGAAGAACAAAATGTCTATGTCTTTTGGGTCAGCCTTCACTGAAAATGTACAAACCATGATTAGAAAGTTAACACAATTAGCATTAGTGATCAGAGAAAGAACTTAGGCTAGAACACATTAGGAACAGGTTCCAGACTACTTAGGTAAGTTAGATGTTCCCAAATTAGCTGGCCTGATGAAAATTTCACCTTACATTACTTAGGAGGTTGGATGAACCAATGTCAAAGCTGTTAGCAATCTTTAAGAATTCTTTGATGATGTGTTAAGGTACCAGAAAATGGAAAAGGACAAACTTAGTGCCTATTTATAAAAAGGGGAAAGGAGACCATAAGACTACAGAATAGAAAAAAACAATCTTTTGCTAAGCACCTAAAAATAACAAGCTGATAAGTTAAAGTCAATATGGATTTGTCAAGGACAAGTCATGTCAAAACAACCCAAATTAATTCTATGACAGAGCAGAAGGCTTTGTGGAGAGGGGAGAAGCATAAAATGGAATACCTTTCTATTTTGTTTAAGGCTTTTGAGACGGTCTCATCTGGTATTTTTATAAGCAAACTAAAGGAATATAGTTTAGAGAAAGTTAGGTACAACACTGGTTTGCAAACCATGCTAAAGGAGTATGTACCATATTTACTCGATTCTAAGAGGAGGTTCTTTTCCCATTCAACATGAGGAAAAGGAAACCTCATCTTACAATCAAGTAACAACTAAAAATGTAGTACCTGCAGCCAGCACTGGTTTCTGTACTGCTCCCTCCCTAGCTCCCTGATGATTCCCTCACCACTCTCTGGCTCTGCAACAGGTCCTGTAATACTCCCAGGCTCCACACTGATTCCTCATCATTCTTTGGCTCAGCATGGAGCCAGGGAACAGAACATGACCCAGCAGAGAGCCAGTGAGCAGTACAAGATCTAGCATGGATTCCCTTGCCACTCTCTGGTTCCATGCTGGGTCCTGCCTTGTTCCTTGGCTCCCTGCTAAGCAGGGAGCAGAAAGGCAATCAGTTGGGAGCCAGGGTCAGCAGGACCCAGTACGGAGTCAGGAAGCAGCAAGTGAACCAGCAGAGAGGCACCAGGCAGCACAGCATGTGGCAATGGAGAGGGAGGGGGGGGTGCAAGTGGCTGGGGTGGCAGACAGCAGGGGTGGGTAAGTGGTCATGGGGGCAGGCAGGCGGAGGGGGAGGCACCAGTGGGGAGAGGCAAGTGGCAGACAGACAAGAGGCCAGATGCTGACTCTCCCTGCCACTTGCCTCCTTACCACCTGCGCCCCTGCTGCTGCTTTCCCTGCCACAAAGGCTGGGGGGACAAATTTAAGACAACCCTCCAATAATTAGATTCTATCCCTGGAAAATTATAACAAATTCATATTTTTCCACATATAGAATCTTAAATTTTTTATTTTTTTTTGGGGGGGGGGGGATGTCATTTAAATTCAGTTATCTTAACTTTGGTTTGGATAGATTGCTGTCTCACTCTCAAACTGGAAAGATATATCAAGTGGAGTTCTACAAGGGGTCTATCATGGGTCTCATACTAGTCAATATTTTCATTAATGATGACGAAGGATGATGAAGGCCCCTTACAGATGTTTTCTTTCAGGCTACAATTTATTGTCAGGGAACTGCTGGACTACCAAAAATATAAGCCACCACAAGGCAGCCAAACTGTATCCATTTCTTTAAAATCCCATAAGGGCTGAAACCACATTCTGGACTAGTCAGTCTTTATGCGTGTCTGTACCAGGCATATCAGATTTCTGCTGATGACATTGATTTTTGTGTTCTAATGACTCTTAGCAGCTGATATACATTTAAAAAATATATATTAAGTATGCATATAAACCATTACTGTATACAAAGAGTATGTCTACACTACAATTGTAACTCATATACATATATCCAAGCTAGCTAATATAAAGCTAGCAGTATAGTTCTGGAAGTATGAAATCAGGACAGACTACAAAACCTGCTCAAGAAACTAAGTAAACACTTGGACATCTAACAAACATAACAGAATTATTTTGAGGGAAAAACGCAAATCTTATTTTATTTGTGTTGTTATGTTTTGTATTCTTGATTTAGTACTTATTAAGCAGACCCTTCACTGTTATATAATCACGTAGCTTTACTAAAATCAGTGGAGTACGTGGATTAAAATCAGTGGAGCAATGCTAATTTACATTAGATGATCTGACTCATTATTTCTTATTTTCAAATTCTGTGGGACTCAGTCCAAGATTTACAAATCACTTACAATGTTAAATACTGCAAGAGATTTATTCTCAACTAACCATATATTTTGCAATCTCTCTAAAAATGTTGTGTTGTATAAATTTACACAATAAATAACCTAATATTATTCCCTTTTTGTGTTTCATAGGTTGCTCCAATTTGGATAGATTGCTTTTGTCTAAGAAGTATTCCCTACATAGAGTATTCAACCCTATTACTCCCTAGTCACTGTTCAGGAAGAAATATGTTTTCTTACTCTGCACGATGAGATGGAAGCTCTGGCTTCGTGTCTTCATCTTTTTCCCTGGGATCTCTTAAAACAAAGTCAACTAAAAGAAAGTATATTACAAAAAAACAAAAACACCACATAAATAACCTGAGTAAAGAGGGAAAAAAACCACTAAAAACAGGGCCAAATAATCATGAAACCCATTGAAGAGAATGACTGTATTTAGTACAAAGTAACTTTATTTGTGATTTACCAAATAAAATCATTCTTATGGAAAATCTTGAAGAGAGTGTAAGCTCTGAATAGTGTCATATTTTCTCTCTTAGAAGGTAAAAGCAAATGCTGAAACCATAAATATTTATTAAAAATACCTAACACATCTAAAAATTCCATTTATTATAATGACAGCATCCCAAAATGAACACTTGTTTGTATCAATAAAGCTGGAGCTAGAAAGTCCAGATATCATCAATTTACCTATGGCTTTCTTTACACTGAGAAGATAGTCTTCTTTCATTTCATCAGACAATAAATTAATACTTTTGCTAAGTACTTTCAGATGCCGTGGGACTAAATCCAAGATATGCTTCAGCCAAGAGTCATCCATTGGGGCCACGTGTTCTGTATCAATTCCATGACGAATGTAATAGTAGTATTTCTGCACAATAATGACAAAAAAAATTGGCTGAGTTTAGTCTTATAATAACAGGATAAAGATGGTCATCTCTCCTGTGGTCTTTGATAGATCTATGCATTTTCTGAGCAAAGATACTTTTCATGAGCAGTAAGGATTTGTTATATTGTAAACACTATAATTCATTTTTATGTTTTAGCTGGCCTCAATGCAATCTGAAAATAAATCAAAATGAATTATAAGTTATAAAGATGATATAATTGCATCATACTAAAATATAATGCAACAAATTCACCTTGTATTCACCATTGACCATAAGCAGTATGTTCTAGTTTTCTAATCCAGTGTGGCCAACCTTTGGCATGCATGCCATGGGCAGGCTCTGTGTGGCCCAAGTCAGGTAGCGGAGGTGGCAAGGAGCAGAAAGCAGAACAGCAAATTGGACAGGGGAATGGGATCATAGTGGCAATCATCGAGAGCATGAGGCTTAATTTGTGTCATGCCCGAGGTTGACGATTCTAGTGAATAGTGATTCTAGTTCATCAGAATGTGACAGTGACTGCTTGAATACAACACAGATGCTCCAATAGGTGTCTCTATCATCTAAAGAAGATGTGCATGTGGTATAAATAGTATAGGGCCTCTGACACTTCTGAATCTAGTAAAATACACACATACAACAATATAATACACACAACTATTTATGTTCTTACCTTAGTCAATAAGAACATAAGAACAGTTTAAGCTGGAATAACAACCTTAACTTTAAATTTGTTTCCAGAATTGGCCTTTCAGGGTAAGATTTTATAACAGAGTACCAATACTGTGCCCATATAATAAGCATATGCATCTGTTGAACCTACAAGCCCTATACTTGTAGATATCAATCAGAAAACTGCACTACTCAATATCCATCTGTTTGGATACTGGTTATCTTGCAGGTGGTTATGCAAAATAATTATTATTCTGCAGGTGCACGTAAGGGCCTGACAGACGTTCATTTTAAAGCATGATGGGATCTAATCCACAATCGCAACAATCACACCTCCTGCCATATCATACAAGCATGGTAGGACAATCTGATTTTGGGCTTGGGGATTAGATCCCAATCACAATTTACCTGCTAGTATAGGTGGAGCCTGGAATCATGATCCTGGGCTCCCCCTGCACCAGCAAGTTGAAATGTAGATGCCCACAATCAGCTGATTGTCAGTTGGGGCCAGGGACCAAACCAGCCCCAATCCAATTCCTGGCCCCAGCTGACAATCAGCTGATTGTCAAAACCCCAGCTGGGATGTACACACAGTTTTTACAAGTCGGTGCATGGGGACTCCAAAATCAGACTTCTGCATCCAGAACCTGTAAAACCATATATGCTGAGTAACTGGGCAACACACAAGGTTTTTACCCATCCCTAGCACCCAGGATCCCGGGATCAGGCTGCTGCAACCCAATCCCAGGGTCCCCAGGACCTATAAAATCCATGTGCTACCCAGCTGGACAGCACATATGGTTTTTACTCATCCCTAGGCATGGGAACCCTGTGATCAGGCTGTGGATTATTAGTTTGTATTATTAAGACTTCTAAGTTGTATTAGTGCACCCTAGTAGTGCTTTTATACTACATTTTTATATCAAAGTGAAACATATAAGCATTTCTTTGATGCACCCAATTTTCAGTACATTTTCATAGATTCGTAGATGCTAGGGTCGGAAGGGACCTCAACAGATCATGAAGTCCAACCCCCTGCCTAGACAGGAAAGAGTGCTGAGGTCAGATGACCCCAGCCAGATGCCTATCCTATTTTTTCTTTTCTTTTTCTTTGAACACCAAGACAGACCAATAGGCTGGTCAGCAGTAAGAAGAAGCACTGTAAAATTCACAGGCATCCACACTAATGCTAAAATTAAAAATCCAATTTTAATATAAGACTTTTACTAGCCCTCACCTTTCATATGTTCTATAGCCTGTGAATTACAATTTTGTATGTCAAAAGTTATACTTTTATGGAATAGCCTTAGAGTTATTTTTTTAATATTTTTCAAATGCGACAAACTGTTTAGGCTGCTGAGAGATGCTGGACAAAATTATGGCTATGGAGTGGCTGAAGTAAGAAGAACTAAATACCAATTATGGTGGAACAAAGAAAATAGAGCCACTGCCCTGTTAGGAGCCAAATCGCATAAATCCCAAGAGAAAATAAACCTAAATTTCTAGGGGTCAGGAATGGCAAGCTTCAACATGTTCCACATTACTTACAGAAAATCCTTGTAGTAAATGTAAAAGAATGAGAATTCTGAAAGGTTTCAAGGAGCACAGTAGGCTGGAAGTAGATGGGAGAAACAGGAAGCAGCCAAAACAAAGCATACTCCTCCAGCAAACTCAAGATGACCAACAGTGGCAGCAGAATTTCAGGAAGACAAGTTGCCTCAGAACTGTAGCAGCACAGTACCACAGGCAAGCCTCCATCAGCATGGCGAAGACAGCTGTCATCACCTGGAAGTTAACTACACCCAAATGTTAACCAGTGCTATACACAGAGTCACTATATGGGACAATGTGAAATACGGGATGCTGATCCCCCCAGGAATACCAGTGGTGCAGGCAGGGACAGGGGCACAGCACCACTAGTATTACTATTCAGGCAGCTAAAGAGTCAATGGCCCCTTAATGACCATTATTCTTTACATCTCAGGTGTTAACAATCCCCCTCTTAAGGGTCATTCAGCTAATCAAGCTAACCTATTAGGGCAATTCTGCTCTCTGTAAGGGTTTCCTCTTTTCCAGCTCTTGCCCGGGACACTTGCTTTAATTTTCACTGGCTGGCCGGGACCAGCCTTCAAAATCCAGGACTGTCCTGGCCAATCCGGGAAGTAAGATCACCCTGTCTATAAATATCAGGGCTGTTGCTATCAAGATGTGCACTGCTATGAAGAAGCTGCTGATGCCCCAGATTATGAAGTACAACAATCCACTGGAGGAAGACATTGATGGATTTGATGGTAGGGGCTTCCAAATTGTATAAGAGTCATTAATGGGACCCATGTGCCTATTCTTTCCCACCACACCAACCTCAGCTTGCATCAACAGAAAGGAGTATTATTCCATGTTACCCCAATACCTGTTGTACCTACATGAGAGAGTGTCCAATATTAATGTAGGGTGGTCTGGAAAGATACCTGATTTCAATATCTTTAGACATGCAGACCAGTTTATTTTTTTAGTGAAAAAAAATCTGCTTCCAAAACTGTTGTGGACATATATGGTGTCATGGCTCCCTCCATCATTATAGAAGATCCAGCTTACCCACTGCTTCCATGGCCTATGAAGCCTTTTGCCACACTTGGACAAGAGAAAGAAGCTGCTTAACGAGTCCTTGAGCAGATGCAGAATGAATGGAGAGCACATTTGGAGAGCACAAAGATTGTGGTACCTAATAATAAGGCCAGAGGCTGCTAAACATTTTCTGCTTTAAGTGTTACCTATTTGCTGTATTTTGTCATTTTGAGCACAAGGCCCTCTGAGGAATAGAGACTTTTGGAGCATTGTGAAGAACCAGAGAGTTTCCCTCTCCAAACTGTAGCAAATCATCAAGGCCATAACCAGGGATATAATGTGCTCCTACTTCAAGGCTAGGAGCTAAAACAACTGACATGAACATTTATTGTTTTGTTATGTTTTCTGAAATGATTTTATGAAAAAGCATTTTATTATGTGCCTAGCATATGCAGTTTTATGAAACTGTATTGATCCTTTGTCAATAGTAGCTTTTATTGAACAAATGCTGAAAATGTCAAATTATCAACTGTTACACTACATGGAACTTAAATCACAACAAAAACAGCACAAATTATGTCTGAAAGTAAGTGTGCAAACATGTTTGTACTGTTTTGGTCACTGATGCATGTAAACATAGGATTTTTGCCTGTTTTCTTCTCAGCAGTGTATATCCTGAGGCAGGAACGTCACTCATAACTGTGGGATGCATGGTGGGGTTGCATTATTCTTGTTTTAAGGATGGGAAGTCAGAAGGATAATACATTTTGCTCCTTCAAACATATATTATTTCCCATACGCTACAGGAAACAGTTATGTAGGGATTGTGATGGTGACAGTGGAAACATTATACCAAAATATTATCCAGCAGGAAAGTCTAATTCTACAAAATGTCAGGAACCATATCTGTATATCTCCATTTTAGCCATTTCTCCTGTCCCCCCCATCTCTCCATAAGAAAGAAGGCAGGGTAGATTTCACATTATGGACTTAGGGATATCAGAGATCTATAGCACAAGCTTTTGTGAGCATGAGCTCACTTCAACAGATGCCATGAAAGGACATGCACAGAGCAGCATATTAAACAGAGAGAGTGATCTGAATACAAAAGACAGGGAAGAGAGGGAGGGAGGAGACCACTCTTTCTCCACTCCTCCTGGGATACAGAAACAAGGCCTCCAAACATTCCTCTAGCCCACGATTTTGTCTTGACTAAGATTTTTTAACCATTCTTAAGTGGCTAGTGCTCCTGTCTCAGGAGAAAAGACAGACAAAAGCAGAACTAAAAATTATTGTATTAAATTCCACTCTCCAAGAAAACAATGAGAAAAGGTTGCCTTTTCTCCAGTTCTGGATAGCATTCACCAGGTTCAGGGGTGGGCAATTATTTGGGCCTGGGGGCCACATAGGGAATTTTGATGAGTTGTCACGGGCCAGGCCACAACAACTCACCAAAACTCTCTATGTGGGATGGGGCCGCAGGCAAGCAGGGAGTGGTGTTCAGAAGCGAAATGGATGGGCAAGGCCAGGATCACGGGGCGGGGTCATAGGGCAGCTGTGTGAGGGTGTGGGGTGTGTGGAGGAGTATGTACATGTGTGTGGGGGGCCTGCCTGGGTGCCAGGTCCCAGGAGCAAGCTGAAGATAAAAGGATGGAGAGGGCAGCAGGTGTATGCAGCAGAGCTCACCCAGGCAGTGTGGTCCACAGCTGCCCCCACAGTGCTCCCCATGGGATGAAGCCCTGCCCAGGACAACCCGTGCCACACTCCAGCCCACACCCACTAACCTGGCCCTGGCCAGTGCACACAGCTTCCACTAGGGCTGTTCCCAGTGTGGTTGTTGTTCAGTTCCCCTCACCTCCAGCAGCAGCTCCTCCTCCTGCTCCATCTCTCTGGGCTGGGTGGAAGCTTCAGCCAGGCAGCTTCTGCCCCAACGCATGGGTCTCTGACTCCAGCTCCTGGCTGCTGTCCACCCACTCAGCTGCCCATGCCAGGTAGGTGGAATAGGTGGAAGGCAGCTGGGAGCTGGAGTCAGAGCCCCATACACTGGGGCAGGAGCCGCCTGGCTTCCTTCCAGCCCGAAGTGGTACAGCAGGAGGAAAAGCTGTCACCGGAGGTGAAGAGAACCAAGCAGCAGAAGCAGCCCCACTGAAAGTTGTACATGCTGGCCAGGGCTGGGCACAGGCTGGAGCACAGTGCAGCCTGCCACAGGCAGGGATTGGCCCCATGTGGAGTGCTGCAGGGGCAGGCCAGATCCAATCAGCTGGTGGGCCAAATCCAAACTGCAGACCATATTTTGCCCACCCCTGAGTTAGTCTCTTCCCAGAAATGATAGGCCTCTGTACCAATCCTAGTAGATACAAGATTTGTAGGACAGTGAAAGGTCATAGCACATCTACAAGCTGTCCTTAGGTTGAAGGATATTACCAAGGCAAGAATTAAGAGACAGACAAGGCTCTTTTGAAAAAGTCAATGAGCAAAGGAATGATATTTTTACCAGAACCATTCTTCCAGAGCTGCATGCTGAATTGGAAGAGCAACACTATCAATACAGGCAGGCTTGGAATGGTTGTACTGTCCTGCAAGGCTTGTGCCAAAATAGAACATCATTATTGACTTATGCTCTTTTATAACACACAAAATAACAGTACAAAATGCACTGAAATGTAAATAGGCTTCTGAAATAAGTGTTCTGAACCAAAGAGGTTAACAATACTAAAAGTCTACATAAAACTAGATCACTGATTTATAATATCCAAGCATTTTAAATGTTACACTTTGGGAAATGCACCTCATAAAATGCTAAGGTAGCTAAAGACTCAGGGCATTGCTCAACTTGTGAAGCAATTCTTTATTGTAATTCAATAATCGTACCTGCATCGCACTGTAGTTTGGGGTCTTGTTATTTTTTAACCCCTATCACCTGCTTGAGTGAGACTAAGAAGGGCTGAGTGTAGAAAACTGATTACATGAAAGGGAGAGAAAACTGTTTTTATGTAGGGAGTGGTGGGTGTGAATAAACAATTAGTAAATTACATTCTAAGGCCGCTGACAGACATTAAAAAGAAGGTGCAATGAGATCTGATGCATGACTTCAATAATCACACCTCCTGTCATGCTACACATGCATAGCAGGAGGTATAACTGTAGGATCAAGCATCGGATCCCATTACACTATATTGCCGATGCAGGGGGAATCCAGGAGTGATCCTGGTCTCCACCCTCACTGGCAATCCTCAATCCTGTGGCTGGGACCCCCGTCACCTGACAGAGCTCCCAGCCGTGGGAGTGTACAGTGTGCACCCACCAGCTGGGAGGTCTGAACACTGCTGGGCTTCCACCCATAGGAGCACATGGTGTACCTCCAACAGCTGGGAGCTCCAGTCACTACCAGGGCTTCCAGCCATGGGAGCAAAGGGCAGCTGCAAGCTTCACCAGTGTTCAGAGTTCCCATCCATATGGGGATGGGGCACCCTACACTCCCACAGCTCAGAGCTCAGTCAGCTGATCAGGGCTCCCTGTCTCACTGTTCTCCCTTAGCTGCACCCCAATCAGCTGACCCATTCTCCCAGCCTCCAGAGCATACTCCCATGTGACTGTGTGTCCACACATTCAATTAAAGGCATGACAAGAATCAGAAACGTATTTTGTGTAATAACTTTGTTGTTTACTCCTGGTTTTATCATGCCATTGAATGAAAATGTGGTCAGTTCAGTACTTAAGAGGTGATTAACCAGTTAATCACATCTTAGGTGTAACAGGTGTCAGGGGCCTAACAATTCAAGTACCGTTTGGAGTGTAAAAGGTAAAGAGCACAGCAGTGAACCAGGTGAGAGTGGGAACATTAAAGAAGATAAGAAAAGGAGGATGGTTGGTGACTGTAAGAGATGAAAATTTCAACAACAAAAAACTACTTTAGAAAAAATATAAAATGTAACACATCTATGGCACAGGTGCCACTTTGAACATGGGGTGAGGCATAAGGTGATAAAAGCTTACCAGGCTCATAAAGATTCCACTCACATCTGTCCAAAGGGCAACAAGCATTCAGGTCCCAGAACAAATGTGACAGAAAAATAAATTAAACAAAAAAAACCTACACACTGGGCGCATCTACACATGCATTTATTCCAGCCTAAATTTACACTTACGTAAACTAATCTAGTGTAAGCCCTTTTGGGCAGGCATCTACACAGGCAGCAACTAGGGAGAAAATTTCCACCCAGTTTCCCACAGCCCTGCAATGGGCCCCTGCAGCTACCAGGCGGAGCTCTATGCTCTGGCTGCAGCTGCCAGCACCCAGCAGCCATCTTCAAAAGCCAGCCCCACTCTCTGCTCTCTGGCACTATGGCTGCTCCAGCCCCTGACCCTGACAGCAACAACCAGTACCCCGCAACCCTGCTGGCTGCCGCACAGGCCCTGATGGGCTGCTGCACCAACTAGCACCTGGCCCATGGCTGTCTCACCCAGCCCAGCTCCCCAGCATGCAGCAATCACCTGCCTGGCTGCTGACCAGTGCCGCCACTGCTGCTACTGCATGACTGCCACCGGCAGAAATGCCAATGATGGACTACACCGCTGGGGCCACTGTTGTCCTCCTGGGCCTGCAGCCATGCCACCTCTAGGCCCATGGGGCCAGCCAGCACTGGTGGTAGCATATTGTGCAGCACACCTTGGATGAGAAGCAGTAGCTGGACAGCTTCCGCATGGCCTGGGCCACCTTCTGGGACCTGCTCCAGCAGCTCCAGCCCCACCTGAAGCGACAGCACACCAGCATGCACCCAGCCCTCCCTTAAAACCCCTGGCTACCCATTGCCTGCTGAAGCTAGCCATGATGCCAGGCTCTAGTACATAGGACACCTATGGGCAAAACCACCACTAGGGAGACCCTGGAGGCATCCGGGACTATCCAGGATGTGCTGGGGGATACTATGCTCCACATCCATGACCACCTGGCAGTGGTAGCGAGATTCCATGCACTGGGATTCCTCCAGCGTATCGAGGCCCTGGACAGGACCCACATCCCCATCACCTGCCAGCCCCACGGAGTCCGCCCCTACTACAGCCACAGGGGATTTCACTCTATGGTCCATCATGGACCACTGCGGCACATTCACCTACAAAAGCACCCACAACACCTGTGTGTTTTGCAACTCTAGCCTGGCGGGACTCGTGCAGAGTGGGCGCTTTGCGCCAGGGGTGCTAGACCTGCAGGTGGGCACCATTATGTTCTTGCCCCTTCTCATTGGAGACCCTTCCTACCTTCTCTTGCCCTGGCAGATGTGGCCCTACAGCAACCACCTGGACCCCCACCAGGCCCATTTGAACCAATGCCTGAGCCAGACCCAAACCCTGGTAGAGGATGCATTTGGCTGCCTCAAGGGCTACTAGCACTCCCTCACCACCCGCCTCAAGGTCACCAAGGACAACCTCCCCATGGTCATTATCACAGCCTGTGTGCTGCATAATATCTGTGAGGCCCAGGAGGGGAGGGGAGCTGTTCCCCGAGGCCTGAGTGGAGGAGGTGCAGTGTGCTGAGGCACCTAGAGGCAGGAGCATCACCTACAGCGGCAGTGACAGCAGTGGGCCCTAGTGGGGTGGCTGTGTGGCAGGGCACAGCCCAGCGGTACCTGGCAGCTGGAGGCAGCAGAGGACCTCCTCCCAGGCACAGGCAGGGGCCTGCTGCGGGGCAGCGGGCAGCTGCCAGGGTGCATGCAGGGCTCGGGTCAGAGGCTAGGCAGCGGGTGGCATGAATGTGACTGCCAGAGCCAGAATGGTGTCCAGCACATGATGGTCATCATCCCTGGCCTGTACTGCCTGGCCCAGTTTGACATTCTGCTCCCACAGCACTTGGAGCTGCTCATGCTCCAGGGCCAAGAGCTCAGCCCAAAACTCCCAGTCGGCCTGTTCCCACACATTCTCGTAGGTGACATCCTCACCTGCCAAACCATGTGTGGGCTTGCCCTGTGGGGCACGCCGTGCAGACACTTGGCCAAGGCCCTCCACTGGGGAGGAGCTAGCACTGCTGGCAGCCGGCTGCGCCTCGTGTCTGGCCCTAGGGCTGTGTATCTGGCAAGGCAGACACTGGCCAGGGCTCCCCAAGCTGCTGGTAGAAACTATAGCCAGGAAGCTGGCTGGGACGAGGTGCTGCATGCCTGAGGGTCCCTCCTCCAGTGACAGGGCAGGGACTTGGGCAGCCTGCCTGTGCTGGAGTATACTGCACGCGTATACTGCACAGCTGTGGCCTGGGTCCCAGGGTGCCAGGATGGCTGTCAGTTGCCACATAAAGGGGATGGACTTATGAGCACGGCTGAACTCACAATTGTGGTCAATCACAGCAACCAAATGCCCGCAACGCCTTGACTTGTATGCAGCACTGCTGTGCTGGCCAGTTGTGCCCTCGCTCCCACATCCAGCTTGACGGGGCCTCATAAATGTGGGCATTGGAGCACCTGCCCCACTCAAACTGTCACAGCACTTCTCCCTCACCCCACAGCACCACAAGGTTGCCAGTCTCCTCCTGACTCCAGTTGAGGCCCTGGGTGGAGGGCACAGGCATGTGGACACATGTGGTCACAGGCCTGGGTAGGAGGAGGACACCATGCTGGGACCCATGCCGGCTCTCTGGGCCCCCACATGGCTGTCCCTGTGTTTCTGGCCCTGGGCAGCTGACTGAGGCACCCAGTGCAAGGGTATAGCAAGGGACTGCCAGCCACACAGCAGAGGCAATGCTCCATAGCCCCTGCAGGTGAAAGGCAAGCTGCTGGGGTGTGCTGCAGGCAGATGGCGCTGGCCCTGCTGCCCAGAAGCTGCCTGCAGGTGGCCCTGAGGGGCTGACGGGCTTGGCTAGAAGCTGAAGCATCCTGCAGCTCCCTTCAGCACCCAACTGGCCCTGATGGCACTGCCCTGGCAACCACGCAGCAGTACAGTGCCAAGCAGCAGTGCTGGGGTGCTGACAGGCAGGCAGGCAGGCAAGCACAGGTAGCCTGTGGCCTGCCCAGGCTCCCTGGTGAGTGTGTCCCAGGGCTCAAAATGTCTGCAGGCGTTTATAGCCTGCAGACAGGAACTGCCATAGAGGCAGCCCAGCCCAGGGCCAGAAGAGGCTCCTAGCTTGCAGTGGCTGGGCAGACCCAGGAGCAAACTTGCTCCCAGGTCGCGTCTACATGTGCATTACTGCGCATTAACTAATCCTGCTTAAATTTGTTACTTGCATTTGCAAATTTGCAAGTAGAAAATTTAAGTGGGATTAAGGGTTTTTACTGTGCAGTAAGCGCGCACACATGTAGACACGCACACTTACTTCACAGTAAACTACATTAATGTGCAGTACCATATCTCGTGTAGCCCAGTTGTATTGTAGGACAGCATGTTCTGCTTCTGGAAAAAGTCCTCTCCCAAGCACTATTTATGCTGCTTGTTCATCTGGATGTCTTCCTTGGGATCTACCTTTGGCTCTTGCATGGGATCATGGTTTTCAGAAAAAAAATGTCTTTGGTAGTGTCCTGTCAGAGTAGAGTTCTGCAGTCTCTTGGATGCTTTAAAAGCTGCCCACAAAGTTTGGTGTTTCGTGGTAGCCTCCTTGGCAAAAACTCCTCTGGTCCAACCAACAATAGCAGGTATAAATACCAGGAACACTGCTGGAAATTCTGTTGATTCACTTGGGTTTTTTATAATTCTGCCAATGTTTCTTTCCTTTGTTGTGGTATTGGAATTTGTCTTAAGAGTGACCCTTCTCCATAATCAGCTCTGTCAGATATTCATAGCTCTTCCCATTCCAGGGGCTGCTGCTAAAGATTTTTCTGAGATCTTTTAAAGATCTTTCAAATTCATCACCTCTTCACTGGTCCATGAGGCTGTAATGCTAACAAGGGTATGTGAGCAGTACATCTGTCTGGTAAACCTGGCACATTTGGTTATGTTAGGCATTTAAACATGGAGGCAACTTCCAGTCAATGTAACCTCAAGCAATCGAGGGCAAACAGGTAAACAAACAGAGCAATCCAGATGCAAAATAAATGTAAGACAGCAGTGGGAGGTTTCCCAGTTGCAGGAAAGTACATTTGAAATACAGGACAGCAAACCATTTGAACCTGTTCCTGGGTGAACATCACAAAATGAGCTCATTCCACTTCAAAAGTGGATTATCCAATTTAAAATAATTGGCCGGAGAAAATACAGAAAAAAATTGTGTTGGGTGGATGCAAAGCATTTTAATCTGTAATAAATATTAATGCATTGATTATCAGTTGAAGTACTGGGAGATCCTTTTAAGGGTGACACAGACTGAGAGGAGGAAAGGGCTCACTTCTCCCCCCACTTCCATACTCACACAGACCCTGTGCAAGGCACTAAGCATTGTAATAAATCAAGGAGTTTTTGAAACGGGATGCCACTAAATTCAGAAATAATATGGAAGGATCTAAAAAGGTTAAAAATTACTGGATTAATGAGAAACCCCCCTGTAGCCAAATAAGACTCCATAACAGAGTCCTCTTATTGTATTCTATTCCTGCTAAGAGGAGAAATATTTTCAGAGGAAAAAATATGTTGCTTGGTCTAAGCAGATGCTAAAACATGCATACAGCCCACACACCTTTCCTCCATGGCAACTCTCAATCATTCCTCTCACTGATGTTATTCAGTGAACCTAAAAACAGTCTCTGCTCAATTTTCTAGAAGGGAGAAGGACAGAGACAGACAGGAACACTAATTTCTTCAGTATAATACTGCCTGAAAATCTTCTTTTGTACATACATTTTATCAACAAAAAATTTAGACAATTAAAAACAAAAGAAAATTACAAAACAGAATTGACTTAGATTGAGATAATTTGTTACCTAAAGCTTTAAAAATTAATCTAAATTCTCAATAATTTCTTTACAGTATATCAAATAAAACTAATATCTCAAAGAAATTAAAGTGCCTACTACCATAATAATTCAGAACATCAATAACCTCATCACAATTTAAGAGAAACATAAAAATCATTTATAGTAATATTATATGAAAGGCATAGTCTTTAATTACCAATATGTCTTTTTCTATTGGTGAAGAAAAATCTGCTTTTGGAGGCTGAGTTTCATCTAGGGAAGTAGGCTGCTCCACAGTAAAGCTTTGCTGCCTAACAAAACAAAGATGATATTATGTGCGCTGTGCCCTGTGCTCCTTAGATAAAGCACACATATCTGAGAACTACCAACCAAGCAAAAGAACAATTGCCACCTTTGGAGTCATAAGCATCAAAAATTCTATTGAAATTCTAATATTTTTCCAGACAAAATGTTATTCACAAATATCTTTTCTTTGAAGGTTTACAGGCTTGATCCTTAATTCTATGCTTACATGCCTATTAATGTAGTTTTTAATCTAAATGCAATCTAATTTTAAATTTCAATTTTAAACAGGAAATACCTTTGGAATATCAATTATGTATCTTTCCACAATCAAGTCAGTAAGAACTACTAAAATTAATACGGACTGCAGGATCTGCTGGGATATGTTAAAACTTGTGTTATTGTAAGCGTTAAATATATATACACTAACCACTTTTTCTAATTCAGTTCATGACAACTAATTATGGCATCATTAAAATAAAAAAGCTCCTCAAGAAGAAATAAATTCTTTATCATCCAATAATGCCAAACTACCAATATGCAAAATCCTTGTTATGACAATTAAAACATTCTAGTCAAGTATTCATTACAGTTACACTGCCAGTTCTTTTGATGCTAAATCACAGTATTAGATTCCACCCTTCTGTTCAGTTGTATTTATCAACATTTCCAAAGTAGTCTTCAGGCTGCTAATCTCCTTAGCAGAAGATACATGCAATGCAGACTATGTGGGCTTCTACAGATATGCAGGGAGCCAGCTCCAACATGCTGGAAATCCAGTACGTCGAAACAGACTCGAGTGAGTCTGCTGGAGCATGGAAATCCAGCAGGCTCCCTTGTCACGCGTATCAGCATCCCCGAGCTGAAAAATAGCGGCAAGGTGCTTTGAACTAAAGCTCGTTTGATGAACTTTAGTTCAAACCGCCCTGCCATTTTTCAGCACAGGGGACGCTGATACACATGACACTCAGGAGCTTTTAATTAGCATGGCTCGCTAATTAAAGCACTTCCCTGCACCTCTCGGAGCACATATGAAAATGCCCTGTGCTTTCAAAAGAGACACTACATATTTTCTCCTATATAACACGCCCTTGTATATAATATGCACTTTGTTTCTGAAAGGCAGAAGGAAGGGGAAAAAAGTTTTTTTTTTATAGAATTATAGCTTCAGAGAGACATATATCTTATTTAGTTAGTCTATAAAGAAGTATATCTACCATGCTTTCTGACTGACTTCAGACTAGCATTGCTAACTACCTCTCTCTGCAGAGAGCAGGGACAGAACCTAATCTTCAGTTGACTCACCCTTCCTTTTCCTGCTTTACTAATTAAAACCCCACCTGCTGCTGAAGACTGGTCTCTTTGGGTGCACCTATGTTTTTGAAAAAAGCTAAAGAGTTGTGAAATAGGAGAAGAGACCAGGAGTGCAAGCAGACAGCAAAATTGCTCTAAGAAAAGTTAGTTTAATTAGTGGAAAGTCAAGACAATTGAAAAGTAGAGGATGTTATTAACACCTCCAGAGTGGTAAACCGTTAAACCAATGAGCCAATAAGACTCCCACAGCAGCCTGAACAGTAATGACAGAGGTGCTGTACTATGGAGCAGGAATCAAAGCAGGGTACTTCTATTCTGGGCAGAAAGTCAGCTTTCCCACTTAATACATGCACCCCAATTGTGACTGGCAAAAGAGCGTGTTATATGCAAGAAAATATGGTATAATTTTATACAAAGTTTACAACTTATGTTAAACAAAACGATTTCTAAAAACACAGGACTTCAATTTTTAAAGGTTTAAGATGTCCAAGGCTGTAAAAGAACCAGAATATTTTTAAAGGTCAATACTAATACTTAAATAATAATTTAATAATTAGAATACCTGGAAAAATCATTTATCCTTTTTTATTATATAATAAGCCAACATAAATGCAATTAAATGTCATCTAAAGACATATGTGATGCAACAAATTTTAAAAATGTCCAGATTCATTGATTAGCACTAACTTTTATATATAGATAGTTTTCAAATGCCTTGTAGGCATCACTGCTTGCTGTATTATAAAACAACACGTTAGTATGAAATAGTCTCATTATAGTTTAATAGTGCAAGGTGCATGATTCCATCTTTTTGCGTAAGTTATAAAAGTAAAGTGGATATCATTTTATAATACTTTTAACAATAAGATGCATCAGTACATCATTTATGGACAATTTTTATCACACTTCAAGAACTTTCAAAAAGGAGAGGGGAAACACTAAATATTAGGTATATTTACTAAACACTCCTAAAATAAGGACAGTCTGAATCCATTATACATCCCTTACTGAGTTTGACTTGAGATCTTTAAGGTATGGATCATCTGATCAATTCCAGCTGCCAAATCCATTTTTAATTCAAGATCTATACCTGCTCTTTTGTGCTCCCAAAGCAAAGCATCTCAAGACATAGCTCTCCAGGAGGGAAAGTGTTTTTCCAGCCTCCATCACAAGCAATTTAATCCTACACACACTCGCCATCATACCACATGAATCACTCTGATGTACATTTAACAGAAAAACAAACAATGCTTTAATTCAAAAAAATTAGAGAGAGGAGTCTAGTCAAAACAAAATAAATGACAAAACAACTGAATAAATATATCAATAAAATAGTAAGAAAAGAGGATAGGAAAACACAGCTGATTGAAGGATAGACGTTGAATTAAAGTGTGAGATACAGTCGCATACAAACAGAGCCTCCAGTTCTCATGAAGTCATTTATTGTAAGGCACAAAGGCTAAGACCTTATCTGTTTTGCAGTACTCAACAGGGGGTACAAAACAGAAGGTCAACAGTCTTCAGCTACTAAAAGGATCATGTGTTCTACTTAACGTCATATGTAAAAGTTTGTCATTCTTTCCAAGTAGTTTTCTAAACAGTCAAAATAATGCAACTGAATCCCAATCCTTGTGGTTCCACAGTTTATTCCATATCTGGTCAATTTTCCTGAAACTACTGCAAGTGATGAAAAAGAGTATTTTACCTACTAGATTTCTTAAGTTACTGATATATTTTGCATTCATATACATAGCTTACTATTGACTGGCAATCTTAAAACCTTTTTTTACCCTAACATTTTAAAGAAGTTTCAGTTCACCTTAGAAAAAGGGAAAAGCACATGTATACAAAAATAAGACAACTCACATTATGATATTAACAAGAGCACTTCTAAAATTTTCACGAGCCTTTTTTGGACAATAGCTGTCCTGTACTTTACTAGCTGATGTTCCAGCCATTGGTTCGTCAACTTCAGAGTCCTGTATCCTGCGTCTCTTATTCTTTTTTTCCAAATATTCTCCTTACATGAAACACAAATGGAAGTTGCATATTATGAATCCAAGCTCACAAAGTAATAAATACACTTGAGTTCTCAAAGCCCTCACCTCTAATTTATTCCAATTAAGATCTCTCACCACATTTCAAGGATCAGTCATTTGCAGAAAAAGTGAATAAAGCTTTAAAAATTAATACAAATATTAATCCATAAAAAATTATATCGACCTATTCAATTAAAATAAAAAAATAAAATATTACAATTTCAGAAACAGATGTCATTGTTTTTGTCAATTCTTTGCTAGTGTCAATAGTTCATAAAGATATTTGTTAAGTGCTAAAGTAAACCTGAATGCTAACCATATTTCTTTTATAAAGATTTTTGAGTAAAATCCTGTCTAATTAAGTCAATGGAAGCTTTGGGATTGACTTTACCTGGGCCAGGGTTCACCCCTTCCCCGACCAAGTGTATTTCTTTGATCACTGTACTAGTTTTCACATACAACTCCCCTCCCCCCAAAAAAACAAACCCGAACAAAAAATACCCTAACTCTTCCTCTTTGAAGTCAAGACCTTTGTCATTTGCTTCAATAACAGAACCAGTTCCATAGTTTACAAATAAATTAGAAACATTGCTATAGTACCATATTTCCTTGTATACAACACACACTAGAATAATATACACCTTGTTTCTAAAAGACAGAATGAAGGGGAAAAAAATCTTTCTTTGTAGTAAGTAACTGAGTAGCAGCAACTAGGTAGGAAGCCAAGCCCACTGGCTGTTTTGCTCCCTGTGGATCACTGCAGATTTTACTTTTGGTTTCACCTGGAGCAGCAGAAACTGTGCTTACCATTTCTCACATGTAATGCACACTCCAATGTCCAGCAGCTGTTTTTTGGGAAAAAGCCATGTGTTGTATATGTGAGGAAATATGGCATGTTATACAATATAAATCATTAAAAAAACCCACAGATTGATGTTAAAAGGAAAATGTATATGAATTATTTGTATTTAAAAGAAATAACACTCCATGAATAAGTAATAAAATGATGATTTTTAATGTTACAGGGTGGTAAAAGCAAGCCAGCTTTTGCAAACATTTACATGTAAACTTTGTGCCAGACCTCAATCTAATATTTTACATGAAGAACCAAAAATATCAAAGTAATGAGCAACACTTAATACTATATTTTTCATCCAAGATGATAAAGATACTTTATAAATATTTGTAACTTTACCTGCACCATAATGCCACAAGGTAAATTAAGCATTATTGTTCTAATTGTACACACAAGAAAATTGAGGTACAGAAAGGTTATAAGATTGCCTGGGGCCATATTGGGAGATTTTGGCAGTCTGGCAATAAAATCCTAGTCTCACAATCCTCTATTCTTGTATTACCTCAGTTTCACACTTTCCCCCCTAAAGTCTCTTTTATTAAATGTTGAGCGCTAACCTTACCAGGTGGAAACTCATTTTTGACAGTAAATTCATCAGGTCCATCATCTTTCTGTTCTTTTCTCAAGTGGAATAAAGGAGCAGCTTCCTGCCATTGTGGCTTAGCGCTTACCTGAAATGAGTATTTTATTCTTTAGCTTTATAACATACCAAGGCACATCAATCTAAAAGCTTTAAGGGTCACACACAGATACACCAGAAGTAATCACAGAATCATAGGGTTGTGGGAGGGGACCTCCAGGGTCACAGAGTATGCCCAAATCGTCCCTGTCAAATGCTTATCCAGCTTCGTCTTGAAAACCTCCAATGAAGGGAATTCCATAACTTCCCTGGACAACTTACTACACTGCCTTGATGATCTGCAAGCAAGGAAGTTTCTCCTCATATCGAATCTAAACCTAGTTTACTGCAATGTAAAGTACTTGCTTCATGTCCTGCCCCCTGCCAGAAAAGGGAATAATTGTTCAAATATCAGAAGACTGCTTTTATGACCCCCCATCTCCTTGTCTTTAAGCTAAATAAGCCTCATCCTCTCAGCCTTTTTTCATACAGCTTGCCTTCCAATTCTTTTCTCATTTTGTCATCTGCCTCTAGAACCTAATTTCTCCACATCCTCCTTATAATATGGAGCATGCACAGAAAAATCTTTCACATACTAAAAATAACTTGTGACATTTTATGCTTATAATAAGTTACTATTAATCTGTGTAAATTGTATATACCGACCACAAACCCAAGACATCTGTGAAGATTAAAGGAACATGAAAGCAACACTACAGCTAAGTAAAATAGGTAAAAATGGTGAAGTCATTTTCGCCAAAAAGAATCTATAACTAGGGGAAGGAATAGCAGTCAAAAATACTACAGCGGACCTAGGATAAGATCCATTCCCCTTCAATATAAAAAATGGTTTTTCACATCCTGGGTCTCACTTCATGGGGGACCCTAACTCTAATGTGAAAATCATAGTGCACAATAGCCATCAGTAACTTAGCAAGGCTCCTGTTATTTTTCAAGAATCTAGTACTAACTTTCCCTATTTTTACTACTCAGGTAAAACTCCTAGAAATATACTTGTAAGGAAAATGACTCCTCACACTAAACTACATTACGACTCACAATTTCCCAAAATGCATTACCCTCAATTTTTCAGGAGACTTATTCAAGAATTAAGAAAAGCTTTTATTGGATTCCCCCAGGCAGAGATACAATTCTGTATCTCTTTGACTAGTTGAGGCTGTCAAAAAAACTTCCTTGACCTGAATCTTGGTAACTTTTTTTGTTAACTCAGATATTGCAAAGTTCAAATCAGATACTGCATAGTAACTTTTCGCAATTTTCACACACACAAGCAGAATTAACTCCAAAATATCCGTTTTCCTCTATTCCAGCTTCGCTTCTTTATTGAAACATACAAAAATAACTCTTATGTGTCCTTTGTGAAATCCTACACATGGTTAGAGGTTTACCTGTTTGAAGGCCCCCCTCTATCCCAGTTCAGGAGCAAAGGGGTTGTGTTGCTGGATGTTTATGTACTTATTTATTGTTTCAAGACTGTTTATTTTAAATTAGCTCAAAATGAACTAAGTATCACGTTAAAATCAAATGCACACAGGTTAAGAATGCCAAATGATGCAAGAGATAATTAAAATTTCATTTTGTATAGTAGTAATTATGCCATAAAATATGGCCTAAGTACCATTTCCAATGCAAAATCTGTTGTTTTAAGCAACCACATCCAAAGATTCCTGACATTTCCGACAGTTTTGCTAACTTTAGGTACTTACTGAGTACTAATGAGGAACTGACTAAATTTTGCTAGTTTTGGGGGGACTTGCTTAAGACTGGTCTTGATATATTTAACCTTCTTCCTGCATTTCCCTTCCCACCTTTAAAAGGTAAAACCTCTAGATACTGAATACATGAAGAATTCTTGATGGATTTACAAAGCTGTCTTTCATTTCATGATGCTTTCACTTACCTGAGGAATATACTACATTTCTTTCCATTTCAGTTAAGTAAAAAATTAATTTTCCACCTATTTTCCTTTTATTAAAAAAACTTCAGTTTTGTAATGGCTTCTTATTTAGCTCCTTAAAAGCTATTCTTAATGCAACCCAGTATCAATTCCTAATTAGTAATCCACAATATGTATTCTGAGATCCAAGCTTTCTTGGTTCACTGTTTCATTACCCCAGTTTCAAATCAGTATCATCACATTATTTCAAATAAGTGACAATATGACATAAAACTGAATTAATATAGATGGTGAATCGAGCAATCCTCACCATCTATAGCTGTCCCATATTTAACTGAAATACAGCATAGTTTTGTACAAGTGTAACAAAATCATAGGTCTGAATTGAGGCTCAGGTCTTAATCCTGGAAGTCCTTCATATATGCTTAATTTTACTTCTGTCAGCAGTTATATTGACCTTAATGGTAGTAAAGAATGCATGTATAACTGTTTGACACAATGGGTCCTTTACACCTTATTATCTGTTATATTTTGTTACCCTCAAAGTCTGAAGGGGTCAGATTAGAATAACCTATATTCCAGTTTTTCAATGACATGTAGCTTTGTCCCTCTCCTCTATCCGGTAATCATTTTCAATTAGTCTAAATAAACCACATTCATTATTTTCAATGCTTTTGTATATGTAGATGAAGGCTTGTTGTTATGCCACATGCACGTGTTTTGATTAGATGCATTTCTTACTGTAAATTCTCACTGTAGGTTCTCCCATGCTTCCTTTATATTCCAAAGGGGAAAATTTAATTGAAGGGACAAAATAGAAAAAAAATTACCTGAGACAGATGTGGTAAAAATTTAATTGTAGTCTTTGCCAATTTTCCTTTGCCAACTGTTTTGGGCTAGAAAGAAAAATAAGAAAAAACCTAAACCAGTAATACTAAACTTCTCAGTATGATAAAACTTAAATTCATACAACAATTCAGTTATGTTTCTCTTTCTAATTAATTATTTTCATCCTCTCCAAAAGGCACCCTTCCATGCACCCCATTTCTTCTCTTCTCACCAGATTGTGTTTCCATTGGAACAGCCAATTCCATCAGGCTCGGGAGGATCCATGCTAACATTTTGTCAACATAAACATTACAACAATACAAGATAATGTAGAATAATAGAAATCCACTGTTTGATTCAATTGTCATAATTACTGGTCAAAATCCCTCATATAAGGGTGGGAAGAGCCCTCATATTAAGGCTCTTAATCAGAGCCAGCCTTAGGGTTGGGCAGTGTGGGTGACTACCCAGAGTACCATGGTCAAGGGAGTGCCACACACACACATGCCCAGCCCTGCCCTGCCCCACCACTCAGGCTGGGCAGGAGCAAGCAGGGGAGTTTGGTCACAACCAATCTTGGGGGGCAGAGAGAGGGGTCTGCCATGCCCAGAACTGACTGGAGCCAGCCAGGCAGGGCAGCAGAATAAAAAGCCCCCAGGTGGCAGCAGTGGGAAGCACTGACAGGCAACATCACAGACTGGAAGAATGGCATCGAGGGCTGGGCCAAGGGCAAGACGGTGGTGCCCAGTGAGAAGGTGGCACAGTTGGGTGGCCCTGGCTTGCATGCCAAGGGCTTTGGCATCATGACCTGCTGGGGCTAGAGGTTGAGCTGCAGACCCACCCCCCCACCCCCCCCGGTCACTACTACCACTGTCGAGCACAAGGGCATAGGCAGCCAAGTGATGCTTCACTGTGGCTGGGCTTCATGTGTGGACAGCCCTGCCTGCTGACCGCCCACCCGCCCTTCCTACTGCCCTGTGCTGAGCCTCCACTGTCCCCCAGCCCTGCCACCTGCCACCAGGCCAGCATCTGAGGTGAGTGGATACATGCTGTCCCATAATAGCCCACTGGGTCCCCTGCCACCCACAGCCTCTGGGGAACATGTGTCCCTCACACATGCACATTTCCCCACACACACACCCACTCCCCACACACACACACACACACACACACACACTCCCTGCCCACACTCCACTCACTCCCACCTCCCCCAACACAGTGCCAGTGACCTGGAGCGGGGGGTATTCAGGGAGGCACCAAAATACAAGTTCAGCCAGGGCACCATTTTCTGTAAGCCCAGCTCTGTTCTTAATGAACAAATGTATTTTTTTCCTAAACCACAAACTTTTGCAAAACACTTCCTGTTTTTCAAAAGGAAAATATCACATCAAATTCTCCTCTTTTCCTTCCTTTTTCCATAAAACACAATCAAATGAAGGATGTTTAAGGTGTTTTTTCCAGCAGCCTTCTCTCCAACACCACAAGATTGAGTTGGGGAATAAAGGGCAGTAAGCCCCTTCCCGCTACTTAGTTTCCTTTTAACTACAGGGTCTGATATTAGATTCAACTCAGGAAGAAAGCAATGAAGGTGGGATGCAAATACATATGTGAACAATACATTATCTTGAAAAACTCCAGTTACTAGTAACTAACTTCCTCTCCTCCGTCAAGTAATTGTCTAGATATACATTTTCACTTGTTAATGACTCCAAAACAATACACGCTCCATACATGGGGGAGCGTGCGCCCACTATACTGGGGGAGCATGCCGCCAAAGCAACATAGCTGGTGATCACGTGTAGATCCATGTGATCACTATGTCACCATAGCACACCATACAGTGACGTAGAACATCACTATGTCACCACAGGGCAACATGTAGATATGCCCTATCAGACATAAACCAGCAGCACACCCAGAAACCAGGTTATCTGCTGGCTCCTACAACTGCAACAACTTCCCAGGAGAAAGAGAAATAATCAGTATAAGTTACTATGGGGCTAGGAAAAATATCATCCTAAATTACTGCAGGCAGTTCCTTAGTGGCATGGCTGATCAGTCTTCCAGAACTTAGCCAGTCCTCTCATCCTCTAATGCTTTAGATTTTAAAATCTATATATGACACGATAAAGGGTTTAAAAGAGAAGCTTATGAGGTCACTATTCAAGCCTGTGTCCCTTCTCTGAAAGCTTGGATGTGTAAATGCAGGTTCTCTTCTTTACGTATCTGAAGAAACATAAAGGTCTTATTTTTTTTTAATCTATTTGCCATCTAATATTAAAAGGATTACCAGAATGAATGAGTCACAAAAATTCAGCAAGTAAACTACTGTTCTCTAGCCCATTTTGAATTACTGCCCACATAAGTCCTGAAAATTAATTTAGGAACATTTGGATTTAACGTGATAAAAACATGGTGAAAAGATACTACATTGTACATGGGTCAAACTATATGGCAGAAAGTGTGGTATTCTCTGTCCAAACTCAGCTAACATTGTCAAGCTTCACCCAGAGTTGCAGGTGCTAGATTGTTCTATTGTAATTAGTAGCAAAACCAGCTAACATTAAAATGGTTAACACCAACTTTCAGAATTAATTCTCTACTGACTAAAGGCATCAGACATCTTTCAGAGACACTTTCAAATTAACAGATTTGAAAAGACTGGAAGGATAGCATCACAACCAGAACAGCTGGCACCATAAAATCATATTATTTGGTGCCTTACACTTTTTGTAGCTATTTGCATCTGCGAAAACTGGATTCCAAATACTGTCAAATAAGAATAATATAATCTTACATCACAAGTGTAAATGATTACAATGTACTCTGCTGAACTGCATGACCAATGGACTGAAAAAAGTCTATGCACTCATTCAAACTTAGTGTAAATAATGCTCCTTAAATACACAGCACTCTCAGTTCCATGAGATTAGCAGCCTCAAAACCAACCAGTTCTTTTCTTTTTCAATAGCTCCTGTCATTTTCAAATCTTCTCATGGAAACCTTCTGACAATCGCTTTTTCTTCCCTCTTTCTGGACAATGAAACAGTACAAAAACAAGCAGGCAGTGGGGCTGAGAGATGCTATTCACTTAAATTATGTACTGTATGTATTTAGCCAATATACAGATAACAACAGTTTGATACAAGGGGAACAACACACACAAAAAATTGGGACTGGCACAGCATTATTCCAATGGGAGCCAATTTTTTGACAGGCTGGCCACAGATTAGTCCTACACCCTCCAAGTGCCACTCTGATCCCCTTCCTCTGCCCAATCTGCTGCTCTGCTCCCTACACTGTACTCCCGGCCCAGTGTCCTCCTCTGCTTTCTGCCCTGTGCTCCCTGTCTAATCTCAGGCTCTCCTTGCAGCTTCCTAACCGATCTGTTGCTGTACTGCCTGTCCCCTGCCTGATCTGCCACGTGCCACACACAGAGGTTGCCCTTGCCATTTGTGTATAGTTTGTATACAAATTATATACTTATCCTGTAAATCTGGAATCAAACTCACCTTGTTCCCTGAGCTGGATCCAAACCATGTGGCTCCTTGTGGGCCAGATCCCAGCTTGTGGCAGCTCCAGCTCAGTGGCAGCAGCAGCAGCTCCAGCACTAGGCATGAGGCCACAGCAGCAGCAGCTCTAGCTCCCACCATGTTCCCCCTTGCCAGAGCTGCCATTGCCATTGCTCCCACATGTCTCATGCCTCAGTGGCAGCTCTGGCATGAGACAACAGCAGCTCCAGCATAGGGCAGTGGTCGGTGAGGAGGTAGGGCCATAGTGGTAGCAATGGGTAAAGTGGTCAGACCTGATAGCCATGTCCACTATAGCCCAACAGCCCCAGATTCTGCAGGAGGCCACTCCCCCGGCCATGCTCAGCATTTTCCAGTATCCTGGCATTTTCCCCCCATTTTCCAGTATCCAGAGCCAGCTAGATGCAGACCATAGGCCATATGTCTTGCATCCCAGCTGCAGGCTTATAGGTACAGCATACCACACATGAGGAGCAGGCAATAAAAAAATAAAGCTAACATTCTAGTGGGGAGGAGGTTAACTTACTGAAAATAGAAATCAATTGGAAACTGAACAGGCCAGAGAAATGTTAGGTAAACCAAACCCAGTGCCTAGTTATAATGAAAAACATCATGCTTCCCTATTCATTGGCCAGTTTGTTGTTCATGTAAAGCAAACCCCAGATACACTGATTGCAGTGAAGCTATGGAGTAATTATTTTTAATACTGACAGCCTTTCTATTTACCTTGATTAAGTGAGAGGATCTTTTAAGGGGTATTTGCATAATTCTACTTCATTATCATGAAGCCGTTTGGTAAAATATTCAAATTTAAAGCTTCCATTAGCATTCCATTATGTGTGTTTATCCTTCCCCACATCATTCTGGAAATTGAGAAGGGGTTGTTGGACTAGGGGTTATCTTCCCTAGTTTTCTATTAAATATACCATGAATCTGTTAAATGTTTCCTTCTCAAATAAGTGTTCCATGTAATATTTTGTACAAAGGTAGAGAACAAAATTTTCTTCTTCAGCTTGTAATCTAACACTTCTTGATGCCTCTAGAAGAAATCTCTGCTCCCTGAAAACACTATGAAAACCACAACCCAGGAACAAAATGTCTGCTTACATTTACATTGCAAAACTAATTTAAAAATTATGTGAACAGCTGCAGTGAGGATTATATCTTTTAAATACCTGCCTTAAAGAGGTTCAGAGCACAGGCACTGCACTTTTGTTTTCCTAGAGGATGTCATGCTGCAGTCAACTTTCCACTAATGAGCCAAATATATTAAAGTCTTTCTCAACAAATATGCTTATACCACCTGCTCTCTTGCTCAAACAGTCTGAGTGTTTAAGTAAATGCCAGAGGAAAAAAATAAAAAGTCATTTTAAAAAGTTTGAGCCAACCCGCTTATTTAAACCAAAATACAAAAACTTTCACCCAATTAAAGAAAAAAACCCTCCAAAACACCTACATATTCTATATTAGCATAAGAAACAAGGCGAGTCTGAAATTACACATAATAAAAAGTAGGAAAACAATGCCCTCTGCTGTTTAAAAATATGCATAGACTGTAGTAGTCTGTGCTCCTACAATATCATTATCAGGCCAAGTGAACAGAAGAGTTTGGGAACTTATTTTGGCTGGTCTCATATTCAGTTACCAAATGAGAAAGGGGTACAATGTCCCCTTCTTCTTTCACAATATTAGGCAGCTGCTTAACCTTCCTTCTATGAGTGGCTTTCAGGACTTTAGAACTCAACATACTGGATAAAGTTACACCTGTGCACTAGTCTTTGAGGCTCAGTACAGACAGTCAAAAAGCCCAAGGCTGAATTCAATCTTTGCAGGTTAGTCTAAACCAGTGGTTCCCTATCTGGTATGCATACTACCAGTGGTACACAGACAACCTGTCAGTGGTACGTTTTGACAGATTTAGGAGTGTACCGATAGAGATTTTTGGGGGCCGATACCAATAGCCAGTTATTAAGGAGGCATATCAGCTGATACTAGTGGCGACACATGGGGGTGCACAAGGGTGCACATGCACCCCTTGAGAGTGCTGGTGCACCCCCTGACAGCCAGCGTTCCCAAGCGGGGATGCAGGCAAGAGCGCTAGTGCCCCCTTTGAGAGTGCCAGCTGAGGAGTGGGGGTGCCAGGAGAAGTGACCGCACCCACCTGAAAGTGCCAGCAGCGTGCCACTGCCACTTCCAGGTCAGCATGATCTGTTGTAGATGGCCCCCTCTCCCTCGGTCATTGACTGGCAGCTGGAGGAACCAGTCGCCCATGGCCGATACCGATCCGATACAGCTGCACCCAGCTCATAAGTCTGTTGTGGTGGAAAGGGAGCAGGTAAGAGAAGGTGCATGGAGGACAGATCAAGGCTCCCCATGGTGAGGGAGGGAGTAGGGCACAACCTGTCAGTTTGGGAACAGCTGATCTAAACTGTGTAGATGGAACAGATAAGCAAGTGAACAGGCATTCACTTTTGATTCCAGAAATGCAGCCACATGCCTGCAGTAGCCCTAGAGCACACCTCCCTGCTTGGCTGGAGCAGACAGGTTGGACCAAGGCTAGCCTGCCCGCTCCGTGAGGAGGGGTTTGCAGGGAGGTGCAAAGCATCCTGCAATGCTGAGTGACTGTGAGTTAACTTGAATCTGGAAGGGATCTGGGACAGAAGTTCAATACACTGATTTAACCTAGATCTGTTTGGTCTGATACTACAACCATCCAGGTTTATCTTAAACCAGTTTCAGACATTTTGAAAATAGTTTATGTGCACAAAGCTTTTTCTGTGGTACAGATCTGAACTGGTGTCAATCATTTATACCAGTTTGTGTGTAATTTCTGTGCCTAGCCTTAAGGGCAAGGAGCTGCATTTCCAATGTTCCTGGGAGCAGCATTTCTTCTCCCATCTTACTTGTTTCCATAAATTCATCACACAATTTGTATCTGTCGCTATAAATAAACCTCAGCCCAACTTGTTTCCATTACCTAGCATATCTGAGATGTGCCCAGACAGGGATTAGGGCTCACCCTGGCTTTGTCCATTATCACGTCAGTAGGCAGGGTTTAAAATTATGAATCTTGAAACACCCCAATGCCAGCCTTGTTTGCTATGCAAGATGATGGGCTTAGCCAGTGGTTCTCAACTGGCGTGACACAGCAGGTTGAACGGCTCCCACCGCCGTCTGCAGAAGCAGATTAGGAAGGAGATGTAGCTGAAGCCCGCTGCGGCTGAACCCCACATGGTCCTCCTGAGGACAGAGGCATGTGGGGCAGGTGGGACTGCCCCTGGCCCATATTTCCAGGAGGAGCTGGCAGGGTGGGACCAGGAAGGCCGGTGGCAAGAGTGCGTGCTCCAGCTAGCCATCTGCACTGCCCACCCAAGCCCAGGGACATGCAGGGCAGGTAGGATCAGCCTGCTGCCCCCGGCCAGGGCCACACAGGCGTTGTGCCCAGGGCACAAGACAGGTTAGCAATGGCTCCACCCCAGGGCCGGATTAACCCTTTAGTGGGCCCTAAGCAAACAAACTCATGGGCCCCTACTTTTTTCACTCAATGACTGTAATATGTCAAATAAGCACAACTAGGCCCCGTCTTCACTGGAGGCCCTAAGCATGTGCCTAGTTTGCCTATGCGTTAATCGGGCCCTGCTCCTCCCTGCTCCAGGCTGATGCTGATGCTGAAGCCCAAGCGCAGGAAGGAGCAGGCCGCTGCCCCTGGCTGAGAGCCGCGGAGCTCAGAAGAGGCAGATCCCCAGTGAGTCTCAGCCGGGCCCAGAGCCGTGGAGGGGCCCGAACCCAAGAGGGCAGAAAAGCAGTGGCGCAGCCCCATCAGAACCTGGGACAAGGCAGAAAACCCGGGTGGGGTCAGGAGCATGGGCCCCGAGGGGGGTGGGCCGGGAGCCCGCACCCCGGGCAGGTGGAGGAGGCAGGTGCTGGGGTCAGAGCCCAGGGCCGGGATGGGGGTGGGGGGTGAAGGGGGCAGGGTGACGTAACTGCTAGGGCAGGGGACCGGCCGTGACGTAGCAGGGGGTCGCGGGTCAGCGAGCACGTGGGGGGGGGTCCTCCGCGGCCGCGCTACCTGCTCGCTGCCCATGTCCAGCCTCCGCGCGCCGCCCGCTGTGTTGCAAGGCGGCGCCGTTGCTAAGCAACCACTCCGGCCCCGCCCCCCCACCCGGCCCGGCCAACGGGCAGCGATGCCCTGGCGTTCTGGCCGCAGCGCGGGGGCGGGGCTTGGCGCTCCTTCCCCCCCCCACACGGGGAGGGTTTGATAGCGGGAGGCGGCTCAGGCGCTTTGCGCGTGCGCACCAGTGAAGCTCGAAGCACCCGTGGCTCCGCCCTCCGTGGGCATCGGCCTCAAGTCACCCTCGTCAGCTACCGCCGGCGCGACGCCTTGAGCTCTCCGCTTCGCCTTTCCGATGGGGCGCGGGAACCAGGCTCACTCAGCTTGCGCACAGCGGCCCGGGGGTGGGGGCGGGGTCTTGTGTTCCCAGCTGAGCCGCCCCGGTCGGCGCGCACTGGACTTGCTGAAGCGCAGTAGATGCCGCCAGGCCGCGCGTGCAGCCGAAGTCTCGCATGATTAAAAAAAATTAGCAGCCCAGCCTAAGAAGAGCCGAGAATTAGGCATGAAGAGGTGCAACAGCTCGAGAACTGGTTTCTATCCAGCTTCCGTTTGAATGCGGAGCGGGGCCGCTGGTTTGTCTCTTGTCAGCCTAGCCTGTACAAACAGGAGGGGTTTTTCAACCTCCCCTGTGCTCACACTCGTAGATTTTAAATGTCGTCTTCATCCTGAGGAATAGGCAGGGCAGCCATTTTGCGACCCCCGGCCGCATGTTACCTTCCGCCATTCACTGGTGAATCGCACAATAAATCTAGACCAGCCACATGTGCAAAGCAATTATCATGCCATAAAAAATGCCCATCCGGGTCTCAAGAGAGCCAAGGAGCTATGAAGTGAGTGCTTGAAAATGTGCAGGCAAGGTACTTTTGTGATATCTTTTATTAGACCAACTGAGTAGTTGGAAAAAAGTTCTTGGCAAGCTTTTGGGCGCAGACATCCTTCAGGCATAGGAAGTCTCTGCTCTTCTCAGGATTTATATACTGAAATATGAAAAAGCAGGATTACATAGTGAAATATGATAGTGATTTATTGCCTTTTAGTTACTTGTGGAATATAATAATGAGAACTCCCTAAGCCTGAAGAAGGGGGACTGCACCCAAAAGCTTGCTAAGAACCTTTTTTCCAACTACTCAGTGGGTCTAATAAAAGATGTCACATCTACTCAAAGAACCTTGCCTGAAAATGTGTAACAACTCGAGCTGGTTTCCATCCAGCTTTCATCTGCACCTGTGGCAGGGCCTTGATTGACATCGGCTAGAAAACTACCCTGTGGCAGGGCTCAGTCTTGCAGAATTTCTCCAAGATAAAAAAAAAATGGTTGCTGTTGTTTCCATACTTAATTTCTAATGCAGCTCACCAAATCAATGCAAAAGAGCATGAGATTACAGAGCATTTTTTTCAGTAGAAACAGTTGACTTTATTATATTCCACAGGTAACTAAAATGCAATAAATCCACTATCATATTTCAGTGTATGTAATCCTGTTTTTTATAAGGTTGGGAAGACTATGCCTTAGTCCATAAAATCCTGACAACGACTTGGTCCAGTAAAACACCTTATTATGTTTTATTAGTTTGTGATCTCATGGTTACAGAACTCTGTTTACAATATTGCTTGGGCAACAGAAAAACTTTCCTTATTTGATCAGCCAGTTCTCTGAAGTATTTTATCACCACATCAGCAACCAGTTCTATGACAAAAGGTTACAAGCATGAAACCGAGCACGCAACCTGAACATTACCTATGGTAGAAAGTGTTATACAATGAATCATGACCTTTTCTATTATTTAAAAAAATTACTATTTGTGACCATGAGAGAGAATTTCACAGCTGCAGGTGCTGCTAATCATGTGGATGGCTAAATATGTGGAAAGAATGGCAAGTTTAGTTAATGGCCAGTGCTTCAGTTATACCAGTGCTTCTCAAAGTGGTGGTGTGCGGACCAGTGGTGGTCCGCAAGCCACCAGTCACCGGTCCACAGCGAGTTGTTAGGAAAGAAAGAAATATATTCGCCAGTCCGTAGCAAGTTGCCAGAAAAGAAAGAAATATATTTTCAGAAGCATAACATTGATATGTCATAGCGCCACAGTTTGTATGCTCCAACACTCCAGGTGACGTCACGTGGTGCGAGGTGAGGAAAGAGAAAGAAACAGCCGGTCACGCATTTGTGTAGTGCTGTTACATGCAGTTGCTGCCACTGGCTGAACCGGGTACTGGTCCCTGGCCCACTGGAAAAAAAATTGCCGGTCCGCCACATCAGATAGTTTGAGAAGCACTGCTCTATACCACTTCTCAAGTAATCCCTTCTTTGAGGTTCAGTTTTCATTCTGGTAAAACCTTATTCTAGTACATTGAACATTAGCAAAGTTTAAGACTCACGTGGCCTTAATTGGCTGAGGAATAGGAATGGGCAAACTTTCACGTTGCAGCATTTTCTTAGCTCTAGAGAACTGAAGTTCATACTTTTATGTAACTATATTCTGTAGTGATACCAAAAGTTGACCATTTGTGTAGCAATGAAATATTGCATCAGGCGGTGTTAGTTGTTTTTTTTTCCCTTTAGGATGCCTACTTAACTCCGAAAAACAAGTTAACTTAATTTCTAATTTTGCTGATTATTCACTTGGGGGGAGGGGAAATAAAACACCAGTAAGCAAAGACCTGTGTTTCTAAAATGACATTTCTCCATGCAAATGATAACTATCTAAAGGGAGATATGTAAGGGATGTGTCTAATTGCAAAGATTTATAAGCATTTGCTAAAAATATACCCAAGGTGGCTTTCTTTCTGTTTTAAAAATAGGAACACCCAACTCAAACAAGCCACAGAATGGATAAAAATTGGGAATAAAGCATGGAAGAAGCAGGTAGAACATATTGGATTCAGCTATTATGGAGTAAAGGTAGACCTGAAAATAGCAATAGATTTAAAGACAATATCATGTCTAAATATTCTAAGGCTTATAACCGGTACTAACATAGGATGCAATTGGAACAGAGCATCTCCGTTCCAGTTCAGACTACCAAAGCTACAGTTTAAAAGTCTCGTCCTGTCATTTTTCTTCCAAGTCCTTACTTCAAAGAAACACTGCAGAACCAGTATATTTATGGCTTTTTCTAGAATTGCCTGGTCATTGCACAAATACCCTAGCATTTTAGGGGCATTTTTATCACTTGATACTTTTAATCTGTACCTTCACCACTTTTCTCTAACAGCTCTGCTTAAATTAGATAGCTGTAACAGGTCTTTTTCACTTCCAATTTCTATCACTCCATGAACCTGTTTTATGTAACATTGCCTTGCCACATCTAAGAGGAACCACGTGATAAACTGTAACTCATTTTTCCATTATTCAGTGCTGTTCCCTAATGCGCCTTACTTAATGTCAGGCCAGTCTTCAGAGAGTGTGAAATGGTATATGTACCCTGTATCAGACTAAGGGGCTAAACAATTCCTTTGGGACTGACAAAAGCCCCAAAGATGCCTCTGACGCAGCATGGTGGCTTTACTTTGTATAAAGGAGGAAATTACTAAGAAGTTCAGATGTGGTTATGTTGCTCATGTATTCCACCTCCTCTGATATTTAGTTGTCTCAAAAACTACCTACGTAGGTTTACCATATGTCCGGGTTTGCCTGGACATGTCCTCTTTTTTGGCCGCTTGTCCTCTGTCCAGGCAGGTTTTTTAAAATGCGAGCAAATGTCTGGGTTTTTGCTTTCCCTCTGCTTTTGCTTGGAGCTGGGGCCAGTGGGGAAGCTGATTGGCTGTTGGGAGATCACATGCTCTGAACTAGGGCCCCATCAGCTGCCAGAATGCGTGTGTGCGCAAGCAAGCTGCTTGGGCAGCAGAGCTGGGAGGGAGCAGGGACTGCAGGTCACAAGTGCAGGGCACTGGCAGGGTTAGGGGATGCAGGGGGCTGTGGGTCAGGAGTGCAGGAAACCAGCAGGGGTGGGGGGGGCAGGGGGCTGCGAATCAGGAGTGAGAGGCACCAATGGGTACCAAAGAGCTGTGGGTCAGGAGTGAGGGGCACCAGCATGGCGAGGGGGCAGGGTGTATATAACTGCCCCCCATCCCACAATCATATACCACTTCCCTGCCTTCTTTGTACTTTCTCTGGTTCTTCTGTCATCTTGCATGCTGGGGACTAGAACTGCTGTCACCTCTCTCATTCTAGATGAGAAGTTTTCCCTGTATCCACTCCTCTTTGCAAGTGTCATTATTGTTAACCCCTAACTACTTTGCTCATTCCTAGAGATTCTTGGGCTCATTGCTTTCTGGATGCCTAGTAGTGGAGATGAAGGATACCTGCACTGTATCTTTCCTCTGCTTAGACTGGCTGGTTCTGCAGAACTAGTATGGAATATCTTCTCTTCCATGCAATCTGCTGCTCTAATCTTTCCAATACAATGGGTGGCTTGGGTCTGTCCCTTTAGTGCTGCTCATTGGTCAGGTGCCATGTCCAAGAATTGTGTGAGTTAAGCAATACTTCCTGACCTGGGCTTTGCAAACCCTGCCACCCTGGACAAACACAGAAAGGTGCAGAAAAGAGCTAGCTGAACTCTTTTGATAGGGAATGGAGGGTGGGCAGCAAAGGCAGTGGTAGAGCTGCAAAGCATTTTCAGGAGCTAGCAAGTGCAGCAGGAGTAGGCAGGAGACATACTCACATTGCCCAAGGGAGGGGGAAGCATAGAGAAACCGTGAAGATGTTATGAGGAGGAGGGAAATCAGTGGAGACAGGGAAGGGGCTGAGCTGAGACTCCTGTATGAAAGACTGCTCCACATTTGACTTCAGCATGTAGGACAGAAGGGGCCCTCATTCCATCCCTTGTGGGCTCGGGCTTCACCTAGTCATTTCAGGGCACCTCCAGGAACCGTGGCTGGGAGGACAGCCCCAGCACCACTGCCTGCCCCTCATTCATAGATCACAGATCAAACAGAACCCTGCCTCACTCTATTTTTTTTTTTGTTTGTTTGTTTGTTTTTTACTCTTTCCCCAGAACAGTTGGAAACACTGTCGGAAGATGCTGGAAAGAAAGATCCTCCCACACCAGAAGAAATGGGGGGTGATACAGGTATGTATGGGGAAGTGACATTGGCTAAGTTAGGTGATGTACTCAAGGTCACGCAGGAAGTCTTTAGCTAAGCCAGGAAGTGACTCTAGGCCTCTTGAATCCGCATTCATTGACCTACCCAGAGACCTTCATTGCTGCCCTACCTACCATCTCACATGGAGCACTGCAGGAAAGAGATAGTTAGTTCCTGACCTTCAAGCACAAAATTCTGCAGAGCTCGGCCATGGCACAGGATCCAGTCAAGCTGGTTATCAGTGCCTACCCTAACACACTTTCATAGCACACATGGCTTATTCACTCTGCTTGTAGACTCCATTTCAGCTAAGTGCAATGGCTGAGTGATTACAAGGCTGGACTGGAAACTGAAAGGTGTTTTCCTGTACAAAAACAAATCCTGTCCACAGGAGAGGCCTGTTTCTTGAGGAAAGACTTTGGACTAAATGACCTTTGGAGACCCTTGCTTTATTCTTCTACATTAAGTGACAGCTCTCTTTCTCCACAGCGGCTGCTGCCAGCGCCCCTAGAAAATGGTCTTCCTTTTTTAAAAAGATACTGAGATTATACCTACATGTTAAATTGTTTTAGGAAAAATAGGTAAAATATAGAGTTAGGAAAAAATGTGGTCTGGTGGAGGCTGCTAATTGTACTTTGTGATCATTTGAAACTTCATTCTCATGTAGTTAAATTCAACAAAGAGGGCAGACAGACAAGGCAGACAGGAAGCCTACTCCACAGGGAGAAAGGCGGCTCCTTTTAGGATGCATCATTCAGGAATTAGGGTGCACTCCCTCCTGTGCCATAGGATGGGTGTTGGAGAGAGAGGTCAGGAGCTAGCCCAACCAGCAGGTAGTGCCACTAAGGGCCAGAGAACTCCTTGAGATAACTTGAAGGTACCACCTAGCAAGGGTGGGGAGTTAAAGCCAGCAGATAATGCCATTTGGAGATGGCAGCATTCTCCACCTGGAATCACAGGGTAATCAGAAGGCCACTGGAATCACAGGTGTTGACACATCATTCTCAGCACCAGTAGAGAGAAGAATTTTCTGAGTCTCTAGCTACGGTGACTAGGATTTAACTCAAGCTCTCTGAGCAGAAGAGCAGCATGGCACAGCTGCCTGAGGGGAGCAAACACCCAGGACTGAGGACCAGTCTGTCTTTGCCTGGCAGCAGGGAGAGATGAAGGGAATATTCATGTCCCTGACCCCTGCCAGGCGTGGCTGGTGAACTCAGGCTGGTGGGGTGAGTGGACAGTCAGGGTCAGTTGCAGCTAGGGTGGAGCAGGGCGGGGTTTGCAGCTGGCCAGGAGTGTGAGCTTGGTTTTCCACTGTTCCTCTCTTACTTACAGCCTCTAGCATTTAAGGTCTAGGTAGTTGTAATTAGAGGCTGTACCCCTATCCTGTGTCTGGCACTTGGTTTTATTACTTGGTCACTTGGGGCACCTATAGATATGCAGCAAGGCTGCTCCAACATACTGTAATTACAGCGTGCGGGAGCATGATAATTACCATGCTCCAGCAGACTCCAGCGTCACATCTGTCAGCATCCCTGCACTGAAAAGTGGTGGTGGGGCACTTTAACTAATGCTTTTTCAGTGAGCTGTAGTTAAATTGCCCCCATCGCCATTTTTTAACACAGGGAAACTGATGCATGTGACGCTTTCAGAGCCACTCTAACTGAAGCACTGCATCCCCCACACTCCCAGAGCACGTGTATAAACACCCTTGGTTTTGTCACTTGCACTGCTGGGCAGCTCGCACTCACTACATGGACTTGGACAGAACTGTCCCCTTTCTGGCCAGACTAGCCCACCCACTGTCCAGGATGGGATTCTCTTGTACTGTTCTCTCCAGCCTCTGGCATTGGGCACTGTCAGAGATGGGATACAGAATATGCTAGACCAGGGATTGTCAACTGGGGCTACACGTAACTCTGGGGGTACTTGGAAAGAGACTAGAGGGTAGGGGAAGGCAGATGGGGATGGAGCGACACCCCCCACCACCCATGCCATGCCCACCACCCATGCCACCACCTCCCAGGAATAGGGTTGAGGGGTAGGGGGTGAGGGCAGTGGCTCCCCTCTGTGAGCTGCACAGGCGCCACATGGCCGACTGGATGTGGTGGGGGGGAGCTCACAGGCAGCGGCTGCTGCTGCCATCCACCACCCCATTCTACCACCACTCGCCACCACCACCCCCCACACCACCAGAAGTGTACCCAGAAGGTGTACACTCCTTTAAAAAGGTTGAACCCCCTGTGCTAGACTATATGGTGAAGGGGATGCTATGGGTAGGGGATGAGCCCAGCTGGGTGGGGAGGGTGGGGCAAACAGTGAGCTCATAGAGATGCCTTGGTAGGATATCAGGCATTGGGCCAGAGAGACCGTGACCTCATAGAGGGCTGACATCAGCCTGCAGGGCAAGTTCCAGAACCCGAGGCCAGGGGCTCAGACCCAAACAGACCTTCATGGTGGCAGGTCTCTCTGGCTGAAGCTGATACAGGTGAGGGAGAATCTGATTCCTATTTCTGGTCCCAGGGCCATCTCTTTTATCTGTCCATCCCTCCTGCCCCACAGGTGCCCCCCCCCTACCAGAAACTCTCAGGTTTCAGCCAAGTGGTGCAGCTGGGCCCCTCTCTCTGCCTGGTTCCCAACCCTTCCTTGTGGTTAATGAGGTCAGGGTTCTGGCCCTTCTCAGTCACAGTCTGTAATTTAATATGGTAGTAACTTTGGAGTAAAAGCCAGTTGTGAGCTGTGCCAAATCTCAGCCAGTTCAGGCCCCCTGGAATAGTTGGGCTCAGGACAAAATACTCAGTTGTACCCTTTTGATGGATGGGGAGCTTTGATCCCCATATTCCCCTGCAGCTCTGTCTGTCTCTCTAGCTGTCTGTCACTCTGACTTGGGTCCTGCTGCACTGAAAACAAAGGGGCTGCTCCAAGACTCAGCCACTGGAGATAAAGCACACACTGCTGCATCCCAACAAGAGCTCCCCCCACCACTCCTCTGACTCCCACAGGGGGCCTTTCCTCCCTGCTCTAATTCTCTCTTCCCTTCTCTTCCTGCCACTTCCCTATTCCTACACCTGAATAGGATCTGGGGGGAGGTAGTAAAGGACTGGGATTCTCCTCGGGTTCCTTCCAGGGAGGGCTCAGGTGGGTGGCAGAGACTCAGGGTCAGGAAGGAGAAGGGTGGGGCAGGAGGAGGAGGGGAGTTTGAGGATGTCAAGCATGGGGCTAGGGACTCTGTGTCTCTGCCTGACAAAGGCAGTGCAGGTGGGGGGGACGGGACTTTTATTAGACCAGGTATAAAATTTGGGAGCCATGTTAGACAAGGGCACAGAAGAAGGGTACCTGGTACCCAAAAATTTCTCTAACTGAGCAAAAAAACTGTGACTGGGTCTGGGAGAAAAATGTGACAAAAAAAATTAGAAACTGAAGTGGGGAATTCTTTCCCACCTGTACGGTGGTCCAAGAAAAGATGTCCCTAAAATCACCTTGATCCTTGCATATTGACCAGACCATTATGACTATAACAATACTGCAACCCTACTGGGAGGAAGGATATGGCTTTTATTCAAATGAGACAGATATAGCCAATCATGGGACAGAGCATTTGATGCTAGGAGACAATGGCCAGGTGGTTGCTTAGCGCAAGGTGATTGTGATCCAATTACATTACATACTGCCAAAGAGAGGAGAGATTAAACCTATAATTATATGGCCATGGCATCACATCACATGATCATTGTTTCTAATCATCTAATCCCTCCAAGTTGAAGATAATGAGGAATACAACTGATAGGAGCAAAACATTACAAAAAAATATAAATGGAAGTGGAGAATCCTAGGGGAATAGTTCATCACCTTGTCAAAGAGCCATGACTCCACAAAGAGAAATCAATATTGTCTCTAAGCCCCACTGCATTCAGCAAGAAAGGGAAGGCAGCAAATAAGGACCAAGCAGCAGTACATGGCAAGGAGAAAAGGGGGCAATAAATGGCACTTGATAGAAATTAGGAGTGGGTTCTGCCATCTGAGTTGACTCAGGAACTGACAGCAACAATGGGTTGTCCACCTCTCTGTCTACCAGTCTAGAGCGAGAGGGGAAGAGAGGGGTGGGGGAGTGCACTTTACAAGTAAGGCTCACAGAAATGTGCTGACAGTTCAGGAGTGGGAAGATTCATGGATATTCAGGTCTATCCCAGGATCTGGACAGGGGTGCACTCAAGTGACCCCAGGGCCCTGTGCCCTTCCTCTGCTTTTGGGTCCCTCCAACTTGGCCTTATCCCAGTTCCATTTTTCCTCATTCTTGGATCCTTGCCAAGCATCCAAGCACTCAGTTGGATATCTAACATCCCCCTGCAAGGCCTTAATATAAAATGCATGGAGAAGGTGACCTCAAACATCTCATAAAAAAGAGAGATGTGGAGCATGGTCCCCTTCCTGGCTCATAAGGGAAAGGTGCATCCTTCCACTCTCATAGTGTTTTTGAAAAGACAGGATGTGGCCTGTGTTAATTCATCAGCAATATACTCCCCTGAAACATTTTGCAAACCTTCAAGCTATAGGTCACAAATGGTATTAACAACTTCTTGGAATCTGTTAAAAAATGCTACAATCGCTTTAGCAAAAAGAAACCCAGATAAAGGAGGGGGTGAAGCAGAAATTGATTGCAGCAGAAGTGATATTAACCAACCGTTTACATGTTTCTCAGTAGATTTAGCCAGGGGTTACACGAATTACAAAAAACTCAAAACTTCTTAGAAGAAAAATATCAGATGGATGGACAGCAAAAACGACAGAACAAAAACAAACAACATATGCTTCATGAAGCAATGAAGGTTAGAAACAAAGCCACAGTATAATTTATATATATATGTATATATATCATATATCCCTTAGCAAGGTAATTGGTAAATGGCTAGAGTCAATGGTAGCCAATGGATTTGCTGGCAATTCTATTTCAAATTTCCTAAAGAAGATGATGACAGCCCCAATCTAACAACATGCACATGCTTTATTTCAAGAATGTCTGGGATCCCAGGGAGCTCAGTAGGACTGCTCCCAAGATTGTTTCTTAGCAAGTTGCATCAATGTTTGCAGGATCAGGGTACAGCACAGAAGGAAAGTTGACCCTGTTGGTTTTTAAATTTGATGAGCAGAGCTCTATAATGCTTGAAGGTCCTGATCTCCAGGTATTGTCTCCACTGTTGTCTCTGTCTTTTCACCGTCTTTCCATTAAAATGGTTGTGTACCTCAGGCAGACGTCTGGCTACACAAAAGTCAACATAAGAACTCCCATTTAATTCAGTAGGGCCAAGGTTTTACCTTTACTCACCCCCAGAGTTGGGTTTTTATAACAGTCTGGGACACACTCCTAGACCTGCAAGCAGTTTGCACTCAACATTTAGGACTATCCTGGAATGTATTGTTTTTCATGTCAGGTAATCAGCAGCCTAGATTTGTGCCAATTGCTAATAAAGGCACAAACAACAAAAGATCATCCTCTCAGGTAAGAAGTCAAGGCATGGGAAGATGTCACAAGTGGAAGCTGATGATGTCAAAACTGAAAGATAAAGTGCACCCTGCCATGATGTGTATTGTGCAGGAGTCACCAAATGGCATTGTTCCAACACAATGCGCTGTATTGTGATTGGTTGTGTGACACATACTCTTTTCTTAACACCAAGGGAAAAAACAGAGTGACAAAACTATAAAAGGCACTACAGCCTGGTGGCCACAGACTTGTAGATAGTAGCTTTGACCCAGTTCTGCTATGTGTAAAATGGGGGGAAAACTCTTTACCTCCTGCACTAGGGGGGAGGGTGTTAATTAGCAAAAGGCTGCACAGTCCTTGAAAAACATAAAATCTTCATAAAAGATGGAAAAAATATCTGCAGATTAATTGATTTTTTTCCATAAAGAGAAGTGAGCTAGTTGAGAAGTGCTTTCTCAGGGAGGCAGGGAGACAGGGGGGAGGATTAGAGACAGTCCCAATGCCAGGCCTCAGCACCTGTTCAAATATGGAACATGAAGTGAGATTTCCTGTCATTTTGCACTCAGCATGTGGCCGTCTCTGGACACAGGGCCTGTTCCACAGAGCGTGTCCAGAGGCGTATCCGACTCCTAGCCCCCCGGCACATGTAACAGGGTAAAATGGCAAAATTAGGTCATCTCTAGGCTCATGTGGGGGAATCCTGGCCTGCTGAAATCAGTAACAAACCTCCCCTGGGCTTCAAGATGATCGCAATTTTCTTCCATGGTCTTCAGACTGCGTGTCGGCCCTTCAGAAACAAACTCAAGAAGAACCAATTCTTATCCCAGTTTGTCCTTCACTGGCCTTTCTTGAACTGGCTGTTTTTTTATTTCCTATATTTGTTCTGTTAGATTTATATCCCACCCTATCCAAAAGGCTCTGGTGATGCATGTCACTTTTTGTGGCGGGGCTGTTACTTGTTTATCCTAAAAGGTTGAGTCGCACCCAGTAGGCAGCTGTTGCCATGTACAGAAGGGAGAATGAAGGAATTAATTAACACATTTATTGTCCTTTCTCATTTGTTCCTGCTACAGAAAAACATGACCACCAAAATCACTGATGAAATTACCAATATAATGACACAGTGTGTGGCTGAAGTAACAGACATCATATATCCAGCAATAATACAATATCAAGACAAAAAAGTAGCTGAGAGAGACATGGGAGTTGAGGAGGCCAATGCCAAGAAGTTTGTCTTCAGAGGCAGAACGAGAACACCCAACAGATCACCTGGATGTGTGAAGAGAGGGAGCAGAGGAGAGCCAACCCCACTGTTTTCACAAGAGTCACCTGACCTGTCTCCAACAAGAAGGCCACTGTCTCTACGCAGAGAGTGTTGGGCAGAAAATCTGCCAGTGCCTGAACCAGCAGCGGCACTTCCCCATCACGCTGACAGTATTTCTAGTTTTTGCAGAATGAGCACATGCATGGGAGCTGAAGATGGCAAATTACAAAGCTGTCGCATTAGGGAAGATATTTCTCCTGACTTCAAAAAAGATTGCCCTAAAACAGGCATATTTAGAAAATTATTTTCATTAACCAATGTCCAGGGAAGAGTGCCAGGTTATAAGGAACAAGTGCAATGGGAAGAACAAATGCCAAGGCAGTGTCAAGTACCTGAGTTTGTACAACCCACATTAGGCGACATGAAGAACCTGAATTTTTGCACAGGAGCTCTGGGGCTCAAACCTACATCCACCTGGACACAGTAACTAAGCCAAGGGCTGTCCGCTCCAAAATAACTCAACACCAGATTGGCAGGCAGCTTACAGGAAAGTCCTTGTTTTCATCACACAGAAAGACATTTCCTGAAATGGATGCTTTTTTGAAAGAAATACACGATGAACTAAGGAGCAAAATGGTTGCTCAGGACAGTGCACTTCTCGGAAGTGATTATTCACGTATCAGCACAGATATAGTTGATTTAGTGTTGGATAAGCTTTCCATATGCCAGGCCACAGACCTGCAGCTTTCTGAAGATCAGGATCTCTCCCCTGACATAGACACATTGACAACCAAAATTACTCACTCCAGTTTATCTGACCTTCTGCAAGAAAGTGCTTCCAAAGTCTCGGTTTATGCAGACATGAAAAGCAACAAGAGTGTTTTGATAAAGAGAGAAATAACTGGTTACCAGCAGAAAGAAGCCTTAGCAAAAGCATCTTCAGCTCTGTATAGACCTCTAAAACCTGGGGTAATGGATGAGAAGCTTTTCGAAGATGCTATCAAAAGCAATGCCCGATGTCAAAGTCCCACACCATGTACCATGGGGATATGCCACAGATTTTTGGAAGATCTAATCAGCAGGCTTTTACCTAACATTCTCCCTGCCACCGCCAGCACATCTTCCTCTACAGAAAAGAAAATGCAACTGGCAGAATGTGGCTTGATTCACATGACGGTCATCAGTAAAGTTATAGCAAAAATCTCTGAAGATGAGAACTCCTCCTGCCAGCATATTGAACATCCACATTCCAGGGAGGATGCTCGGATTCAGACGATTGCTGATTTGGTCTATACCAAGCTTTTGATACAGTTTCAGTCTAAATTCAACGTGCAGAAGTGTTTAATAAATGGGTGTGTGATTCTTTCTGAAGCAGTCTGTGATTTGGTCTTCCAAGAGATAACTGGGAATACATTGCAGAACTCTCTTTCTGGAGAATTACCACTTCATGACCTTGCTGAACCTGACAATATTGTTGAAAATACACTAAGAGATGTTACTGAGCCTTTGGATAACCCAAACAGTTTATCACAAGAACTTAGTAAAATAGTTCCTCTTATCATAGAAAAACTAACAGCAAATCTTGTATCAGCACTTTCTTCCCTCTTTCCCATTGTGGGTTTGGATGCAGAAAAGATGTTGTTACTGACCGATGCAACTAGAAAAATACGACATGCTGTGCAAGTACTCCTGTCAGAACATGAGAAGAACGTGAACAAACAGACCAGTGAAAGAGAATTCTTACACATTGAAGACAGCCAGGCCCTGGGAGACCTCTTCCATCCAGCTTACACAAGCACCGTCGAATGTTCGGATTCTGACATTTTTGTTTGCAGAGACCTAACAAATAGACAAGATATTTTCGCTCATAGAATAGCAGCTTCAATAGCAAAAAAAGTAGACAAACCTGACTTCCAAGGCAATTCAGAGGAGGAGACATTGCCTACTTCATCTTCAACAACAGAAAGTATTAAGATTATTGAAAGACTCCCTACTGATCTTGGCATGATAAAGAAGATCCCAAAACCAACTTTAAAGCCATGTATTCCTGTGGTACCCATGGCTACTGTAATAATTGAAGAACTCTCCGATTGCCCCCTTAGTGACAGTCCACCAACACTGAGCCAAGCTGTGATGAACCCAGACAGAATTGCTGACCAAGTGTCTGTTAGTGCAGAGCCCAAAACAGGGAGTTCTGAAGAGGCAGTCCCAGGTTCAACTACAAATGAGACCCCAACAGAGACAGAGGAGTTGCCTGTGAAAAGAATCCCTCATATTACAGTCAAATACGTACCCATTTCTTCAGACTTGGTGTCTGAGTACTTACAAGTGATTTCCATAAAAGCAGAGCCTCTTGAGGAACTGCAAGAAGCATTCATTTCTCAAACTGGGGATGGCCTAAGAAACCTAAGAGCTTCGCTGGGTGAGAAGTGCTTTGAAGATGAAAGCTTGAGATCTGAGGCACAGAGAAAAGACGACAGTCTGGGTAACATAGGACAACGAGTTGTAAGACCAGGGGAGGTAAGTGGGAAGAATAAGGCTGGGGGCAATCCTGTTTTGTGAATGCCATTTTGCTGTAACTGGATCTTTTAAGGTGTTCACGTAGTATTGAAGGCCCCTCTACTGTGAATGCTGAATGCTCTTATAAAGGTGGTGGACATTCTTCTAGAGAGCCTGCAGTGGGCCATTGGTGTGGAGGATTCTGGGTTAATGGTCAGTAAATTCACTGATATTGAATCTACTCTTTCCAAGAAATCTATCTGGGGATAAGAAGAAGGCTGATATCCCTTGGGTTAAGCATATGGACAAGACAGCTACAGCTCTCTGCTTTGCTTACTGATGGCAGAGACTGGTTCAAAGGCTGCTGCTTTTCAAGCCAAAAGGGGCATTTGATCACTAGGAAGAGAAGACCAGGTGTGGCAGTATGAGGGGCTTTGCCTCCCCTGAAAGACTTGGGTCAAAATTAGGGACTGATAAATATGGGGGCTGTGGTATGAGTGTCCAGTGTGATGAGGGATGGTTTCAGGTCCTTGTTCTCCATAAAGCTGCAACTCTTATCCTCTTTCAAAGTAAAGCAGAGAAGGTGTGTAAGAAATTACTTTGCTTAGCCCAATTTCTGAACTTTGGATGGCTCGGACAATGGTCCCAAGAGTCCTGCTGCCCAAAATAAGGATATCAGACAGGGAGTGTAAACCAGGCAATGAGTGCAGGTAACCCAGATGTGAAAACAGTGACAGGTAACCCAGACCCAGTTTATTTAGCAACCCATGGGATTGAGTATTTGGCTCTCATCACAACACCAGAGTTTCTATTTAGAGAGCGGGAACTGACCAGCTTGTGATACAGACATGTTCATGTGTGGATTGATTTTTAAAAAAAACCTTCATTTGTGACCTCACTAGAGCCCTGATCCAGGAAAAGACTAAGTACAGAAATCTGACCAGAGTCAGCAGAAGTGCTCACAGGCTTCAGTGATTTGCAGTGTTTGGGCCTAGGACAGAGAATGTCAGTATTTGCATAACTTGAAGCCTGAGCTAGTGACTAATTGGAATTAATGGCACCTGCTTAGAAAACCACATTTAAATGCCTTCCTGAACTGGGGCCTAGAAGTAGTATTTGGTTTTAATAGTTGACACACATACTGGCTCCTTAGTGTTTGTTTCTCACCTTCTTTCAAACCGAAAGTTGAAATGCAACAGATGGAAAAAGCGGTTTTCCTTTAACAAACCTTGTCACCGCAGAGTCCTGATTTTTCTGGGTGCTCAGCTGAAGTTCATAGGATGGATCCAAATGCAAGTCTAAAAGGGGCTTGGTTTAGTTCGCTCTCACTGGTGACCTGTAGGAAAAGCTAGTTTAGAAAGGACTCTGAGGAGGCATCCTCTTCAAAAGCTTTCCTTTTGATTTCAGGCCATCAGCAGGATGTCCTTTCGAAAGCTGCTGAAGCCTGTGTTGAGCATTCTGAAACCTCTTCAACCCAAGGCGGTCCTCCTTGAACAACTGGCAGCCTACTGTACTGAGAATGAGGAGAGAGACGAGAAGGTGGAGGAAAAGCGTGAAGTAGAGCAGCAGTGGGAGGAAGAAGAGCTGCGGCAGACAGAGGATACCTCTCTGTACTGGGGTAGCCCATTGACTTCGTCCATGTACAGTGAACAGTTAAGGTAACTGTTCTGGTGGTACAGCAAAAATGGGAGCTGTGGTGGAGTGGGATCATTTCCACTAGGTCATAAGTTAGGCTTTGCCTAGAGCTCTCTCCATCTCTCCTCTCCAACCTTGCCCCCTTGGCAGCCAAAATAGAGAGGTAAGTGAGGAAATGAGGTGGTCCAAGGTTTTATCTTACTTCCAAATGAAGGATGCAGTGGCCAGTTGCAAGGGTGGTCCTATTTCACCATTGAGAATTAGTATCCCAAACTGCACAAGGGTGAAGCAATGCAGTTACACATGTGAACAGTACATAGGTCTGGAGCTAGGAGTCTGTTCCAGAGAGAACTGAGATGCAGTGTGTAACCCAGAGGCATCCAGCAGATTAGTAGCAGAGTCACAGGCAGATTTCCAGACTCTAGATTCCCAGCCATGTAGTTTTCAGCAGGACAATGCCCTCACCTCAGAGCAGCTGGATGTGGTCAAGAATCTGTAAAGTGCTATCAGTATTTTTCATTGTTTTTACAGCACTGACAATGTGCTCGGCACAAAACAGTGTGGAGAACAAGAAACAAAGATGAAAAATACTACTGAAATGCTAATGTTACGACCTTTATTCGTTTGCCTCTAAATCCAAATGACCATTTCCTTTTGTTTTTAGTGAGAATGTTGAAGAACGATCACCATCATTGAAAGCACAGAGATCAGGTGAATGTATGAGAGTTGCACTTTTTTTAGGGTTTTATTTATTTCCCCTAATGTCTTTATAATTGTCTGTAATTTCTTTAATTCTTTCATTCCTTTAATCTCAGTGATCATTTGGATGGTGAAAGACTGTCTCAAAAGTACAGTGTACTAGAGAACAGTTATGCTACCAGTGTGGGGGATTTCTCCAGAACAGACTTTTTCTGGCAAAGGAAGGCATGTTTTAAAGAGAAGCTCTTCACATTTTCCACATGGTTTTCATTCTGTCTGGCAATACCCTACACAACCTTCCATAGAGAGACACTCCACTGATAGCCTACAAAATGAATCCAAAGCTGTACCTAATCTGTGGGTTTTGAAGAACCAGCTCTTTCATATGGATTGCTGCGTGGATTGCTGTTAAGACAGCACAATGGGACCCTTGCTAACACGCACTAGGTACTACACAAACATGCCCCAGAGGTAGCACCAAAACATAGACAAACCTCCTCCAGAAAAAAGAGAGCATGCACTGGTTCTTCCTATGCATTGGGCATGGCTGTGTGCTTCAGTACTGCATCAGGGATCAGCACAATGAGGAACGCAGCATGTGCTCTGCATAAGCTGTCCCTCCCCCGAAATGGAAGCCAGGTGCTGTGTGTGCATCAGTAGGCTCACCCAAGAGCGAGAGCTGACTGGATCCAGCCAGCACCACACCAATGGGTGGTAACATTGCATCGGTTTGGGAAGGCAGCATGCGCAGAAGCAGGCATGGTGTACCTCACCGCAGCACTCCCTGCTGAGGTACAATACAGTCTAGACAGGCCCATTAGAACAACAGCTTGCAGGACACTACTTTGCAGTGATGCTAAAACAACAGCTAAAAACATCAGTCATAAAAGTGGAAATGAGTCGCAGGTGAGCTGACTGTGGATGTGTTTTTGTTAATAGGGATTTATGCTGACAGGTGCCAGACCTTGGATATAGAAGACTCTTCCTACATGTCTGAGGTAAATATCTTGTAAAACCTTCTGTAACAGACCCCCCAGGAAGCTGGACCACAAAAGGTCTCTTGCATTCGAGTATCTGCTCTGTAATCTCTGCACAGAGGTTGCCTCTAGCCATGCAGTGGAGTCTGTTGCCCAGCCCCTCACCTAAAGTTTTTATCCCCTAGCTACTTTGCTCATTGCTTTCTGGATGCCCAGTAGTGTAGATGAAGGATACCCGTGCTGTGTCTTTCCTCTGCTCAAGCTGGCTGGTTCTGCAGGATTAGCATGGAATGTCTTCCCTTCCACACAATCTGCTACCCTAATCTTTCCAATACAATGGGTAGCTTGGGTCTGTTCCCTTAGTGCTGCTCAGAGAGATGCTAAATGGCACATTTCATTGGTCAGGTGCCATGTCCAATAATTGTGTGCATTGAGCAATACTTCCTGACCTGGGCTTTGCAAGCCCTGCCACCCTGGACACACACAAAAAGGTGCAGAAAGGAGCTAGCTGAACTCTTTTGGTCGGGAATGGAGGGTGGAAAGCAAAGGCAGTAGTAAAGCTACAAAGCATTTTCAGAGGAGCTAGCAAGTGCAGCAGGAATAGGCAGGAAAGATACTCACATTGCGCAAGGGAGGGGGAAGCACAGAGAAACTGAGAAGATGTTATGAGGAGGAGGGAAAGCAGTGGAGGCAGGGAGGGTGCTGAGCTGAGGCTCCTGTATGGAATACTGCTCCACACTTGACTTCAGCATATAGGACAGAAGGGGCCCTCATTCCATCCCTTGTGGGCTCGGGCTTCACCTGGTCATTTCAGGGCACCACTGGGAACCGTGGCTGGGAGGACAGCCCCAGCATCACTGCCTGCCCCTCATTCTGTGGCTGTGTAATCCTGAGGATCACAGATCAAACAGAACCCTGCCTCACTCTTTTTTTTTTTCACTCTTTCCATGGAACAGTTGGAAACACTGTCGGAAGATGCCGAAAGGAAAGATTCTCTGACACCAGAAGAAATGGGGGGTGATACAGGTATGTATGGGGAAGTGACACTGGCTAAGTTAGGCGATGTACTCATGGTCACGCAGGAAGTCTGTAGTTAAGCCGGGAAGTGACTCTAGGTCTCCTGAATCTGCATTCATTGACCTACACCAAGACCATCATGCCTGCCCTACTTACCACCTCACATGCAGCACTGCAGGAAAGAGATAGATAGTTCCTGATCTTCAAGCACAAAATTCTGCAGAGCTTGGCCATGGCAGAGGATCAGTTCAAGCTGGTTATCAGCACATGGCTTATTCACTCTGCTTGTAGGCTCCATTTTGGCTAAGTGCAATGGCTGAGTGATTACAAGACTGGGCTGGAAATCCAAAGGTGTTTCCCTGTACAAAATCAAATCCTGTCCACAGAAGAGGTCTGTTTCTTGAGGAAAGACCTTTGGAGACCCTTGCTTTATTCTTCTACATTAAGTGACAGCTCTCTTTTCTCCACAGCAGCTGCTGCCAGTGCCTCAAGAAAACAGTCTTCCTTTTTCAAGAAGATACCAAATGCTCTCTCTAGAATGAAGTCTTTTCTATTATGTTGCCTTCCACACCACAGAAAATTTTGCAAAGTTGCACCAGAGATTATAGCTACATGTTAAATTATTTGAAGAAAAATAGGAAAAGTATAAATAGTGTTTAGAAAAAATGTGATCTGGTGGGGGCTGCTAATAGTACTTTGTGATTGTTTGCAACTTCATTCTCATGTAGTTAAACCCAACAAAGAGGGCAGACAGAAAAGGCAGACAGGAGGCCTACTCCACAGGGAGGAGGGAGGCTCCTTTTAGGATACATTGTTCAGGAGTTACGGTGCACTCCCAAGCAGTTGGCTGTGCCACAGGATGGGTGTTGGAGAGAGAGGTCAGGAGCCAGCCCAACCAGCAGGTAGTGCCACAAAATGCCTGAGAACTCCTTGCAATAACTTGGAAGACCCACCTAGCAAGGGTGGGGAGTTAAAGCCGGCAGATAGTGCCATTTGGAGATGGCAGCAATCTCCACCTGGAATCACAGGGTAATCAGAAGGCTGCTGGAATCACCGGTGTTGACACGTCATTGTCAGCACCAGTAGAGGGAACAATTTTCTGAGTCTCTAGCTACAGTGACTGGGGTTTAACTCAAGCTCTCTGAGCAGAAGAGCAGCATGGCACAGCTGTCTGAGGGGAGCAAACCCCCAGGACTGAGGACCGGTCTGCCTTGGCCTGGCAGCAGGGAGAGGTGAAGGGAATGTTGGTGTCTCTGCCATGCTGGAGCTCTGGGCCACCAGGGGAGCCTTCAGACTCACTTCTATGAGCGCCCGAGTCATCTCTGACCCATCTCTAATTTGTGCTGCTTTTCCCTCAAGGGCTGGAATTACTCTGGAGCTGGGGGAGATAGTATTCCCAAGGTCACTGCTGCTCACCCCCAAAATTCAAAACTTGGGGGGAAGAGCCTGAAAGTTAGGGCTGGCCCCTAAATAATAAAGATTTCTTTAATATGGGCTACCTATATAGGACTTCATTGGCTTTCATATTAGAATGCGTTGGAGCAGACGTAGTTAGTCGAGTCTGCTCCACGTCCTCATTAGAATGCTGCAGCATCACCATCGTGTCACATGTATTAAGCCCCCGCACATTTTAAAATGGCCGCAGGGTGCTTTAACTTAACTTGATCGAATGAAGTTTAGTTAAAGCATCCCACAGCCATTTTTAAACATGCAGGGGCTTAATGCACATGATGTTGAGGCATTTTAATTAGAGTGGCTGCCCAGGGACCACTCTTATTGGACTCCCCCCCCCTGCCCCCACTGAGCATGTGTATAGGCAGCCATGATTTCTTTAAGCTCTTGCTTTTTGAACTCCCCACTCCGTAAGTGGGGACAGTTTCCAGGTTGCTGGCTGCCATATGGGCAGAACAGGAAACTTTGATTTCCAGTCCCACCAGGAGCTTGCACTGCCTGCTTGAGGACACAGCTTCTCTACAACAATGTTCTAGTGTAGAGGTTTCCAAAGTTTTTATGCTGCAGCCTGGCAAACCATAGCCCAGAAGTGGCCGCAGCCTGGCAAACTGTGGCCCAGCAGTCACAGCCGACCACAGCTGGAATTTCCAGGTGGGGAGTGGGAAGTAGGCCAAGTCCTGTGCTGCCACAGGCCTTGCAGTAGGATCCATGGCCTCTCTGCCCAGCTCTAGGGGGGCACAGTTTGCCAGTCGGCAGCCACTTCCAATCCCACAGCCAACCCAGCATGGCCCAGCAGCACCAGGCCACAGCCCAGGTACTGAGAATCCCTGTTCTAGTGTAAGCCACAGGCTGTGGGCTGCTGAGGCCTGTTCCAGTGAGTCCAGTTTCTGCTCTCTGCTGTTCTTCATGCACCTCTAGCTTCAGGAGTGTTTCCCATCCTTCCCCAGGCCAGGAAGAGGCTCCACTGAAACCCCCAATACTCATTCTCAGGCCTCTTAGCAGGAATGGGCCTGCCTGACCTAGGGCTCACAGGATGGGATCACGTGGGGGAGTGGTAGTGTCTGCACTGGCATTCTCTGTCATCCTTCCATACGAGTCATGCTGGGTTACCAGAGCGAGGAGGGAGAGCTCCTGAGGAACCTAGGGTTATCATACATCTTGGTTTTCCTGGACATATCCTCTTTTTTGGCCCCCTTTCCTCGTGTTCGGGTGGGTTTTTAAAATGCAAGCAAATGTCTGGGTTTTTGGTTTGCCTCTGCTTTTCCTGGGCAGAAGCACCTTGGATGCTTGGGGCTGAGAGCAGCAGATAAGGTGATTGGCTGTCAGGGGTTACATGCTCTGCACACGGGCCTGGCAAGAATGTGTGTGCATGTGCACATGCAGGAGCTGCATGGGCAGCAGGGCTGGAGGGACAGGGGTCTCTGGGTCGGTAGTGAAGGGCATCGACAGTGCTGGGTCGGGGACAGGGGGATTTGGGTCAGGAGTGAGGGGCACTGGCAGTGCTGAGGGGCAAGGGCTTAGGAGTGAGGGACAGGACACAGGCATATCACTCCCCCCCACAACCATATACTGCCCCCTCACAGGTGTTCTCCTTTTTGATTCTGGAAACATGGTAATCCTACAAAAACAGTTACTTTATCTGTCATCTGGAGAATATGTTAATCAAATCCTGGAGTGATATATTTTGCATATTTAGCTTACATAAACATCTTACATAAATATCAGTGACTTGTTCAATGTAAAGAAGGATTTGAATATAAATTCCTAAGTTCCAAATCCTAGATGTACACTTGGGACCTTAGTTCACACCTGGCTTTCATATGAAACTATCACAATGAAAATCTTACAAAAAAGGTTAAATAAGTAGTAATGGGGTAAACAGGATAGATAGAAGGAAGAAGGAAGATGTTCAAGAAAATAAAGCTTCTATTCTTAGAGATCTGTTGGACAAAGTCTATTTTGGGCCATAAACCATTATTTAAAGCAAAAAATAGTAGTTCACCTTTACCAGACAAAACATGCAGAACACAGAGATTATGTAACAAACAGTTCTTACCTTGTAACTATTAGAAACAAAATAGTGTAAGGAAGATTAAAACTGACTCAATTACCAAAGGGCAGAGTGGAGAAGAAGCAAACGATGGGTGTGGAAAAGACTGAAGAAAATTGATTTTTTTGACAGACCTGAAAACTTAGCAGCATTTAAATTATTTGAAGGCAATCCTTATTGTTAATACCACCTACTATAAAGGTTTATTGATACAGGGCAAACCCCCCCCGCCCCCCCGTTACTGTAATACTGAAAATTCTCAATAAAATAGAACCTGCAATACTTAAAGGCAAGACTAATTGTATTGTATTATGTTGTACATATTATTATTTCCTAATTTATTCTCAAAGCCAGAGTGTTGATCTTGTCACAACCCAAGGGTGTGATTTTGTGTGCGCGTGCTTCGGCACTGCTAAATTATTTCCCGCCACGAGGAGCTTTCTTTGCAGGGTGCATTTCTCAGTTGCAAAGAGAAAACCCCGGTGCAAAGGAGTTCCCGCCACCCGCATGCGAATTTGTGTCCCACTATTGGCCAGTTCTAAATTATTCCCACGTAGCGGCTAGCGATTGGCTTGCTAGCCGTATAAGAGGTTTGAGCGGTTTCCGCCCAAGTTGGAGGACTCCACAACCATCTCGTGGAGGAGGAGGCTTCACGTCTTGTGAAGAACTCTAAGCGCTGCGGAGCCTAACGGACCCAGCGTGCTCCTTAAGAAGGCTATAGGGGTCTGATCAACCTCTGGCCTCTCCCTGTCGCCGCCTGATCCCTCGACGAACCCCTTCCCTGCGCGCCTATTCCACGGAGCCTAGCAAACTTCGTGAGTGTGTGTATCTAGAGCTCTTCTCCAAGTTGTTTTCTTCGGTTGACACGACGGGCTCGCGGTTTTAGAGCCTTCAGCCAGATTGGGCTAGAGTTCGCGAGTTTAGAACTCTTGTCCGCTCTTCTTTCCTATCTGTAACTGCAACGCAAGCAAGTTTTCCTGCCTGCACCGCGACCATCTACACTGTAAGTAAAGTAATCTTTAATCAACCGCTATGCGTCCGTGCCTAATTCTAGTCCGCCGGCCTGCATTCCCCGACCTGCGTGCCAGGTCTGCTGGCCACAGCCCACCGCGCACCCCCGAGGGCCTCGGACCGCTCCCAGCCCGCACAGATCTAAAAGAGGAGGATGCAAGGTGTCTTATACTCCCTTTGGAGCACTCTCACAGAAGATTTATTGGAAAAAAAAAAATCAGTGGGGCTTAGGCTCGTAATCAACTCTAGATGTTTCTGAAAACCTTATACTTCAGCCTGTTTCTCTATCAAGGCTGTTTTTCATCATCTTTGCTCTCCCATGGCCTTCTTGTCTGTTGTCTCAGTAGTCAACCTGAGATTCTAACTTCCTTGCAACAGGAATTCTATAGTCCTTTAAAGCACTCATAGCAACGCAACATAAAATAATACACTCCCCGATGTTAGTGCAGTAGCTGTATGTCAAGTATGCATAATATCCAAATAAGATGTCCATTTGTGCAGCCTTGGATTTTCCTTTAAAAGCAAAAACAACTTATTTTAAGGTCTGGGTTTTTTTCCAGGTGCTTTGTTAGTCAAGTAAAATCTGTGTGCTGTTAATGCTACTATGGGAAAGGAACGTGATCGTACTGTCTAGTGAAGTGATTTAAATTTCAAATCAACTTTGTTTCTCACTCAGATTCCTTGGAAAATCCCACCCACACTATCTAGGGTTATGGAACCACATTTGTTTTTAATTCACACACTGTGCCTCTTCTGGAATTTCTCTTCACTCCATTCTGGTCTTGAGTAAATAGCTAATAAACACATACATATACACTTCTTGTATTAGGCAAATTCGTTAAATGTACTTAGTAGAACTATAGATAAAAACAGAATATTGGTTGGTATTACTGACTTCATATTAAATACACCGATTTGTTCAAACAGTTAATTAGTTGAATGTTTCCACTGGTGAGACGAGTCCAAATGAATGTACAAGCTATACAGAAATTGTTGCTCTAAATGTATGAAGCCTCTAAAGAGTTAAGAAAAATGTTAAGTGTCTTTTGCCTTTTGACATAAAAATGCCTTTAAATTTGCCATATTTTCCTCACATACACTTTCCCCCCCCAAAAAACAGCTGTTGGAAATTGCAATGCACATTACATGCAAAAAATATCACAAGAGCAGTTTCTGCCACTTACAGACAAAAATTGAATTAAAATTTGCAGGCTGCACTCTGTAGCTGCTGCTGCTCAGTTAAATGATATAAGGAACTATATATTATAATACATTCTACCTTTCAAAAACAAGGTATATATTATGTTCAGAGATGTGTTATGTGAGACAATATGGTATATAGATTTGCAATAACATTCATATGGCCTGTTCAACTTTAATGAGCAAGCTAAACTTTTGAATTAACTGATAGTTAAGAGGGCTTACATAGTGGATTATAAATGGGGAAAAAAGCAAATGGACTATTTTCTAACTTGAATCCATTTTGATGCAAGGTAACATAGCAAGCTGAATTAAAAATAGAACCACTATTTAGTTATAATTCATATATAGTTTAAGCCCTTAACTATGCTTCATGATAATTTACCCAATTCATCTTCTCAGAAATGCATGTGCACATCCTATGAGAACTTGCATTATTCTATTGTCATAATTTAAATCAGTACTCTCTGAATATAGCTATATTAATAAAATCATGCACAAAATTCCTGCCTCTCAGTCACTTATAACCAAAAGCCAAACCATGTGAAATTTAATAAACTTAAGTTAACAATTGAGTTTAACAATTGAGTTAGCTTGTGTTTACAATATGGACTGCTACAACTTTAAAATCAATTCACTAGTCTTTAAGGCTAGGGACAGACATTCAAAAGCCAGAGCCTGAATGGATTCAACCTTTGCAGGTTAGTCTAACCTGGCTAGGCTGAACCAGTTTCCAACCATACAAACAATCCCTCTGGACTGAGGAAATTCAGGCACATGCCTGCAGTGGCTCAGGCCAGAAGCCGAGGAGTGCTAGAGCAGCCCTCCCTTCTACTGCACAGTATTGAGCTGAGGGGGGCATGGCCAGGCCCAGGCAGGACTTTCTCATTAGGGAGGTCTGCCTGCACCATCCCAGGCTTTCCCCTGCTAGCTGCTCAAGGGGTGGGAGAGTTGTCAGCCCCCAGACCCTTGCTAGCAAACTCTGAGGCAAGTGGGGGCATGCAGTGCATGCATCTGTGGATGATACAGAGCTTTTCAATCTCCCTGCCTGCAGCAAACTGACAGGCAAACAAGGTAGCCTGGAGCTGATGAGTCTTTATCACTCAATTAGCAAAACAATAGCCTCTCTCCCATTACTTCAAACTCTTAAACAACTTACCAGGTGACCTGTTGATGAGGTCCAAAAGCCCTGTTCTGTCTGCCTGCCTGTCCCAATGAAAGAGAGACACACACAGACACCTCTCGGCATTAGCTACCATACCACACGCCTAGGGTCCATGTGGCTGGGGTCTGTGCTGTGGGAGATGGGAGGGAAGGAGGGAGGGGATTTCCTGCTTGAGCAGTGAGGGCGGGTAGAGCAGGGGGAAGCCAGGCAGATCCTGCTCTGTCTTCCAGAGCCTTATAGAGCACTAGCTAGCATACCACATGCTGGCTATGGTCATGCTGTGGGAGAGGGGAGGAAGGGACCCTGCTTAAGCAGCAAGTGGTGAGAGTGGAGGTGGAGGGGGGCATGGGGAAGCCAGAAGACCCTGTTGTGTCTGCAAGTCTGTGCCAGGAAACTCTGCCCAGGAGCAGAGGGGAGGGGCCAGCCCCGCTCTGAAACAGAGCCCCGCCCAGCCCAGAGAGCATGTGGGATGCTGGGGGTGCCTGGTTTATCTTAAACCAGCAAGGGGTCTGGGACAGACATTGCATAAACCAGTTTGAGCCAAATCAGTTAAGTTTGAAACTACATTCAACCAGGCTTATCTCGAACTGGTTTCAGCCATTTTCAAACTGGTTTATTTGCACTGAACATCTGTTGTTACAGGTTTAAACCAATTTCTGATCACTTATACCAATTTATGTGTAATGTCTGTCCCTAGCCTAAGATTCAATTAGATGCAGTTAGTATTTCAAGAGGGATACTAAGCTAACATTTTGACTTATAAAACCAAGAACTTACATGGAAAGACCAACAAATTAACCAAATGCAACTCATCTTCCAGATCCAGAATATTTAGCTTCTCAAGATGAAATTAGAGGATGATGAGCTTAGAACTGTATACAAATAAATAGTTATACAGTACAAATGGAAGTTGGCAAAACTAAAAGTTAAATAGAAACATGAAATATCAAGTGATTGTTTTGTATAATCATACTTCTGAAGAACATGTTATAATGATAGGAGGCTTGTGTTACAGAAAGTCTTCTTTTCATCAATCAACTTCCATACTACACAGAAAACCTCAGGAGTACTAGAAATGAGAGAAAATTTAAAGGATGGATCTATACAATGCTATTTTCTTTCACAATAAGGGCAATATAGACTGCTCCTGAAAGTAATTTCAGTATTACAGCTAAATGTAGAACAGTGTAGTCCATTAGCTCTTTGGACATTTTCTGTGAAAATAAGACTGGAACAGGACATTGAGGGGATATTTATGAAAACTTGGCAGAGAAAGCAAAACAGTGCTTCCCAACAGTAAACATAATGAAGTGCCCTTAAGTACCATGGAAAGCTCATATGCTGGTAAGCACCTAGTTAAATCAATAGTTTGTTTATTTTCCAAATGAAGCATAGGGGAAAATGAAGACATTTCTACAAAAGAAATAAATGACAGAGACATTAGCTTGGCTCATTGTGCTTAAAGTTTACTTATATTATTGTCAGGCCTTCAGTACATGGATTATGTAACTACCTTAAAAAGCTTGTTGCTTCTATTATCATCTCTTTAAACAAATATAATCCCACAAACTACAAATACAATCCTAATCAACCCAATTTGCGTCTTCTGGATTGCAAATGGAGTAGATTATACTGAACTGAGTACAAGGCATATTTGGTAATTACTGTCTTATAACTGAGGCATTTTCGCTTGTTTTGGCTGAACTCTGCTGACAAATAATGAACTCATTAGAGAGGCATGGTTAGCCATGGTAGTCTGAAGTCAAGCAGAAGGCAGAGTAGATTTGTACTTTACAGATTATATATATAATGTATGTCACAGCAGCTAATAAAGTGAACTCCAGTTCACAAAAGCTTATGATACACACACACACACACACACACACACACACACACACACACACAGAGTGAACTTCTAATAAAGTGATCTTATATAGCATAAGCTTTTGTGAACTGGAGTTTACTTTATTACATGCTGTGAAAGGGTGTGCAGGAGCACTGCATAGACTGGAGAAAGTGATTTGAATAAAAGAGACAGGAAGGGAGCTGGGTTAGCGTTTGTGACCCCTGTGTTCCTATGGGTTTCTTTGCTTCTATGCCTCTCCCAGAATTGCCCTTTCTCCACCTTCCCCCGCTCTCTGCCTTTCCTACCTTTCATATTCAAACCACCAGTCTATACACCACACTATGCACATTTTTCACAGCTTCTAACAAAACTCCATATGCCTAATTTAGTCAGCCTATATAGGTGCACATCTACCCTGCTTTCTAATGAACTCACTGCCAGAGAAGTTTTGTGCTTCACATCTTCTTTCCCAAGATGTCTACTGTGAATTCCCTATCCCATTTAGTCAACAGGAGTTTTACAACAGAGTTCATTAAGGCCAGGAATTCACCCTTAATATGAAGTTTCTTCTGCTGTAAAAACAGAAGTAAATGTTGCCACATCAGAGGCCCAATCCTGCAAACATGTACTTTCAGAATCTTACAATTAATGATGCAAGTAACGGTTACATAAATAAGAGTTTTCTATATAAGGGCCTACATGGATCTTTTTCATAGTGTCATAGTTGTTAGGGGCTGGAAGAGATCTTACAGATCATTTTTATTTAACATTCTCTATATTCTCTCAAGGAATATTTTCAAGTTGATCATCCCATAATTTGGATATAAATCTAAATTATAACAATAGCAGCAGCAATTCAGCTGAGTAAAAAATTACATAAACTTTGTGGATGTTTATCTGAGATTAAATAGGGAAATTTTCCCATGTCCTGTTCCATTAGTACAGCAGCAATCGTCTAATACACAGAGGGCTTAACTGCGCATTAGCATAGTTTACTGCACACTTGCACAATAATAGTTTACCAGTGCAGCTACGGCTGGGCTCCACAGAGACCCCAGCCCGAGCTCTCCCATCCAGGTGCGGCTGGGGTCTCCATGGAGACTGACCCAAGTCATGCTGGCAGGGGCAGCTGGGAAATGAAGTCCATGACCAACTGGATCCAGCCTGTGGGCCAGACTTGGCCTGTCCCAGTTCTTAGCTAACTTGAGGCAGGAGGTAAGGGTGTGCCAGCAGCCCTTAAGGTGGCTGAAGGCGCACTCCACCAGAGCCTGGGTCTGGCCCAAGCAGCAGTTAAAATGGGCCTGGCAGGGCTCCAGCTGGCCACCATAGGTCTGAAAGAACCAGAGGAAGAGTGGGTAGGTAGGGTCCCTGAGGAGAAGAGGTGGGACTGTCACAGCACCCAACTGCAGATCCAGCACCCCCAGTATGAAACAGCTGCTCTGCACCAGGCCTGGCAGACTGGAGTTCCTGAAGACACAGGAGTCATGGGCACTACCTGCCCAGGTGTTGCTCATGTGCATCAAGGCCCTGTGGTGGTCCACAATAGCTTGGAGCACCACAGAGTGAAAGCTCCTCTGGCTGTAATAGGGGCAGTCTGCATGAAGTGGGCAGGTGGCAGGGATATGGGTCCTATCCAGGGCTCCAAAGCACTGGGGGAATCCCAGGGCCCAGAACCCCACCACCACTACTGAAGGGTCATGCACATGGAGCACCGTGTCCCCCAGCATGTCCTGGAGGGCACTGTACACCTCCAGGATGGCCTCCCTGGTGGTGGCCATACCTATGCCAAACAGGTGGCCAATGTACCATAGGTTGGCAGGCAAGACCAGCTTCAGCAGGGTGAGGGCCAGCTGGGTGTCTGTGGGGAGGTGTGGCGGTATGGCAGTGTCCTGCCATTCCAGGTGTGGCCAGAGCTGCTCCACTAGGTCCTGGAAGGTGTCCCAGGTCATCTGGAACATCTCCAGCCATTGCTCATCATCCCAGTGTATGCTAGACAACGTGCAGCCACCAGTTCTGGTTGACCCAGTGGGCCCAAAGGCGGCAGGGCTGGAGTCCCAGGAGGGCAAAAGTGGCATCCCAGAGCCTGTTGTCATCGTCCCTGCCAGGGTCCAGCAAGGCAGATGGGATTGAGGTGACAGCTGTATAGACCCTGTAGTCCTTGGGCCTCATCTCCTCTGATATAATGGCTACAAATTCACACACGCGCTCATAACTAGAGGGTTGAAGATTGTAAAACTAGTCACTGACTGACCCTTGATGATATTTATATGGGTCATAACATATTAAGCACGCACAGTCGCTCACAAGTTGCATAGCATTGTAGTGGGAAGCCTTCATGTATCAAGAAGCCTCTGAAGTGCGAAGACTCCTGATTGGTTGAGTAATGATTGATGGGTGACTGATTGATCAAATTAGTTTGCAATTGGCCTAAAGCATAGACTGAAAGGAGTGGGGCAATTGGTCAAAATAAAAGATGAGTGAGCACCAGAAGTGGGTTTGAGGTGCATTTGTGAGGTGTGTGTACTTGTTATCTAAGTGTGGTGCTGAGGTGTATTGATGCTACTGCCTGTTATAAAACAGTGGACACTATAGTAAGGGAGACTTACCTGAAAGGATAGCTCCAGACAGCATCAAACCCAGAGATCTTCACTACCTGCAGTTCTGTCTGGAGAAGGTAATGTATAGCCCCTCCTTTGTCTTAAGGTCCTGAGTATCCTGCGGAGAAAAGGGTTAGAAATCCTCAGTTTCAGCAAGATCTGTTAGAGCAGTGCCACAATGATAAGGCCTACATGTGTTATACTGACAGCCTGTGGTGCTAAGGAGTGTAACTATGAGGGGTTTGCGAAGTGGTCTGTATTTGATTCAGATTCGGCCCGATTCGGAGAACAGCGAGTCGATTCGTTGATTAGGATCACTGTCCCGATTCGATTCGGTTGAATCTGACTATTTGATGCTGATTCAGAGAATCAGCAATTTGCCCAGACACAGCTTTAAATGTTTTTTTAATGTACCATGAGGTACCAGGCATGGCTTGACAAAGCCAAGATGGTGGGTTGGATGGAGCATCCCACAGGAGTGCAGGGGGGCCCCCCGCACTCTCAGTGGCGGACCCCCTGAGAGGCAATCTGCCACAGGGACGCCCAGGGTCCCCCCCCAGATCCAGGAGGCACCAGTTGCCAAGCCAGGTGGGGGGGGGGGGTGGTCCCCTGCATGCTCCACAGCAGACCTGGAAGTGGACCAAAAGTGCTACTGGTCCACTTCCAGGTCCATTACCAAGCGTGCAGGGCCCCCCTGCTGCGCTCCCATGGGATGCTCCATCCACCGCAGCATCTCAGTGTTTAGAAGCCACCTGGTACCTTGAGGTATGTAGAAAAAACATTTAAAGCTGTGTCTATGTCCAAATCATTGAATCTCTCCAAATCAATTCAGAAGGTTCTGATTCAATTTGGAGAGATCAAAGGGTCTCCTGATTTGATTCAGCAATTCAGCCACCGAATTGGGCCAAATCGAATCAGCGACGGAAGCATCCCACAGCCCTAGTAACTATCTTTGGATTGGTGTTTGAGTGTTTATATCTATTAGTTTGTGTAACTGCTTATACTGGTTGATGCTGTTGATTGCTATATTTTATTCAATACAGCTATGGTGTTTAATCTTATTGGAGCTGTAGTACGTTTATTCCAACCTTCAAGCAGGGCTAGGCTGCACGTCAATGCCTGAAGGATTTAACCCTAAATCCACCACATTTGTTTATATCGAAAAAGTATTTTGAGGAGGCTTAACAACCCTCCAATCCAATTGTTGATCAGAGACCCTCAGGGGTGGATACACAGTGGATGGGCAGGCAGTCGCTGGGCTTGGGGGAGCTGGGAGAGGCAAGATGGCTGTGGGTCAAGCAGCAGTTGGCGCAGCAGGCCAGAAAGGCCAGTGCAGTGGCCAGCAGGAGCGTGGGGTGTTGGTCACAGCAAGGGCCAGGGGCAGGAGCCATGGCATGGGAAGGCACAAGTGGTGAGAACAGCACTGTCGTGTGCCATCCCTGCACTGCACACGCTACTCCCCAGCCAGAGAAGTGGCTGGCCAGGGAACAGCATGCAGGGCTGGCTTTTAAAGAGGACTGCCAGCTGCTGGCAGCTGCTCCTGGTGGCGGCAGGCATCTGTTGCAAGGCCCCAGGAAGTGGGAGCGGATTTGCTGCCATTGCCAGCTAATCTGTTCCTGCTTCCCTGCATGTGTAGATGCCTGCCCAGCACCAATTACTCATGAGTAATTTCCTCACAAGTAAACTGGTGCCACAGCAAATGCACGTGTGGATGTGCCCAGAGTCGACAAAGCAGCACTTTCAGATTTAAAAGTTCCAGAGTTCTTTAAGACTGGTAAAAAGACTGTTTCTGTACAAAAGGCCTACAAACCTTTAATATATAAAGTTCTTGCCACTTTTGTTCTGAGCATTTCAAAGAATGTTATAATTATCATTCATAGCTGCAAAATGACACTTTTGTGACTGTACTTGTGAAATTAGCAGCTGCTGTTTAGAGCAGAGATGCTTCCAAGCATACTACATTCTTGAGGAAAAAAAATCCCACAAAATCAAAAAGTGGAGAATCACCATTTTTGTTTCCTTGCAATTTCAAACTAAGCACTTGTGTGTATTCCCCAGTGCTGTACTGGGGAATATGAACAAAGCATATTTAATCACTTTACATTCAGTTCAGAAGTACTCTAAATTTACTGCATGTTTCAGTAATACCAAAGCAGATCCATGGCCACATTGTGTTCAATGAAAGGAACAAAGCTCACTCAGACAGTTCTAATACAGAATTTATTTTGTTGCTAGGGATTTTGCTTGTGCTAGAACTGCAGCGTGCAGCCCAAAGTAGTAATTAATACCCATTTATTATTTCTCACATGTACATGCACCTAGATTATGGGTTCTATAAAAATATATAATTTTAGACCACTTCTGTTTTAGATTTAAATTTGAATTAGGCATTTGTTGACTTTAGAAACACCCACCATTTGCCCAGATGAAACTTGGATATTGACCCCATGCCTGTTGACACCAATGAATACAATCATTATGAGTTAATATAAAATGTTTCCTTTACAGAATAATAAATGTTTCTTTAAACTTAAATATAAGTCATTTTCCAATTAATCCCTTGTGGTCTACTAATTAGAAAAATCCTGACAAATAAAGAAGTTAACTGAAAAACATCATTCTAACAAAATGTTTATTATATAAAAAGTTCATGAATTGCATAGCTGTGACATGAGTAGTCTAAACAATTATACCTATAGCCCACTTATGTTTCTTTCACTAATCTCCAGGAAGTTAAACACTAAGAAAAATCTGTTGTATAAACTGCTCTACTCCATAAAATTATATACAAGACAATATTATGGCATGCACAATAAAAATTCTTATTAAAAAAAATCAAACATATTGATCCAAAAAATTAGACATTTAAAATTCTTAGATTCAAGTTGAATTTTGAATTTACATATAAAAAAGTACAAATTTGAAAAAAGCTCCATTGGATAAAAACTAAAGTTTCTTATTCAAATATAAAGATAACTTAAGTCCAAAAAGCAGTAACAAAATGTAAACATTCATAAGACACATGAAAATTCTCTTTAAGAAATATTAAATTCTCTTTAAGAAATATTTAATGTTTTTTGTCTCATTAAAGTGCTGGCATATGCTTTCAGCTTTATCAAATGTTAAAAGAAACAAAACATTTATGTACATGATACCATCTTCATGAGCTTCCAGTTTTATCATTTTAATTTAGCAATAATTTGACAGGTCTATTAAGGCATGGTTTTGCAGAAATCTGCTATTCTGACATTTCGTCCCTCCCTTCATCATCATCAGTTAGTGTCCAACTTCAAATATTTTGTAACTTAAAAAAAATATTTAAACTGATTTTATATAATTTGTTTTTGTTAGCTAGTTTTAAATGCAAGATATCCATTTTGGAAATTATGGCTTTTACACAATTTGAGAGAGAGAAAGAGCGAGCTCTAAAGTCTATCTACTGCAGGAACTACCTCTCTTGCAAAATCATGTTATTATTTCTTTATAATAAATATATAAAAAACAATATGTTCATATGTATAAGAGTTAACAGTGAAGGCCCCTAACACCTAGGCCCCTCAGGTAGGTTCATACTTGAATCCACTCGGTATTAAAAGATATCACAAAAAAATATCTTGTTTGAACATGGCAAAAGTGGATTTTAACAGATTAGCTAATGGCCTGATCTTGAACTTCTTACTCAGGTTAACGTCAATCTGTACCAACAGGAGTGCCATTAAAATAGATCCACATGATTAAAAAAAATAATTCACCCCTTTTGCTAAAATAATGCAGCCTTTTACTGCATGTTTATAATGGTATTTACACATTTTCCTTCAATTTTAGTTAACAATGTTGAAATACTGTCAGGGTCGACAACCACATCCGAGGAAACACAAGATAAATCAGAATTGTGATACTTAATTGGGCTGGACAAGAGACAGCCATTGGATCTGATTTAACTCTGTAGCCTGGAAGACCCTGAAAGTACTTTAAAGTGCTATTAACTCTCATCATATTTCAAAGAGTTTAATACTTACATTCTTATGTGAGAAGACTCAAATTGTTATTGCTATTGGGGTGAAGATTGCATTTTGTCAGCATTTGAAGGACCCTCCCCTCCCCCACACACACTTATCAAGAGTTTATACCCTCATCACCATCTACTCAGCTGAAAATTTGGAGTATTTATCAGAACCTAGAAATAAGGAGGTGGGTGAAAACAACACTTTTGCTTATCTGCAGTTTAAAAAGCAAGAGAAAATGGAAACAAGTGTTCTCTAAAAATTATGAAAGATTTTATAAGCACTAAAGCTTTGTTTTTAAATCCCAAAACCTTTAAGGGTCATTTCGCAACATGAACGTAGGTCTCAAAAAATATACATATTTCTTAAATAAATATTGCTTTGTAAGCAAAAATCAGAGTCTTTCTACTCCATTCTTTTTTTGTTGTTGCTAACGAATCAGATTCCTACAATGCAGGTGCATCACAGCTATATGGAAAATAAATGTCTATTAGTCTATTCTTCATACCATTTAAAAACTTCCCAGATAAAAATATTATGGTATAGGAATTCTTATGGTTTACTGGAATGATAATTTCAATGAAACCTAGATTTAGAAAAGGATGACATTATGATGCCAAGCAATAAGCGTTCTGTCAATTAATATGTATTTCAGTATAGTACTTTTTACCCTTTTTGATAGAGCTGTTGACATAAACCAAATCTTCAGCATTAAAACTAACAACCTACCCATATTCTACTCCAATATTGCAATGATTCAACATATGTTACATACCACATACTCAGGGGGAACCAGTTAGCAAAGGCAAAAAGACTATCCTTAACGACTGCCAACTGTTCTAGATAGAAAAGGCACTTGTTCATTAAAACACTATATCCCAAGACATCCATTAATTTTAGCTTTAGCATCAATTCAGTTAAAAAACATTGAGAACTGATGAGAGCAGTCACTGTAGGGCAGCAGCTCCCAAACTGTGGGTCAAGACTCCAAATGGGGTCGCAACATTAACGGATGGAGTCATGATAAACAGGGATCTAGGTTTTCCAGAGTGAGAAAAACACAGGAAAATGCAGGCTTCCCTTTGCAGGATGGTAGAGTTCCAGCCAGCAAGGGGCTCCTTGGGGCTGGGGAAGCAGGGAGCACCACACGCACGTGCATGCATACATGCACACATAAACCAAACAGCAGTGGAGAGTTGCTCCGCAGATCCCTCCACGTAAGTCTATGGTGAGGAGGGGGCACAGGCAATACACTGGGAGAGCAGGGGGCCACAGGAAAAGCAGGGGGTATGCCCCTCCCTACCCCCCAAGGTTTCTGCACATAGTGGGGTATGGGGCTGGACCAGCTCCGGGCAGGAGCCACCTCTGCAACCCAGTGGGCAGGACCTGGTGCAGGATGGGAGTGCCATTATGGTTAGCGAAGTGAAGCACAGCAGCAGCAGCATATTGCTGTGCCCCCCCACCCCCACCCCAACTGCTGCTGGGTGGGCAGGGGACACCTCACCTTGGCAACCACAGTAGCGCAGAGCTCCCTCCCATACTGGGTCCTGCCCACTGGGCTGCAGAGCCCGTGTGGGGAGAGCAGTAGGGCAGGGAGCCCCAAGACTGCAGCAGGCAGTCTGCATCCTCCCCACTACCCCACAGGCTCTGCTCTAGCTGTGACACTGGCAGGGGGAGGGAGTGGGGGAGGAGCCAGGCTCCATGTTCCCATGGGTGGTAGCTGGAACTTGGCCACTACTGGGGGGGTGCAGAGGGAACAGGTTCATAAATGGGGTCATGGTGAGGAAGTTTGGGAAGCACTTCTGTAGGAAAAGACTACCAAAAACTAGTTTCATTTCCCCAGTTCTGATCAGGTAGCAAGCCTTAGTCTTTGACTTGACTATGCCCGAGTTGTTCAGCTAGCTCCATGCATTCCTTTAATCCTCTTTATATTAAACACTAATATCTTTTTTGGACTAAAACTTGAAAAGTGCAAAACATTTTCAACTATAGCTCAGTCAAAAGAGAAGTTAGTGCCAGAACTCCAGTTTTGCTAAGTGAAGTCCATTGCCAGCAATACCATTAAGGGGAGCACCAGCATAGGCATCAAAAGTGCACTTCCAGCATAGCCACTCTGTAGGAATGGGCAACACATGTTATAAAATTAGTCTCTGGAATAGGTTATCCTAAATCTAATTTCAGAGAACCTGCATAAATAGTCATATTAACATACAAAGTCTGTCACAAAGTCTTGAGGATGTTGCAATGAATCATCAAACCGGAAACGTTTGGAGACTGTGCTGCTGTCCTCTGGAATGTTCTCTTTATCTTCTCTGTCGCTGCAGGTACCATTACAAATAGATTTTGTATTCTTCTCCTCTGAACACCTTGCTGTATGGTCTGGTACCAGAAAAGGGCAGGAATTTTCTTCAGGACTGTACAGGAGTATGAACTCCCCTTGCTGCAACCAAGAATGACAGAGACAAGCCTCTGCTGTTGGTCTTTCCCTTTAAATAGAAAACCAAAAGGCAATTATTTATTTTATAAAAAGTATTCACCCCAATGAGAGGTAGAGTTTATTTCAAAATAAAAATATGCTTAGAAACATTTGCAGATGTCCCAAGTTAGAAATGTTGAACAGCAAAGTCTTAGTCACACAACAGGTGGAAATGCTAGCTCTCTCACATTGCTGACTTTCTACTACCTTTCTACAGAAGAGGACACCAGATTCTTTTCTGTCTCAGGCAACAAAGCCTGAGGTGGTTTTTGTCACTGTACACTTCATGTCTGCCACACAGGATTCATTTAGCTTGCAATGCCCATTGTAGGATGGGTTGAAAGGTTGAGTTTTGACTCTCCTATATAGAATCTAAAAACAAAGGATGAAAAAGGAGGTCTGGTTGAAGGGATTCAACCTGGAAGAATTTGTTCAGTCCGGATGTTATAAGTAAAAGAACTGGAAACTTGTTCAAAGGTTTCAGACTTTGATACGTTTATGACAATAAACCAATGCCAGAGTCCAGCAAGTGTAACCCTGCAATGTTTTGTTGCCACAGGTAGTAAGTTGTGGGAGGAGCAGAGATGGAAGAAGGACCACAGTCAGTCCTCCTTTTATCGCCTCTAAGGGAGCACGCGGTGTACCAGGACACGTGCACATGCAGGCCCTACAGATTCTTCTAACTGAAGGAACCCAATCTCCAACATAAAACAAATGCTCACTTACAGTGGAATGATGCATGACACGATTAAAATATCCACAGCCTGATTTTCATATTCCAAACTTCAGACTGGGTTTGAGGAACTAGCAGCTGTCACACACTTTTTTCGATCTGCCAGCTGAGCAAATCCGAATTAGAAGCTACAACTCCTTTTTCGGAATAAAACTACTCTTAAATCCAGATAGCATCCTACCAAACAAAAGTCAATTACTACACTGGCAATTTTTTTTTGTCCCATGAGACTATGCAGTAATTTATAATTCAGTTTTAAAACAGAAGTTTGATACAAGACTAATCAGATCTCGCTATCAGGTTAACTCAGATTTCCTTTTTCATATATCATAATGTAGAAACTAGTATCTTTTCATTTTAAATGGGTACTAGGTATATTACATTATTTACACTACAAGAGCACCCAAGTCCCCAATCAGGAAAACCCTAGGTTTAAAAAGCGTTATTATAAATACACAGGAACATACAGTCCTTGCCCCAAGGAATTTACTACCTACTCTGGATTTTTTACAAGAAGTTTTTGAATGAAGTCCTTGGCAGGCTGTGAAATTGATGCAAAAGTTTCATCAGAATAATCCACATTAATTTGGGAGATATTAAGGAAAGTTTCTTGCTTATCAGCTCCTGCAAATGGAGATTCTTGAGTCAGCAGCATATACGAGATTATGCCGATGTTCCTAAACAAAAGTACAAGTAATTAATCTTTCATGTTACACAGTCACCGACAACAAAATGAAATCTCCCTATAATACCTGCTTCTGTGAGCCAGCTTTTCTTGTTATTCCTCATTTCACTGACAATAAAAGAACCCAAACACACCACAGTTCTAAGCAGTTTGCTCACATACATATGTGAGGCATGGGATAAATTTCCTACTGCTTAACTCAGAACTTAAAGCAGTGGCTCTCTTCCTCTTCAGACTCTAGGCACCCCTCATTAGCAGGGCACTGGGATGTGCCTGCTCCCAGGAGGCTGCTTTCAGGTGGCTCATGAGAAACTCACCAGACTGGAAGAGGGCTCAGGCTAGAACTACATAAGCCCAGAGCCTGAGCCGGTCAGGCAGGCTCTCCCTGGCAGCCACAAAGTAAGGAGCTCTCGGCAGCAGGGCTCCTGAAGGGACTTGGATTTATATCAATAACCCTGCAGGCCTGGGAACAGATGAAGGTTACCTGGGCAGAGGAGGACAGGGTTTTACAGCAAGTGGCCTTTGTTTTATTTTAAACCCCCAGAGAGTCTGAGGGGTCTGCCAAGGGGCTGAGTTACTTCCTTTTTATTTAAGTGGTACTAATGGTTTAGCCTTGAGCCCTACTGTGGCAGGCTGTTGGCCTGCTTAGAGAACTGGTAACCCAGGAGCCTACAGACTGCGGGTGGGACCCAGGAAGGGGTCAAGGAGCCTACAGAAAGGCTGAGACCGAGACCAAGACCAGAGGCTCCCTGGGCCCAGGGAAGGGCTGAGCCAGACCAGAGAGCCCACATGCCCAGAGAGGGTGCTAAGCCGAACTAGAGGGTCCCTAAGCCTGGAGAGGGGCTGTGTGCAGGACCAGGGGTCCAAGAGCCCATAACAAGATGATATAAGGGACTAGGGGGTCCAAAGTTCCAAGGGGGCATGAGTATTTAAACAGAAATAGTTAACATCAATAGGAAAGAATAGTCACAAGGCTTTGGGTGTGGTGTAGGGGAGGAATGGAGCCACACAAGCCCCCTCCACCTGCCAAAAAAGGGCACTTTAACTTCGGCACACCCCAGCACTGAGCCCAGCACATGCCCAAGAGAGGCGTTGCAGTAGTTTGACCCGGGAAGTGTTCCCAAGAGCAGCTGATACCTATATTGTTTATTATTCCATTACAATAAACATTATTATTTATTACTATTACTATCACCACCATGACAACTGGACTTACAGCAAATAAAAAACAATTTAAAAATACTTACCATATATCTGTAGCTGTGGTGATTGGATCGTAGTTTAAGATTTCTGGAGCTGGGGGAGGGGGGGCGGGGCGGAAAAAAGAGTCTTAAATACACAATTAAAATATTTATTGCTTACACATGTAATATGTAAATGCCACACTAAGAGTGAAATATATTTCAATCTAGGAAACAATTGCCAAAAACCCAATCAAACTGCAGGAAAAAAAATTTGCTGTCCTAACCTGCTACACTAATGTACTATGGCGCAGACCAAAAATGAAGTTAGTTACAGGCTTCTAAAGAGACCGGATGTTACTTACTCACTTTAGCTTAAGAGTTACAAGATTAGATTGGAAATTTCTGCCTAGAGCCACGTGCCCTCTCTGGAACTGGATGGACAGAACCATTAAAAAGAGAGAGAGAGAGAATTCCACTGTACTTGTGCTGCATCGCTGATTACTGTATCAGTTTGAGAAGCATTAAGTGCATTCTAGATCCATACGAGTGCTGTTCTAAACCAGTTCAGTTAAGATACCTACATCAAAATTCTTGGCACATTTCCAAAAGCCAGGCATTCTGGGAGATCTCAAAAAGGTTGTCAGGGTGTTGTGCAACAGCACTAGGAAAACTAACTGAATTAGTTCCAATCTAAGCACAGAGTAGCATTAAATTGGTTCAGACCAAGCTGTTTTTTTAAACCTGCTGGAAGCCCACTCTATTCCAACTAATCCTTAAAATACCTGTTAAACCTGTTTGACCAGTTCACAAGTCTTTGGGGGCAAAGGGATTTTTTTCTTTTCTGTGGTTCCAGCTCTAAGATCAGTTTAGCAGAACCAATTTTAAAAGTCAACTTCTCTGTCTCAGTACATTTATCTTAAAACCTTGTTCAACACTGGAAAAAAAAAATTAAAGAGTATTTTGGGCCTGTAATAAACAATAAAAGCCAACATGGCTGAACCAACTTTAGAGTTAGTTATAAGGAAGTTCCACCTCTTCTTCTCCTTCCCATCCAGGAATATAGTGTAGGGACACTCTAAATCAGTAAGATTATAGACTTGCCCATTAAATTCAGACCAATTTTCAAATTTAATTGATTAGTAAGGAGACATGTAGTCATACAGAGAATTAAGATTCCGTATACACATTTTTTAAATGAAACACTGTTTTAAAAAGCACATGGCTGGACCCTCATATCACACCTAATTCTAGTACGCACTTGAGTATTTTTAAATTCACTTCAGTAATGATTAAGCTGGTCCATGTACCCCTAAGAACCATCCAAAAAGCAACATGTAGTTATCATTAGGAAACAAACAACACTAAGATCCAAAACCAGCAGGAAGGTGAGTGACTAAATGAGTGACTAAACACTGCACATTCTGCTTTCACAGTCAGTGAACTGTTCTACTTTCATTTGCATACAAGAAATATAAAAGAGGAAAAAACACTTCTCCTTACCTAGATAGTCTATGGTTCCCATGATGTGCCGCAGTTCACTAGCACTCTCAATCTTCCGAGACATACCAAAATCTACAATTTTTACATCACCAAGAGGATGCAAACTGCTCAACAGGATGTTCTGGGGCTAAATGGAGAAAGAGCCATTTAGTCTTTAATACATTACAATTTAAATTATACTCAGAGTTACCAATACTCATGGAATGAAATATAGTTTATATTTATTAGCACCTAGAATTGCATTACAGACTATAAAGTCTGAGCAAAGCATTCTGTAAAATTCCCTGCAGCTCTCTTTCTACTAAAGATATATAAACAGCAGAAAACATAAGAACACTGTAATTATGTACATTTCTCATGTGTTTATACTTTCTGTATCTGGATCAAAATAAAACATTTCAATTCAACTTTAGCACATCTTCTAAAATGTTTTAGTCATGGACCCAGAGGAACAGACTTGCACCTTCAGCTTCTCCTGTGCAAAATGAAGTTTATTTTCTACCTTTGGGGAATTTTACCATCTTTAATTTTCCCTGAGCCTGAGGAAGGGTGTGTGCACCCAAAAGCCTGCGAAGGAAGATTTTTTTTTTTTTTGCGATTTCTTAGTTGGTCTAATAAAAGGTACCATCTCTGAACCAAGAGTTCTAGAGTCCTGCATTTATTTTTGTCTCAGAGCAACAGGGCTACCAAATACATCCTGCTCATTTTTCAAAAATAAAAAACTTCATGTCTTTTAATGTCAGGATTAACCAAGGTAAATTATCTGAAATCTTACCTTTAAATCTAGATGCACAATATTATTCTCATGCAGACAGATGAGACCTTCAAGTATTTGTCGAATAAGTCTGGCTATATCACTTTCACCAATTCTCTCATCTAGGTCCGAGACACACAAGTTAAAAATTTCACCTCCGGCAGCACTAAAACAAAACATATTAGATGTAATTCAGTATTTTTACACAAATATCAAAACTAAGTAGTGATAGAACTGTTCAGTAACTTAGAACATGATATTTGAAAATTTGGAGAGAGAAAATGTAGTAAATTTAGTAAAAGTACTTTCTCCAAAAGTAATTTAAGAATTTTTTTAAGTTAAGTTTTAACCAATTTAACAGCCTGTTAAACTAAAGAAAGAAGAAAAGGCAAGCAGCCATAAAATGCAAACAGACAAAAATGAAAGGAATTTCATACCAGACAGTTTGGGTTTAGATTCAAAAACAGAACTTGTGGCTGAATTCTTGGTATTGCTTTAGAAATTTCAGCCTCCCCCCCCACCCCTCTTTAATAACTTCAGTTATACCGAGCTATAAGTATGATCCAGCTTACACCTCGTCTTAAGAAAAAATCAAAACAGATTCTCATAAATAAGACAAAAACTTCACATAAGCCAGTTACTACAAGTAATACCACCTAGAAAATAGTGACACCTGTTTAAGAGGGAACCTCTATAAGCCAGAAACCTGCTCAAGCTGGAAACTTAGGGTCCTAGCATACCTTACACAAACTAAATATACTCAATTCCCCGTAAGACAGAAACTAACATAGAAACACAAAGGAAATTTAGCAGGTTTTCAGCTTTTAAAGGTTCCCTCTTAGACAGGGACTACCCTGTCCTCATCTGAAATCTGGCCTGGGTGGTAGTGGCTGCCCTGTCCCCATTGCCACTCAGACTGCAAGCAACAATGGGGACATGGCAACCTAGAACTTGCCCCTGCCATGGTCTCTTGCATGGAGGCAAGTGTGAGGAGTTACACATCAGGAAATGATTGTGGAGAACAAACCCCCATCCCCATCATCCCCTGCCTTTTCTTTCAGGGAGCCCCTTTACTCTTGCCACCCAATCAAGGCTCTCCTCTCTCGCTGGTGTTCTAATTGCAGGGGCAGGCTTCATGTCTGGACAGTCAGAACACAGGCAAAAGCCTTTCCTCTAGTCCCCCCAGGCAGCACTGCAGGGGTCCCCATCCGTGACCAGAATACCCAGCTGGCAGCAGCATCACTGCCAACAAGCAGGACTTGGCAAGGACAGCCCCTGGATTCAGAACAGTCACCCCATGCCCAGTGGCATCTATCAGGGAGAGCCAGGGGGATGGAGAAGCTCAGAGCAGGGCATGGGAGTGAGTGCCTTTATTTCTCCTATAAAGGCAAGTTTCACTATACTCCTATTTGATGCCCTTCAGGAGAAAAAAAATATTTCAGTGAACATCTAAAAATACATAAAATAGAGTCTGGAGAGTTGTTAGACAGGTGAAAATGTTAGAAAAAAAATTTCAGAGGAAGAACTGGAGACAAGCAGAAATGTTCACAAAAAGGAAGAGGAAAAAAAAAAAAGGTCCAGCAACCATGCAATATTAGATGCACTTAGTTTGGAGAATCAGTGCGACTGAAATTCAGCCAGAAAATACCTTCTTCCAAAACCTCTGCCAATACAGATCATCACACAACAGAGAACAACATCAACAAACCACTTTCCAATACACAACTTACCTAAAAACAAAATTCATAAATCCTGCCAAACTTTAAACCCTTTACCTAAAAGCCAAGGATCTCTATGGAAGAGCCTATGTTGGTGGTACTCAAATAGTCTGATTATTAGCTACTTAAGAGATCCAGTCCTAAATTACTACCTATATCCAGACTTTTAAAAGTCTAGAAGTGTTATTTCCGTTTTCTTCCATTATTTTCAATATGCTTAACTGTAGCCTTTATATTTTTTCAGACTTCATCCTATTTAAAAAAGATAAGACTATATGAAACAATAAGAACATTATTTGAGTTTTGGCATACTTGCCTTCTTGAAGCAAATATATCACTTGGTTATATTAAAAAAAACAAAGCTATTAAGGGCAGTTTATGAGATGCACATGTTTTTTTGATTCTGGTCCATACTTTGAATCAGTGTCATTTGTTTTCTTATTGCATTTTGGTCATGCAGTGAGATTTCCTCACTGAATCAGTCCCCTCTGTTCTCTATATAGTTTGAAATGCATGGATTTGAGAATAAGCTGCTACAGATGCCAGGTGAACTTCAGTAGTCATCAAAATATTGAAAGTACAGAATCAAGCCGTTGGAAGGGACCTCAAATCATAAAGTTTATCCTAAAATCCTAATTCCAGGACACCAAAAAGCCTGTATCCTTCCTCAGTATTGGAACAGGAGAAGGTAAATTTGGCATGATCTCTTTAACATCCAGTTTGGAGTGTTAGCTCCATTAGGTGTGCTCCTGAGAGCTGCTCCAATTAAAGTGCCCCTCCCCTCCACCCTGGAACACATATAAAGGTCACCGTACAGGTTGTATTTTCTGAGGGAGTGCCTCAAATCTAAAGCAGTCGAGAACCATATCACTAAATTAGGGATGATAAACCATTCTGGCCCTGTGGGCCAAATGACTGGCATAGGACCAGTCCATGGGCCAGATGAAGGGTGTGTCCCCTTTCCACCCTAGCATGCTTGATCCAGTACTCACAGCACCCACTCCAGATAGTCTGGGGCAGGTGCCACACACAGCGTAGGTCTCAGACTGGCTGAGGCAAGCGCTGCTTGTGGCACAATCATGGACAATCCAGATGGCTTGTGTCCCAGACTGGCTACAGTGAGCACCACAAGTGCTGCACGGGGGTGTAGGGGAGCAGAAGGGGCATGTGAGGACAGCTCCTGAAATGCCCCCCCAAAGGTGTCCATGTAGCATGGGTCCTGGAGCGTGCAGCATGGGGCCTGGGACCTGTGCATACCACTTGTGGTGTATGGGTCCACTCAAGACCCAGGGCTGGCACTGGGAGCTGGATGATGTGGCTCTGTGAGCTGGCTGTATCTTTGACATCCTGGAACATGTTTAGTTGTTTTTTTTTCCCTGTTTAGTGCAGGGAATTTTAATCTATTTGGTGCTATTTATCTATTTTTTCACCCCAGCCATTTTTATTTCTAAAAATTTCTGCAAAGATGCACATATTTTTTTACACATGCACACACAAGAATGAATAGTTTCGATATATGAAATATTACAAGGCTCTCATTGACTGTTTTCAAACTTGGATTCTTCAAAAGATGCACCTAAATAAGTGGTCTAATTTTAGGGGATAGCTATTACTATTACTGCTTGGGTAACAAAATGGGAGTTGTATGCGTTTAACATTTGCAAAAACCAGGCAACAGATTCTGAGTGATTTCATTCTGTGGAAGAAAGTGTAGCTAGCTAGTTTTATTTTGTGGCAATAAAATGACACAGCTAACATGCATATAGAACCTAGCACCTTCCATGGTACCAGGCTAGCATGAAGGCATGTACAATTAAAAAAAAGATTTCCCATAAAAACAATCAAAATCCTTCCATGAAGAACTGCCTCAGCTATACTCTGGTTGAATCTGACCTAAAAATATACTTACATTTTCAGCCAGACTGCCTGGTACCAGTGACAGTTTGTTTTTTTTTGTTTTTTTTTAAAAAACATAAAAGTACAGATTTTTTTAAATTCTTTTGTTAAACATTAGTAGTTTCTTTCCAATTTTGTCTTAAAAGCTGTTTGTCACCATATAAAAACAATGTTTCTGTTACTTTGGGCTTGGGAAAAATAAATATATTAAAAAATAGCAGAGGTTGGAAGAAACCCTCCCTTTATGAATTCCCCAAATAAGATGTTCTCTTCAAATCCTAACTACGGTCATTTGAAAGCTATTTTTAAATCGTGAAACATTTTTCTTTACGATATTTAGGTTGAGGACATACAATGACTAAAGTTTCAAGTTTCCAGTAATCTTCTATTCTCATCTTCCCTAGCAAAATGTGTAGCTTAACAGAACAGTGCCCTACCATTTATATATAAAGATCCATTAATGCAGCCATATTAATGTCACAAATCTTTTTTTTCCCCTTTTCCTCACTTTTTATTATTTTAACTGTACATCATTAATATTATATATTACTTCACTTTTACAAATTTTAAAGCATCCTTGGCATAGGTGCTAGTCTCCTTTACCAATTGGTTTTGCATCACAGTTTTTACAATTAATGCTGTCAGTCACCTACCATAAATAAGAATGTATATATTAGTAATGATGGGTTAAAATGACATGACAAGTGGTTTGCCTAGAAAATCCAGCCCCAAACAAAAAAAAATGAAAAGCACCAATCCTTCAAGAGCTAGACACAGGTCTGTACGATATGGTACTGTTAAAAGAATATGTACAACGTTGTTCTGCTGGTTGTATTCTATCAAATAACACTAACAAATCTATTATTACAAAAAACAAATATATTTATTGCATACTTACTATTCCAACACTAAGATGATCTCATTTGCTGTTTCATAGACTTCGTGGAGATTAATTATATGAGGACTAGATTTTGTTAATTCAAGGATTGCGATTTCATGTAAAATCTCTGCTTTACAGTCTTGCCCTCTTCTCCTTTTCTTCATACATTTAGCTGCGTATTCTTGGCTTGTGGATTTAGCTATGCATTTTCTAACCACCCCACATCTTCCTCTGCAAAATAAAAAGTAAAATTAAGATGTCTTTAAATGGAAACTACAGCAAGGTGCAAACATTACACTTCTTCAGGTTTAGGTGGTCAGAAACTGGTCTATACACATAACAGAACCGAAGTTCAGATCACATACACTAGTTTAAAAATGGTGAAACCTGATCTAAGATAGAACTGGATGGATGCAGTATCAGACTTAGCTGATTTAAGTTAAACCGGTCTATGGAGCTTCAGAACCAGATCCCCTCCTGACTCAAGGTAAGGCACAGTCGCCCAGCATACCAGAAGCCTTTGGAGCTCCCTCACTAACCTCCCCTCACAGGGCTGCTTGCTAGCCTCAGCTGTGCTCAGCTACTTTGAGCTGTCAGCTGCAGGCAGGGGGAGAAACGAAGGGAATGTCTGTAAGGCAGGAACTTTCTATCTTCATATAATGTCTCTAGGCAGGGTGGGGGGGAAGGGTAGGCTCAGCAGGGGCAGGAATCAGGCCCCTTGGAGCTCTGACAGGCTGCAGGCAGCGGTGGTGGGCACGGGGCATAATTCCAGAAATCACAAAATTCCTGCAGGCATGCTGGGTGCCTGCTGCCACTACCTGCATTTTGCCAGGGCTACAGGGGACCCAAGTCCTTCCTTCTGCAGGGCCCCCTTTCTGTGTCACCAGCATGGGGCTGCGGGAACCTGCTACTGAAGCGGGGGAAGGCTCCAATCCTGTTCCCTTGGGCTACGCTGGGCATTGCTGAATAGGGGCTGGCAGAAGGTACAGCATCCAGGAAGCAGAGCACGGCCAGGCCGAGCTGGCACAGCTAGAGTAGGCTGTGGGGCAGGAGATCCCCCTTATCACCTTCTGAACAGTCAGGGAAGCCCCAATCCCCATCATAAGTATACAGCTTTCAGTAGCAACAGAGGGGGAAGGGAGGGGAACGGAAGCCCCTCCTTGTTCCCCAGATCAGTCCCAGCACAACTGGGAGGGGCTCATGCAGCAGGTGCTCCTTCCCCCACCTCCCCTCCCCAACACTGCCCTTCTACAGAATGCTCCTGTTCCTGCTGCCAGGCACAAGCCCCCCTGCCTGCTCGGCACATCTCACCAGCTGCTACTGGTGCTGGGCTCTGGTGGGACACGCTGGGCTGCCTGAGGGGCTTGTGACAGGTGTAGAAACACTCCATAGAGGGCAGGATCAGGCTTTGCTGCCTGGCAAGGACCTTCTGGGCTGTCTGGCCCATCTTGTCAGAGCTCAGCACGAATAGCACCCAGTGGGACATGCCGTGTGGTTTGGGGGGCTTGCACCAGATGGTAGGGACGGAAGTGATCCACAGAGGGATGGATTAGGCCCCTAGGAACCCGATCCTTCCTTCTGTGGAGACAGGCCCTCCCGACTGGCTGTCAGGTGCACACCCCCAGTTCCCTGCTGTCCCAGCAGGCCCTGCCCTGTACCCAGCCCTGGGCTTCTGGGGAAGCCCTGGGGTGGGGGAGGATCTCCATGGCATGCCCAGTAGCCAGCCAGCAGCAGCAGGGGGAGAAGACCATGGCATGCTGACCTCCCCCGAGAGCCTGGAGCTAGGCACAGGGGAGGGTCTGCAGTAGCAATGGTGGGGTGGGGGGTGTGCCTGACAGCCAGTCATGGATGCCCCCTCTCAGCTGTGGTCTGGCACACTGGGAGGCATGCAGGAGCACTCCTTGCCTTCCGGCCTCTGTCAGTGCAGGCATTTGCACGCCTCCCCCCACCAGAGAGTGAATGCGTGTTTCATCTGCTCCAATTCAACCTACACAGCTTAGAGAAACCTGCAGAGATCAGAGACATTTTGCCTCAGGCTTTTTTGAATGTCTGTACTTAGCCTATGACAAAGGGCTTGCTTACTTGGGAAAAAGCCATTTCACAATAGCTGCCCACTTATTCCACACTGTAAGTGCCTCCCATAGTTTAGCCTAAGGCTTTTCAGAAGAGAACTGAGCTAAACCACACTAGGACACTTATAAAAGCAAAAGCAAGATATCAAGTAGCTCTTTTTAAAGCAAAATACATTATTTCATAAGAGCTTCAACAAGCAGACAATCCAAAATTAGTTACAAGAGTTATAGACTGACACTTCACAAATGCCCACAACAAACAGGTTAGTCTTCTTCTTACACATTCTTTCCCAAGAGCTGCGACATTTTCAGATGGGGAAAAACTGATCATACGTGACTACTTAAGATGAAGGATCCTGCGTAACAAGGTTGCAGCAATGAAACCAGCCATATAAGCAACTGTGGTTCCTATAGGAACTGTTATGCAATTCTGAACAGCAAAGCATCCTATTGCAGTATCCTGCCATAGGTTGTACTAAATCTTAAATTTGATAATGTTACTTCACAATTGCAGGGCTTTTTATAAAAAAAAACCTCAAGTGCTTCCATGACGCATTTTAAAGGCTGTAAAAGTATTTTTCTATTTGCCATCTTTAACAATCAAATACTAAATGCATTTTCTAAAAATAATCCATGGCTCCCATTGAATTATAGTTAAAAGTGCTCCCCAACAAAGTAGGTCTTCTTCGCAAGAGCCCTTCCCAAGTGGAGAAAATTTTCAAAACACAGAAGTTTACTTCATAAACATTTAAATGTTGAAAACAGGATTTTGTGCACACTGTATAAAGTTCTCAGGTGGTTTGCTGCTTTTTGCAGTTTTTTTGTTTGTTTTTTTTAAAGAAACAAAATCCAAAGTTGAGTGAAGAGATTAACTTTTTCAATGGCTAAATGAAGGCTAAGGAAAGTCAAGAGATGCACGCAAGTTAGCAAAGCCAGAAAAACAATCCAGGAATCTTGTTATTCCTCTCGATAATTTTGAGTCACCAGACAATATGCCCCTTTTTTAATATAATAAGAAAGCAAAGTGTGCTGTTTCATTTCCTTGCCAACTGTTTAAGTATGGAAACAAAAATGCATTTTGGCAAAGATATGTTTTTAAAAGAAAACCACATACTGTAGTTAAAAAGCCAAACTGACCTTTCAGAAAGTTGGGGGGGGGGGGGGGGGGGGGGGGGGGAGAAGAGTATTCCCTAAGCCAAGCTATAAATTCCTGAAAAAGGACAAGATTTGTAATCACAATACTAACATGTCTAACAATGCCTACTTGTACAATTATGATTAATCTTCTATTATTGACAAGGAATAGCATGGATCTTTAAGAATTTGAAGCAATAAATTAAAAATACCAAGAAACAAACATGGTGCAATTTTTAAAACAAAATAAGCATACATCTTTGATGTGTAAGCAATGCCTTCCTACATTTGTGCTTTGTCAGTGCTGTACACAAAAGACAATGTTTAAAAGAATGGGTCCAAAACTCAGGACATTGGAGCCCCCTTGAAAGTCTGGATTTTAAATGCTTCACTACAAAGGACACAAACACACCACTATCAAAACACCTAGATTTGTAGACCTGTTAAATAAAACCTCCAATTTGAACAACTAATGACAAATCTTGTAAGGTGGGACCAAAAAAAAGGAAAGAAAAAGAAAAAAAATCACTTTTGCACAAAGTTTAGCATGTATTTTAAAAAAGCCTAAATAATTTGTTAAACACACAATAGATGATATAATGAATAAAGTTTTACTTAAGTCACACACAAAGTGCAGCAAGTGCACAAGACAAAAATCAGTCTGAACTTGAGAGAAATATTTTTAACCTTGAGATGATCATAACAAGAATTGACCTATTATCTGAAACAGTGAATTGCTATCCCAGGTGTGAAAAAGCTTTACAGTAATGTTGTTTAATGTAATTTATTGAACTCTACAATATACATAATAAAATTTGAAGATACCCATGCAAAAGCTTACATTTTATTTTTAATTTTGCCTCTCCTTGAGAATCACAAGAGCTATTTAAAACAAAAAAGAGGAACCACTTAAATTTCATCAGAACAGTCAGATCTTTACCGCTAGTTACAGAACATCTTCCTTGTACTAATTTACAGCAAATGTTACTGTTATGCAAGGTCAGTGATACCAGTTCAAGAAGATATTGATGACACAATGATTATTGCTTTTTCATTTGTAATGCATTATGTATTTAAACTTATATCGATTACTACAAGAAACTTTACACTAAGTTAAAACTACATATAAGATAGTTCAGGTTAAAAGAATAGATAAGTAGAAAGGCAAAGAATTAATTACATTCTAACAATGAAACACCAAGTGTGCAATTAGTCTCACACACTGTAAATTATTTTCTATAAACAACTATTACGCAAAAAATATATATTGCATGAAATGTCATGGGATATTTTAGCAGACTGTCACATTTCCCATGCTATACAACATTCTTGTTTTTCCTAGCATTTCCTATTCTTTTTTTACTCTTCGCTTTACCCTTGTCCTGCACTGAACTTTGTCTTCCACCATGCTACTCTGACACCTCAAATAGGCTTTAACTATTGAGCACCCCACACTACACTTTAAAAGCTATTCCTTCAAACAAACAATCTACACACCAATATTTCCCCAGAGCAGAAGCTGTACACAAGGTCCCTTACTATAAACATAGTTGTATCAATAAAACAGCACTTTTGCTGGTGTGAAAATTTGCGGAATCATTCTATGTACAACTTAGGTACTGTGATTGAGGTTGTGATGGTCTTTTCACTGAATGCTTCACAGTATGCATAAGAGTCAGCCGTATGCTATTGGGGCTCTATTACGTATTTCCTGGACCAGGGATAAGAAAGGTCCATTAAGCTTTGATGACTCCTATTCAAGAGGGGCACTTTTGAACAAACAGATGGTAGTCTGATAAGTAAATCAGCTCAGACAAGTTTGTCTGCAAAGGATTGGAATGGTGATTTTCAACCAGGGTGCCCTGTGATCAGGCGTGGCTTGTGAAATAGTGGGGCAGCTGGAATGTCCCATGGGAGCACGGGGGGGAAGAAGGGGTCTGCAGCTGAGTGTGTGGGGGAGCCCCCCGCACTCCCCTGGCTCGATGATCGGCCACAGGGGGACCCCAGGTGCCCCCCCAGGAGGCACCAGTCACCAAGTCGAGTATGCAGGGGACCCCCCCGTGCTCCTGTGGGACGCTCCATCTGCCCCACCATCTCAGCATTCACGAGCCGTGCCTGCCTGTGATCCTTTTAAGGGTGCTGCAGGGTGCCACAGTTAGGTGCGCAAGCAGGATTCACAAGATAAATCCAGAGAGTTCAAACAGAAATCCATGGTTGTGATGTTTCTGAGTTATTTGTAGCTGAAAAGCTGCTCCATTATTTTTCTCTACACAAAAATGAGAGTTAAAACTAAGAGAATGCACTTCCCAAGCACTACCTTAAGTCTATCCAGGGTGCCCCAGTCTAAAAAAAAGATTAAGAACCAGTGCATTAGAATATCCCCCCATAGATAGAGAACAAAGATTCAGATCTTCAACTTCAGAAAGCCGTAGACAGTTGGTGAGTGGAGGCACAGAGAAGGAAGCTTGAGCAAGGCAGAGAGACAGAGGCAAGATTTAATTGCCTGCCAACCACAAAAAGCTGCACAGGAAAAAAAAAATATACCACAATGATTGTAAGCTATGTGCAGAAATATGGATCCAAACTGTTTAGAGGACTCCAATGTAAGACCAAACAACCCTCAAGTTTGGTGAGGAAATAAACTACAGAAATTAATGCAGATACTTATTTTGTCTAGAGTTGTACAATCCCCATGCTAAAGTGAGAAGTAATTAATGTAAGAAACAAAGTCTGCGAGTCTGCTCCAACTATTATATAATCCTGCAAACAGGTCTTAAACCAGGAGTGCCCTTAAAGTTGAGCTTACAGTAATAAAAAGTCTGTGGTGTCATCAGTGGAACCAAGCCAGCTAGCTACATCTCATTAATGAGGGCAGGGGAAAGAGTGGGAGGAGGGAAAGGTGGCTAGGAAGTGTTCCAGGAAGACAAATGCTTTATCTAGTTCAGACACTGCACTTGCATCCTGTGTGGTGGGACCTGCTAACCATCCAGCTGAGAGGGCCTCACCAGTACTGTAACATCCACTGAAATAGTTACACCAACAAAAGCTAGGATGAACCTGATCGCACTGTGTACAGTACCAAAAGACACTTCAAGGTGCAGGTACGGCCTAAAGCGCAAGCTCTTATGGCTACAGAGAACCTTGTACAACATAAAGCTAGAGAAAATGGTAGTGTTGTGTTGTAGGAGTTTATTTAGATTGTATCTCCTTCAGCATTTTGCCAAAGTATGACACGTGTGTACATATGAAAGAAGAAAACGTGCTCCCATAATAAAAAGACAGCCCTATGAACAAACCTACACACTCTTGTGTAGACCCTCTTTTGTAGAAAGAGCTAGTAAGCCATGAACATGGCCCCACCCTTATAAGCAGACCCCATGTCTTTTGTTATAAGTGGAGGGGGCGGGAAATTAAAACCCCATACTTCATTCCCCCACACTTCCTGTGTTTTACCAGGAAGTGACACAGGAGAGGTTCTGTGGCTCATTCCATAAAGACTCCACTGCAGCAAGGATTCCCCCTCTTACATGCAAAGTCAAATTCCTTTTTCCAGAAATACACGATAAACAGAATGTTCTTACCTTCCTAGCTCTTCAGGTTCAAGCACATAAAAGCTGTGAAAATTATCTGTCCTGATTTGCATCTGAGGAGATGTAGACAACAAACCCGAAAGGCTTCTGCTCTCTGATCTTCTCCTGGACATGATTAACACAAGGTCTCTCCTCTCTCCCAGTCACCTGTTTCTACCTGTCAAAGCAATACATATGTTAAAAAACTACAAACATTACAAAACTCTACTGCCCTACCTTCTCAGCTTTCTTTCCTTTATCTTTAGGCACCCAAGATAACATATCTGGTGCTGCATGTTAAGAAGAAACCTGATACAGTGAACTCTATCCACCCTGGTAGAAACCAGCAGTTTTGAGCATGGAACTGAAGACAGCAGACAAGGGAAAAGGTGATGAGTGATCCATAATATGGCACTGGCCTTCAACATCACCCTTTGCTCTGGCTCCAGTATCTCAAGATCAGAGCTTCATAGCTTTGGTTTGGAACTTCATTTGCAAAACCAGGGCCTTACATGTTAATGGAATGACTATTTTAGCCAACTGTTCAGAGCTGGACAGTTAAACTGCTAAGCTTATAACACAAGCATAAGGACCACTAAAATTTATTTCAACAGAAGTGTAAACACAGGGTAACACTGAGGCACCAACTGAGGCACACACACAGATAGTCACCAAGCCAGGAGGAGGGGGCGCACACACAAAACAGTCACCAAGCCACTGGCCCAACAACCATTGCTGGCAGTCCAGCTACAATTGCTGTCCCCAAGCACAGAACTGCCCAGCTTTGCCTCTGACTTTCAATGTTCTGGTCTCAGATTAGAACAAGGCTGCAAGTGATTTTTAACCAAACAGTGCCAATCTTACATACATGCACCCAAAGAGCAGAGGAAAACAAAAAACAGCAAGGCATGAGACAGACCCTTCTGAACCCCAGGTTGTTTCCAGTTTAAACACATCAGAACCACATAACCACACCAGCATGCTAAACTCTCAAGCCATGTAAGAAAGAACCAGGAAGCTAAAGCCTAATAAAAACTAAAGTGGCTGTGGTACCACTCCAGAGGTTCCTGGTCTGTTTGTTACTGCAGTTGGAAGGAACTTGAAGACTCATCATACATCCCCTTCCCCCACTGTGTAGTCCTATGCTTTTAATATTCTGAACCATGAGGAAACAGGAAGAAGCATACATGTCTCAATGAATGCTACTAGAAAACAGGTTCGTTTGTCCAAATTACTCTGGCAGTGGAAAAGTGCAAAGACCATTTGCAGAGTCAGTACTTGCATCAGAAACAGCTTGATTTTTAATGCTGTAAACACTTTGGTACAGTATGACCAGGCAATTTAAGTGAAAAATAAATCACTCCAGCACTACCAGAAGTCTTATTACTAAAAAATAAGCTACTGGTTAATCTAATTTGAGTTAGGCATTTGTTTTTGAAGAATATTTAAATCCCAAAAACAAAAGCTTTACTTGTCTAAAAAAGGAAACGCATGAAGGTGGTCACAAATATAAATGGATAACCAAACTGGACAAACCAGTGGGAAAGAATGGTACTAGATTTTCTTATGTCTGAATTGCTTTTAATACATTCCTAGCATTTTCCTTATTTAAAAATTTCAAGATATTTTGAATTTAAGATTGAGGGGATCCCAAGTTGTTTCACTTGACAAAGGTACTTACTTTGGGAAGAAATAGGAAATAATTTTTCCCTTTAGAAACTAAATACAATTGAAATAAAGTTACAATTGATTTTTCTGAGCCTCTACAAGCAGAGGTCTCTGCATACAATATTCTCCGCAGTGTTAACAATGTTGAATTGTCCCTACAGGGAAACTATGCCTAGCTTACACTGCTGGTCCTGAGCTTATGCTCAAAGCATTTTGGTTACGGGTGGGCAATTTTTTCAGCTGGAGGGCCACTTAATGAGTTCTGGTGAGCTGTCATAGGCCACACTTGTGAAATATTTTAGAAGGTATAATTTCAACAAGTTATAGATTTAAAAAACAAACAAAGGGTATACTAAAAATTAAACAACTACTCTAACATATTTTAACTTTTTTTTAAAAAGTATTTTTGTCCTGATTTGAGTGGCATATATAGAGGCAACTGCATAATAACTCAAAATAGTCTTACACCCCACACACACAACGTACAAGAGAATGTGGGGGTAGGGGGGCAGCTGCTTGGGCACAAGGTCCCAAGAGCCAGCCAGGTATGGGGGGAGTGAGGGGGGCAGAGGGCACATGCTGCAGAGCTCACTAGGGAGGTGCAGTCTGTACAGTGCCCTGCGTGGAGCTCAGCCTCACCCACTGCTGCCCAGGGCTGCCAGCACTGGGCTCCCACCTGTGCCTGCTAGCCCCAGTCAGTGTGCACAGCTTCCCAGCAGGGCTGCTCCCAGTATGGCTGCCTCCCAGCATGTGCTGCTTGGCTTCCCCCACCTCCAACAGCTTCTCCTCCTCCTGCTCTGCTGCTCCAGGTGTGTGTGTGCGTGGGGGGGGGGAAGCGAGGAAGAAGAGGAGAGAGCTGCAGCCAGGTTGTTCCTGTTCCAGTGAATGGGGCTCCAGCTGCCTTCCACCCACTTGGTTATCCACAGGTGGCTCATTGTGCCAGGCAAGCAGAGTGGGTGGAAGGTAGCCACAGGGGCAGCTGCAGACCAGATCCAATCAATTGTCAGGCACCCACCATGGGCCAGATCCAATCAGTTAGCAGAGGATCCAGCCTACAGGCCATATTTTGCTCACCCCTGGGTTATCTATGCTACAATTAATTTATAGGAGTGGTCATCAACCTCAAGGTATCCCTCAGAAAATGACAGATTTTAGCTTTCACTTATTTTTAACTAGGAAAAAACAGAAGAATTGGTCTGTTGCAAATTTCTGAGACTATAGATTCCTATTTGAAATCTCTGGGTTTATCTCATAAACTGTGTGTAGGGGTTTGCACACTCAGGTTTAGAATCACTGATTTATTGGACACCCTTTCCAAAACTTCAGATAACATCAGGGCACAGACAGGGTGGTCGTCTAGACTATTTGGGTGGATTTTTCTTTACAGCAGCCTTCAGTCTCCTAAATTTTAAGTCTGAGACAGTGCAATTTAATCTGTTCTAACCCATATGGAGCACATCTAGATAACTATTCTCTGGCACTGTTGCAGATTATTGCAAACCAGTTTCACTGTGACCTTTAAATTCATTTAATAGTTGAAACAAAATATGCAACCTGAACATTTGTGTCCCATGCTGTAATCAAATAGGGGAATCTCTGAAACTAAGGCATACCCCAGTGAAAGCATAAGGATTTAAACACAGAGAAACAAATTCAAAGTAGGGTTTTAGCTAACTTCTAAACATGGGTAGAAAAAAATTAGAAATGAGGCTCCTCATAAAAGAGAGAGACTCTCAAATATGAATTGGTTGTTGCATGGGAGGCATTACCTCCAAGTTATGCCAAAGATTCATGTCACTAAAGGATCTTCTGTAGAGGACAGCAAGTTAGCAAAGATCTGGATAGAACAGGGTTACTTAAGGATAAGTCATCTCTACAATACTTTGGTTTAAGTTAAAACATGATGATTTTGAGGGGAAAAAAAGTGGCCAACTGCAGTTTTGAAGACTGTCAGGAGTAAGCTATAAAAATATATTTCTGAAAGTTCAGTTGACAACGAAACATCATCAGTGTCAAAAGATATTTATCAAAACCTCCAGTGGGGAGAAAAAAAGCCACAGAAAGCGTCTACTGATCTCAAGTTTGCATTTCCTTCAGGCAATTATGATTCAGATGTTCTCTGACATATTTAGCCCAGAATCCTTACACGAATCAAAACCAGCTCCGTGCTCTGCTACAAGGGAGACAGCTCATTAAACCCAGTTTGTCATTCTTCAAAGACAGCAAGAGCTTAGACAAGCCTGAAAAGATTCTTAAGTGAAAATAAAGGGTACCCAGTTTAAATTGACATAACTGTGGGAGAAACAGAGAGTTATAAATTGGGAACATTTATTTCTTTGCTGATATTAGGAGCAAGTGACACTAATTCAGTGAAACACCTGGATTTCAAAAGCAGGGTTATCTTCACTTTCAAACACCGTACCTACTGCTTCAGGAAAGCAGTTAAAAACAAACAAACAAACAAACAACCCACCAATTTTTAAAAAAAACAAGAGTCTTTTTTGTGTTGTCAACAAACTTATTGAACCCAAGACGGGTTTTGAGGCTTTTTTTTTTTTATAAAGTTATGCCATCTTCAATTTGATCGGATGCTGCTCCTTTGAACATTGATAGGCCCAGCATGAAACACAGCTAAAAAGAAACCAAGAAAACAAGAGAGGTGCTACAGAGTCAACAGCAACAGACTGACAGGTCCACGCACTCAGGCCTCACTCCCATCCTCAAGCCGCCCAGCTCCAAGTCAAGCAGCAAGTGAGACCAGGGGGCGAATGCGGACACCCACCAACCCCACTTTCTCCCGGTTCTAGATAAATTCATTCTAAACAACTTAAATTCTACTCAAAACTAGAAGCAAGAAACAACCACACATGAGGGGGTTGCAGGGGCTCTCTCACACGAGCGCAGCCACACGGCCGTTTCGAGGGGACAGCGAGCGGCTTTTCCACGCGACTGGACTGAAACCGCGTCAGAGATCGAGCGCGCTTGTGGCGGCGGGGAGCGAGCCCGGCTGCGCCACGAGGCCGCGCAGCGCCAGGCCCCGGCAGCCCGAGACGGCTCCCCCGCGGCGCCTCGGGCAGGACGCACCTGAGCTCAGCGCCCCCCTCCCCACGGTCACCTACCGTCGCGCTGCCAGGCGCCGCCGCACGCCGGGCCCCTCGCACCGCGCCCTCTGCCGCCACTGCAGCTGCCGGCGCGCAGAGGCGGCGTTTGAAAACCGCAGCCCGGTGGATGTGGCTGTTACAGCGCCGGGTGCCCGACCCCGCCCCCCGCTGTCACGAGCCAATCCGCGCCGACCTCGGGAGGGACGGGATGGGCGTTCCCCCAATGATTGGCAGGACGTCAGCCAATGGCAGCCCAAAGCAGGGGCCGGCCCCGCCCCGCGAAAGGAAGCGGCGGAGGGAGGGGCAAGAAGGCCGAGAAAAGGGGCGGCTCAGTGACACCTCGCAGCGCTGCCCGGTGCGGGGGCAGCCTGGTCCAGGGGCTGGTGTCCGGCGACAGGGGAGCGCCCCCGGTGGGAGCAAAGACCGGGCTACCCCCAGCCCCCGCGCACATTCCTACCGCCCCCTCCACGCACTGCTCACGTCCAGGCAGCCCCCGAGGGGGAGAGCTGCGGGGCCAGCCCCTCCCGACGGACGAGATCTGCGGAGGGAGTGTAGGCAGCCCCGATGCTCCGGGTAGGAGATAGATGTGGCCATCACGCAGCCTGGGCAAGAGGCTGCTGAGAGCCACCACCCCCCCGACAGCGTCGCGCCACAGCCCGCCGGCCGGAGCGAGCCCAGGCGGGCCGCGCCTCCGTGGCCGCAGCTTCTGTCAGAGCAACGGATGGGAGCTGCTGCCCCCGCCTCGGCCGGGCGCCTTCTGTCAGGGGGGACGGCCCTTAGCCTTTCTCCACCCAAGGAGCACCTGCAAGGCCTTGGCGGCTGGGCTTTGGAGATGCCCTGTAACTCCGGCGGTTGCAACATTATGGTATTTTATAGGCGCTACCCCCACCAGGAGTTGCCCATCACATTGCCACCAAGCCCTTCAGTCGGATGCAGTTTAGGGTCATACCCAGAACCAAAGAAAGTACAAGCTCTGCACGCTGGCACGGCTGGGACTGAGTAGTGCCACGGTGCAGGCACCATTCTCCAGCCCTCACAAAGAAAAGGGGAAGCAGCAATAGCTCATGGAGTTGTTTTAGCCTAAGCAGTAAAGTGCAGGCCAGTTCCTCAGCTAGCGTAATTAGTCGCTGTGGCTCTGCCGCCCACATGGGAAGAACATTAAGACACATCATACGTCCCCCACTCCACCAGCCTCTGTAGCCCCCCTTCATATTTTTAACCATGAGGAAATAGGAGCATAAACGTTGAAACAAAAAACATTTCAAGCTGACATAGCTTCCCTTCTCTCAAGAAGAAAAGCTAGAGCCAGTGACTGCAATAAATCTTGTCTGCATTGGCTAGTCCACAGTGTGCAATTATAGCAGGTGCTGACCACATTTACAAAGCCTGAGCTGTTGAGAGCAGAACTTCTCCACTCCTTCCTACCTGCTGCATAGATTGTAGCAATACACTAAAGTCCTCTACAAGCAGAGAGCAGATCTACTTCGTACTCAGGTATATGATAAGATTCTTTTGTAAACCAATGTTTTGTAATCTTAGTATCTGAACAAGGCTTAGCAATATGGTGTGCAAATGACAGGTTGGAGTATTAGACCAAGGGAAAAATAAGTTGATAATATTGAAGAATTATTCAATTTACTGTTGATACTAGAATATGCCTGGCATACCATTTGTAGGTCAAGAATCATGCAGTGCCTCATCTGAGCAAATTTTTTAGTGGCGTGGACTTTCCAATTTATATCTGGGTGTATTGTTTATGCAAGGAAGTTACCAGAGGTCAATGTTCGCTTCCTTATTTGCAATAATACTGTATGTCTGACAGGCCAGAAAACCCATACATCTCACACGGGGACTGGATTTAGCCATATTAATAAATTTTATATGTGCATAGCGAGACTGGCTGAATTTGACTTTGATCCTCACTGATGTACTCTAAACAATATACCAAAGAGACAGAGAGTTACAAGAATACTCCATGGTCCCTAACAAATCTTTACTGACAAATATGCTTGCATGAGTGACCCCCTGTGAGTGATTAGTCTTCTACCATTGCTACTTGTATGGAATAGAAGTTAGAGCTATCCGCACATTTCAAACAGGAAGAGAGCTATTACTTTACATTTAGTATTTTCATATAGGAATTTTTTTTGAAAGGCCCATTTTTAATATTACATGGTGACTAAGGCTTTATAGACAATTGTTTGAGAAATATTTAAATACAGCTGAAGATTTAATGCTTTATTTCAGTTTCAGAGAGCCTTTTTGATCATATGCAGTCGCCAAAAGGCTTTTTGAAACCAGCTGAATCTTTAAAAGATTTCTATAATAGCTGTGACTGGCTTTATTGGTTGCCAGATTGAGCTCTCTTCATGAGAGACGGCAATCCAAGCTTGTGCTCCAAACAAACCTTCATTTTGGTCTACATCTGATATAAAAGCAGTACCATTAAAATACAGTAGTCTAAGATCTTAAAAACCAGTAATAAATGGGCTAACTACTTCATTGTTTTCTTTAGCTTATTTTCAGCACAGATAAGGTTATTGTGCAATTAACTTTAGTACTGCAAAATGAAATCATTATTAGCTACGTACCTGGGAAATACTATGGACAAAGTCATCCTGTGGAGCCAACATTTACTTTAGGACCAAAAATAGGCAACAGAAGTAAAAAAAAACAAAACCATACTCCCAGAATTTTGATAAGTTGAAAAAGTTTTCTGAAGTGTCTTTGTTTCTTACATTAGTATTATAAAGCAAAACATTTTCCTATGACCTTGCATCTAGATTTCAGAGCTGTAACCAACAGAGATTTTTCACTATCGTAGTCTAAGATCTTTACTAGGTTCCTCCCAGAGCTATATTGTCCTTACAAAGTTCCAACCTATGTGTATCCTTCATTATAAATAATTTCAAGTAGTTTTGCCAAACAAAATAGAAACGTACAATGTGTGGAAGGGACTCCTTTGATTAGAAGCATTCTCAGCACAGTATGAAAAGTAAACAGCATTCCAAACATATCAAATAGTCCACAGGATGGAAATTAAAAGATGGATGCAATTAAGATGCTTTAGGTTATTATAGAACATGATGCCAAAAAATAAATGACAGTTCTTCTTTTTCTGTTTGGCTGTTTGTGACATGGTAAATATCCTCTCAGGACTAGAATTGCTCTGCTTCTCAGTACTGAAAGATAAAAAACAAAACAAAAAACACTTTTAAAGACCAAGGACATAGAAATATTAGTTTAATATGGATTATTTGTGTATACAATGCCACGGAGGCATGCATGGCACTTTACAGAAAAAAAATGTAATTGCCAAGACTCTGCCTAAGGACTTTGGTATTTTAATTAGATACTATTTCAGGGAATAATAAACAAAGGGCGGGGAAGGGGAATGGGAGGATGAAGGTTGCAACAGTACAGGACCATGAAATACAATGACAATTTTGCCTGTATCTGGATACTTGGTTTTAAAAATTAAATGTAGTTAAGTTATTATGCTAAAATTGAGGGTGAAGGTTATTAATTGTTATTTATAATCTAAACCTCATGGATATAGGAAAGCATTAACATCACTGCTCATTTATATCACTATATTACATTTTTTCTTGATTTCTTTTATTTATCCTTACAATACTGGCTTTTTGCAATCTTCTGAGGCTTTTTCAAAGGGATCCACTTCCATTAGATCTGTATCCATTTGGCAAACAGGTCAACAGCAGTGAATGCTCTCTGGGCATGTTGGTCTTTCAGGAAAGATACCTTTAAAGAAAATGCTTGATTTCTTCAAGCAATGCTGATGTCAACCTTGTTTACTCCTGGGTTACCACAAATCAGACTGAAGAGACAAAACTGTGTAGGTCAACCAGAAGCCAACCCTTTCAGTAGACAGCTTTGCTGTTTGCCTAACAAGCCATGTTAACATGGGTGTTTAGCCCTAAACATTGTGAAACCATTTAGCACAGTGGTTTAAAACCTGTGGGCCACAGACTCCTGAGGGCCCACAAACCGTGTCTAAAGGGTCTGCAAAAGATTACTATGATCCGTCTAAAGTATATGAATGCCCACACTTACAATTCCGCACCTCCATTTGAAATTTCCAAAGGGGTCCGCACATCCATTAAAAAATGGTTAGAGGTCCACAAATGAAAAAAAGGATCAAAACCACTGATCTAGGATATGGAAAATATATATAACTGAGCTCTTCGTTTGTGGCCCACAAATATGTCATCATATTGACTTTGAAAATGTTAAAAGGTTTTTGCAAATGAAGTATTTCAGCCATGGTCATAAGTAACTTGTCCTGTTGAGGGAATATATAGTTTTAATTGAAGTTCCTTTAAGTGTTTCCTTAAGTGTTTAACTCCCTCTCATTGGAGAGTTATTTATACCCCTGATGGCCAGTTTATCTTTTTATTTTCTAATCATGAATAATTTAACCAATATAGAGGATAATAAGTAATACTTCACGTTAATTCAATCCATTCCAATCAAAAACACTTTTTCAACCCATTTGCAATATTCCCCAACACAGGACCATCATCAGCAGTGCTAGAGCAGAAGCCCTAAGGTAAAAAAATAACTCCATTAAGGGGATCACTCCAACAACCACTGCAGCAAGGCACTCATAGCTACTGCACTGCTTGTGGGGTGGGAAGAGAAGAGCATATTTGGCTTCCCAGCTCAACCTAAAGCAGGCACAGCTTGGATGGCAGAAATACATGCCAATTCTATGTATATCTTCTGCAGGTGGAGTTTAAAGCTTTGTCTTTCTCTGAAGTGAGACCCCACCACCCACACAAACACAGACAGGCATGGGGATGCAATCTGGCCTTCTCATTCTGTGTGGGGCTGAGATGAACAAGTAAGTTCTAGATCGGAAACTTCTCTTGAGAATACCCATCTCCTGAACATATCAAGACACTTGTCAGCTCAGATCCCAAATGCCAAGTGAAAACATTAAATAACCTAATAAGTGGGTAGCCACTACCCTGTGGGTTTCTGGAACTAGAGGAGATTACTGCTGAAAAGGACTTGGGAGTTACTGTGGACAATAACCTGAATATGAGCCACTGTGCCCTTGTTGCCAACAAAACTAACAGCAAACTAGGCTACATTGGTAGGAGCGCTACCAGCAGATTGAGGGAAGTGATTATTTCCCTCTATTCAGCACTGATGAGCTACATCTGGAGTACTCTGTCCAGTTTTGGGCCCACCACTATAGAAAGGATGTAGATGAATTGGAGAGGGTCCAGGGGAGGGCAACGAAAATGGTTAGAGGGCTGGGGCACATGGCTTCTGATGAGAAGCTGAGGGAACTGGACTTATTTAGTCCAATGAAGAGAAGACTGAGGGCAGATTTAGCGGCAGCCTTCAGCTACCTGAAGGGTGGTTCCCAAGAGGATAAAGCTAGACTGTTCTCAGTGGTAGATTGGTCTCAAGTTGCAGCAAGGGAAGTTTACAATAGATAATAGGAGTCTTTTGCAAAGCACTGGAACAGGTTACCCAGAGAGGTTGTGGAATCTCCATCCTTGGAGGTTTTTAAGACCCAGCTAGACAAAGCTTGGGCTGGGATGATATAGTTGGGGATGGCCCTGCTTTGAGCAGGGGTTTGGACTAGATGACCCGCTGAGGTACCACCAAACGCTTATTTTTCTATGATTACAATAATCTATTCTGAAGAAGACATACTCACTGATAACTGTTAAAGTCTGTATCCAAAACGAAAGTCACAGTTGGTAAAAAGCATTTATGCTCGTTGCTGCCATCTTTGCAGCCAGAAAAACCAAGGTTCCCTCAAGACACCTATAATGTGAACTTCCATAACAAAAGGCAGGCAAACCTCCTCAAATGAGCTGGCAAATACAGCTTCCATATTTCACCAAGTTTTTGCTTTGAGCCTGGTAGTACACCTTAGTCTTAACTGAGTTTAGTCCGAGTCTTGTCTAGACACTCGGGGAAAATTAACAATTCCTCACCACAGTGAGTTAAATACCACTTATTTGGATGAAACTTCCATAAATCTGAATCCAAGAACTGAATCTAAATGAGAATATTAAACTAATCTAAAGGATATCAGTCTTCCAGGCGCTTCAGGCTTTCTCTAGACTTAGACCTTGCAATACCAAGAATTCCTTCCAAAGGCATCATTCCAAGGTAAAAGGAAAATTACCTTAAAATTAAATTAATAAAATGTAATATATAAAAAGAATAATATAAAATATGGCAGAGGTTCATCAAACCAGTCCAGACATAAAGGGGTGATTGCCTACTGCACAGAACTCTAAAATAGGCTCTGCTAAATAATGGACAATATTTATTACTAGAACTAACATAATTCTTTTTCCTTTTATAACTAATTATTTGGCATGGGACCATTTACTTTTATTATGCTGAGGCCAATTGTTCAAGTGCAGCTCAGCAAATCCTATGCCAAAATACAGTCCTAGACTACTGATTATGGAGATTTAAGATATTTCTTATGATCTGAAGCATTGCTATGAAAATGCATATTATCCCAGTGATTTATGCCCAAGAAAATGTTTTCCCATCTGAATTGTTACAAATAAAGTATACGCTTGCAGGGCCTGATCCTCTGCAGAAAGGTAAAAGCATTAATAAAGCAGGAGTACTTCTCATAGTGGTGATTTTTTGGTGTTGATCCTTGTCAATTTTAATGTCGTCGCCTTTGTTTCTAATATTGATTACGTTTAAAATAAGACATATGGGATTGTAAATTCTTTCTGTTTCTGTAATTTTAGTGTTAATTACATTAAACTTTCCAGTCCTTGGGGAGAATGCTATAAGATGATGCTAGAAGGCCATAGGATCATTTGGGTGTTCTAAAGGCTTAAATCTATTGGATATAATATAGAACAATTCACAATTGAGAAATGCTCTTTTTTTAGAAATGAGGCCAAAAACCATTCAGGGACATAGCAGAAAAGTTAATTTCCAAATTAGATTTTATAAGAAGATTTATTCAGATTAAGTGATTTCATGATGAAACATGACTTTAAATAAAATAGAGATCAGTATGAAAATAAAATAAAATTGTACACAGTAAATCTTTCCTTCAAAGCATTTCATGAATTATAGGAAAAACAACACGTCAGGTATCCAACTGAGAAGATAACTATGCAGTTCTGTGAGTTCAACATTATAGTACATTCCTCAAACAGAAGCACTATGAAGTGCCAATCATGTCACACAGAGTACATTTCATTATCTGCTCTCTTTGACTCTAAAAGGAGAATGAAATACAAGTGATACAATGCAAAATAGAGAAAAGATATGCATCATTCTAATGCTTGAAGCATGTTTATCCTCATTTTTTCTGTGTAAGACATGCTAAATTCAGATTAAACTTAATGTAGCTTGTAGAAAGGTAGAAAAAATTGGTATTGCATTTGATATAGTTTTGTGAACACAACAAAAAGTATGGAAAGGCTTAAAAAATACATCACGTGCTCTACTTAAAATTTAGAAATAAATATGCACTCTATATTTTTTACAGTGCCAGAAATCTTTTAAAAACAAAGAACTGGTATAAAATTATATCAAGTAACACTTCGTCAAAAGTGAGGGAGATGCACCTATATACCTGCTTGATTCTGGATGCCCGCATCCCCGTTATAAAATCTTGTAATCTTTGCTAACAACCAAAACTGTGCTCGTGTGAGCCTAGAAAGGCCAAGTTCATTGAACATCGTGGGGTTCCAGGGTTCCTCACAGCACTTTCTGATACTATAATTCCCTCTTCTCCCCAGACCATTTGTTGCAGGTGGCAATGTTCAGCCACCTAAACTGAAGGCCTCCATACATATAACTCAGCAACTGCTGATCCAGGCTCAAGGATGCCTGTGAGGCTGTCATTCCAATCCAGGGAGAAACAGAATACCAAAAAAATGCTCTTAAGATGATTCATGTACTTAATTTACAATACCTTAATTGTTTCTCAGTTCCCATCTGCAATGCTGACAAACTGCAGTTTCCTGAGTGTTAGAGGCTCAGTGCATAACGATGTCCTGCTGCATGGAACTACTGAAACACGACAATCAATCATACAGTCCTTTTTCCAATTTGTGAAACTGACCAGCTTAATTAGCTTGTTGAAGAGGGCAGCTTGCAAGGAGTCCTTTTTTTTTTTTTTTTTAATAATAATAATAATAAAAAAAAAAAACCTACTATAGTCAAGCTTTGTCTACTGGTTTTATTTAGATCACAATGAGCTAAATCCTTAAATCCTTCTCAAGTCCTTACTCAGGATACGTCCCACTGTTGTCAGTGGAGTGCCAGTCAGGATCCATATTGCTGAATCTGATTCAAAGCTCACTGAAGATGATAGAAATACCATCATTAATTTAGTATCACCCTCCTGAAAAGAAATTTTGCAGGAGGCCCAGGTTAGCAGAAAGTTGTCTGTAAAATGTCATGGTTCTTGTAGAAGCAAAGCACAAAACCAACTACTCAATCAATCCATCAGCTAAAGACTGATTAAAAACTAAGTAAGGTTTCAGGATTCAGCCCATGATTTCTCAAATGAAAGTTACCATCAGGAACGATAGTTTAAATAGCTTCTTATCAGATACAGTTTCGCTTACCAACATATTCAGTAATGAGCATAACATGAATTACTTATAAAATAAAATAACTTTTCAGCACCAGAGCAACCTTTCCTTTATTTACAAGGCTCCATTATCCCAATGATAGTTCAATAAACAACAGATTAAGTAAGCCTAATGATCCCTCAGGTTAGATTATAAAGATTTAATACTTCTTGGCTAAAATTATTTTATACTGCAGCTAACCTAGATGTGCGGTACTTTTTCATCAAGTGCATTCTTTGAGATGGCTTCCCAAGGCCTCACTTGACAGTAGTCTTCCCTTTTTCTGTCAGCAACTGCTTATACACTGCACAGCATGCTCTTCAATGTGCGATTCACAAAGGTCAAAACAGCTTCTCTCTTACGCCATTTTCTGTCTCTGCTCTTTCAACTCTACTTTCACTCCAGTACATTATTCCATGACCGCCATTACGTTATTAAGGGCATACTCCAATTTTATTTTTCAGGACCTACCCACTGTAAGTGACTACCATTTTGTATTGTAACAGCTGCTCAACTGCTACAATTACATTTTTGAGCTAGCATGATTTAAAAGGCTTAAGTAGCTTCTACTTCTTGTTCTTTTTAAGAATTAACTAGTTTTAGTTTCAGGCAAGCCAGGACATTAGTTGTAGACAACAGTACAAGAGACTGCAATGTCTCAGGCAACATTACTATATTGTACCCGCCAGCTCCTTAGAGCTGGATTGCATGGTACAATCCTAACATAATGCACTATGCAAACTATCATTTTCCCGATGCTTAATAGCTGATTCAGTGGAGTGCATCAGCAATCGATTATACTCCAGTCAAGAAATAAGAGAGCACACCTCTCTCAGCAATTTCTGGATTAGTGTTAAAATGTCCTGGTGAGCCAAAAGCCTTGATCGCAGTGGATGGAAGTGGGGAAAAATACATACCAACTATATGATATATATATCTACAAATGTTATTTTACTCCCTCCATTCTGACTTTGCCATTATTATGGATGACCAGTTGCTCTCATTTGCTGACTGGATGGGGCAATCATGCAGATGATGTGCCACTAAGATAGAGAAGGCAACCCCAAATAAGGAAGTAGTTTCACAGATTTTAAAACTGAGGTTGCCATTGATGTCAGCACTCTGCTAAATAATGACTTAATATGACTCCTACTTACTTGTGGGGAAGTGAGAGACTTCATGGCAATAAGGATTTTCTAGACATGGTTGAATGTGAAGTTCCTGACTGTACTGAGAAAGAAACCATCCTCTAGAGAAGAATGAAGCATCACTTCCATTTTTCAGTTGTTTTAAATGGGGTGAGTAATTGAAAGAAACACAGCTTGGATGCATGTTGCATTCACTATAATTTCAAACAACTTCCTAGAATATTTTGCACCGGTCAAGCTATGGTGTGATTTAATTACCCTTGGCGTGGAAATAAGCAAGTTAAAACTGCCAATTATTAATTTAAAAGGAGCTATTTCAAGAACACAGTTATTTTTTTCCAAATAATTCCAAAAAGTTTTGCATGACATTTTAAATATGTGCAGATAATACAACAGTGCTGAAGGAGTCCTTTTAATATGTTGCCATCTTTTACTTGCAGCCATGAGGAGTTTTCTTGAGTAAAGCTAAAGGGTTTTCATTATACCACTGGAGCGCTCAACAAAAGTTAGTAACAAGTTAGTCTTAAAATACCAATGGGATACTCTCGCTTGACTAAATGTGTAAGATATGTTCCCTGATTAATTAAAGGGAAATTGCTAAACAGTTTGGATCCAAAAATTAATTGTTGATAAAATTGTTTTAAAAAGAATACTAAAAATGGTTTCAGAAAACTATTTTAAAATGGCAGTAAGATAGTAGCAGGAAGTAAAATTGACCAGACAGAACAGGAAACTTTAATCTTTTTGCATTGTTATGATCTTTTTGCATTGTCCAAGTTGAAATTTAAACTACAAATTATGTGTAAAGTATATTTAATTTTAGCATGTTCAGTTTTAATAATCTAACATTATTACTGAGAAAAAAGGTGGGTGTTTTTTTTTAAAGAAAAAGTGTTCTTAACTGGACAGTGTCATTCAGATAAGTATTTTTTTTTTTGTTAAAATGCCTATATAGTACTATGTATTTTTCAAGAAGGCAAGAGCCATATCAAAGCAGATTTTCTAGTTTCTGTTTGATGCTAAGTGTATTTTACCAAAAGATTAGCTGCTCAGCTACAAATTTAGAGGCCTTTTATTTGTAAGTCAGTCAGCACTAAAAAATTTTGCCACTGGACTGAGTAATGGTGCCATCATCAATTAACAGCTCAAGGAGAAAAAATTAAGTATTGGGTTTGATTAATTATTTTGAAAATTTTGCTTGGGATCAGAAAGTGGAGGAGAAGGGACAGAAATCTACTAGGGAGAGAGGCAGCTTAAAACAGATACTAACCTCTAAGGGTAACCTGAAGGCTGAAGTTATCACTTCAGTGATAGAACTACTTAATGCTTAATTCCCAGTAGTGTTAATGGAAACAAATTCATCATCTTCCCTCAAAATTAATGGCAAAATGAGCACACTCAACTATACTAATGTAATTCAATACAAACAAGCTTTAAACCTTTAAATGAAATTCAAACTGCTTTGCATTGTGTTTTGGAAAATGAAAAGACAAAGACTATTCAAGCACAGCTACTATACCTCTTGTTCACAAAATTCTCTCTGCTGCAGTACTGCCTCTGTGAAAATCTCCATGAACGTCTGTAGTTAACACCACAGAAACTCAGTGAGCATCTGCAGTTAATATTGCAGAGATTACATTTAGCAACCAGATGATACAATTCCTGACATTTAAAATGAAGTGTGGGTTGTCTTTCTTTCGGTCAGGGGAAAGGGGGTTGACTTTGGGAAGGTCTAAAAATGCACAGGAAGTCACACAACTGTTTTTATTCCTATAATTTAAAAACAAGCAAACCACCAGTCTGCTGTTCTCAGTCAGCTTATATCATGCCAGAAACTTTCTTTCAGATGATCTGCCAGAATGCTACTGCTTGGATTTTCAGCTTCTTCTTAAGTTTACATATATTCAGCATATGTTGTCTGACCTGGAATTTACACTGTGAAGTTTACATGGTGCTGGAATGGATTTCACCTTAGATGCCCTCTGTATCTGACCATAAGCAGTAGCTTTCTGGTTTGTCTTGGCCTACAACATATATAATGAAAAATGTTTTTAAAAAATGCAAGAGGAATATTGTTAATTGAAGGGAAGGAGTGGAATTTTAACACTAATGGAGGAAAACCTTTACTTTGCAGACCAAAAGCAGAATTTCTGTTATATAGATATTGAATCTGGGCTGAAAGAATTAATTAATAAACCAAGGGATACCATAGTCTGCTGCTGAAGGCGTTTCTTTAGAAGGATGTCTCATGGTTTAAATGGTTGAGAAAACTATTATGATAAAGTAAGTGGTTCTGGTATGCATGCCTTGAATGAGAAGCTACATGCTACAGTATAAAGTATAACAGACATCTCTGTCTCTGATGGTTGGCATATACTCATTAATCACAAGCTTTAGTTAGCAGAGATGATAGCTACATTCATCTTCAGTGGCAGAGAAGTTGCAAATTACATCCCTCCCTTAAGTTGTGCCTCAGAAGAGTAGAAACATCTTCCCCAGAGTGTCTGCCAGGGAAGGGAGCCTTGCCGCTAAAGTCTGCATGATGTAAGTGCCCTGACAAGGCACTATCTGCCGTTTAGTGCTGGCAGAGCAGGACAGGTAGACACTTCAAGTTAATTACTATAAGGATCCATCATAGTTAATTATTATGAGGACACATCAACATTACACCATTTCTGAACAGAATCCATTACCTAGTTCTAAGAGACTGTTTTCTCCCCAAAAGGAAAGCTTGTCAGCAGCCAGTTAGTAATCCTCCAAAGTGATACAAGTGTTTTAAAATGTGGCTTTTCATATTCTCTTTATCCTGGACCCCCATTCTAGGCATTTTTTTTTTTTTTGTCAAGAGTTAAACTGTACAATTTGCAGAACGGCAGAGTTGCCTTTTTCTGGGTGGAGTGTTGAAGAGGAACGGGTGCTAAGGCTGGTGGATGAGTACCGTTGGCTAGAGCTGTGAGTGTTTGGGTGTGTTAAGCCTTTCTCCTCTAAGCTTTCTATCTTTCACTCATTTATTCAGGGAAGCTTTTCTTAAATATAGCAAGGAGTTGGCTGATCACTGAGCTGTGGGGACTGCAGCATGAAGGCAACCAGGTCCTCACCACCTTCAACAGATTTCCCTAGAGTCCAGCACTGTATGGGCAGGGCAAAACAGGAGGAGGGAGTAGAATTTCTCTCAGCCCTTTAGCTCACTTCCTGGTTCTGGCAAAAAAAAAAAAAAAGCCAAAACCTAGGGACTGCTAAGATTTGCCATCCTTGGTGATTTTTCCAGAGCTTTGACTCCTGAAAAGGGCAGAATACAAAACAAGTTTAGTAGTAAATCTCTTTTTTTAAATAAAAGCTGACAAATACATTTGTTATTTTGGTCTGTATACAAGAATAACTTAATTGAAATTTAGTTTGTGCCAAATAGTACTGTCAATGAGTTTCTGGATAGATGCTTGTAAAATATATTATCCCTCATATTTAGGTGATAGATACTGTAATATTAAAATAGGCAAATTCTGCAGCTCTTAGTCAAGCAGTTGGGGTTTTTTTTGGCTGTAAGCAACTGGAGTTTTAGGCAATGAATTTATCACGTGAAATACGTGCCAGGCTTGAATGACCAGCTGAAAAGGTGAATTAGTCTTCTGTTTATCAGGTTTGGTGATAAAACATATGCATTAACAAGCCATGGGCCTGTAATAAGATACCTTAGCAAAGACTGATTAATTGTGTGTAAAAATATAGTAGAACACTTGGACTTTTCTTTGCTCCTTGGTACTTGCCAAGAGTAATGTAATCTGTGTTTACCTGTATAAGCCCCTGATGTCACTATGCTAAGCAGGAATCCATTCAGTTCTAAAGTCAAAAGATATTTTTATTCTGTTTTTGAGAGTGGGACTTCTTTCACTGTCTGAACACAGGTCTTATTTCCTCTGTCATTCTGGAGGGGCTCAGAATTCCTCAGCCCTCTGCTGTGACTACCACAACAGCACCTACCTCCTCATTGTCAGGGTGGAAAAGCAGAGTTTGCTGAAGGGATCTTTATTGCCATCCAAATATTCACCTGAGTGTGTGGGAGCTCCCACATGAGTAAGTATAGAAAAAAAGCATGTCATCAATCAAAGGCCCCCACTCAAAGAGTTCCCAGAGTGGAAATCTTGAAGTTACCCCCAAACCTAGTTCTCTTACAAAGCAAGACTTTGCAAAGACTCAATGCCATAGAATGACATGGCAAGATCTATGCATGTTCTGGTCATCCACTATCCGATATTCCACTCATTATCAAAAGTTTTGAAATATGATAAATGAGTGTACAAGAACTAATGCAAAGACACAACTACACTAAGAGGCCTGTCGGATGAAAGGTCCTTGTGAGGAATGGATGTAAATGAGCCTTATACACTGTGGCAAACTTAACATAATTAAATTGGTGTATTCATGCATCTTTTGATATACCATACAAAAGTATTCTTTTTTAATTAACATCAATAAGAAAAATACTTATCAGTGAAAATGCAGGTTTAGAAAGACACTACGAACATTTTACATCTTGGAGGTGGTCACTGATAAGGGAGAGTGGTTTCATTACGATTAGAGGTGTAATCTGGAAGTGTTGCCCATGATTTTCCAAATAAGCTATAGTGTTTTATGGTGCTGTACAAATAAAAGTTGCAGGGAAAATATGAAACATCTGTATTAAACTCCATACCTTTAAGTTTACCTGATGGATGCAAAATGAATCAAATGCATTTAAAACAAATGCATATTAAAATACCACATACAGCGAGTCTTACAAAATTATTACTTATGTGCACAGTCCTGATATCTACAGACATGGCACTGTGAAGAAGTTCGGTTCTTAAGAAGCTGTTTTCTAGATACTTGTAAGAATGATGCAGTTTTCTGTCAGTCAGATCATAATGTCCCTTCAACTTTGGTACATTCAGTGCAAAATATTTTTGGGAATTTCTTACCCTTATAAAAATAAAAGGCATTTTTTCCTTGAGAGTGCATAAAGAATAAACACCAGCACAATGTCTGTTTTAAGCATGGAAAGTGAAAGGAACAGAAATAGTTTGCTAGTTTCCTATTTACACTCTAAGGAACTTAATATAATGAACCTATAAAAATAAACAGAAGTCACTGTGTAAGTGTTTTTTTCCTGATATGCTGTGATAAATTGCCAAGTTTTTTAAAAAGTTTCCATGCAGTACGAAGCATAAAATCAGTCATTTTTAAGTTCATTTTATGAGAGCTCATCTTTTGCCATATACACGCCACTTGCATATACGTTTTCACAAACCTCCTGATTGCAAGCCATTGTTGAGACATTGCTTGTTGCTGACATTTCTTCAAATTTGCATTTGCCCCAGAAAGCTGACATCTATGGTGCACACCATGCAGGCAGTCGTACTCTTAGGTATAGCAAGTAATGGATATTCTATTATAGTATAGGGCATAAAATAATGTACCTCTAGGAATCTTTTAAAAAAGAATTCTATTGTTTGACTTAGCTAATTTAGTGGTGGGCTGAATGATTTCACATTTTGACTTGAACTTTACCTTCAAGGACTTTGGTGAAATTCAGTTTAAATATATTTTGTCAGTTCTTGCAGTAACCGTATTATTGATCATATGTGGATACAACTTTTGCTTGAAACATAAATGTAAAAAGTTCGGCAGTCAAGAAAAAACTGTTGATTGCAAGACTGTAGGTTCTCCCTGCACACCAGGCATGCTCCAATCTTACTGCTGAATACTCTGCCACTGTCACAATGCTTGTAAATTGCTTCGTAAGCCCATTCATAGGATCTCATTACTTGAACTGCATTGTAAAACAATTTTCCTCTAGGAAATCAAATAAAAACGTTCATTCATTCTTTGAGAGGCCAGATCCACAAAGGTCCGAGAAGCTGGGCACTATGGTTTGCTCATCACTCAAGTCCAAAAGTACTTGTCTCTTCAACTGCTGTCAACAGTTTCTCATACAGCATGGAGAAGGATGGGTAAGGGGGAAGATCAAGACGATTGAAACAAGTATGAGCCCTGCAAAAAAGGAGGTAATTAAGTACAGGTTATTCAAAAAGTTCAGATGAAATTAAGCAGAAGTACACATGGCCAAATAGTCTTTTTAAAACATTCTGCTCCATAAAACAGTATTTTCCACGGAACAGCATATGTATTTTTCAGTTACAGACTGAATTCAGGAATTATTATTTGTCAGAGTTACTTCTGGTACACAGTAAGAGTCATATTTTTGAAACCGGCAGCCTAAACTTTGCCTGTGAAATATGGACACAAAAAATGTGCCAACTGGAGGCACAATTTAGGCAGTCTATTTTTTTAAAAATGATGTAATTATATACTCTAGAAATTAATGCTCTCTCTCTGCAGTAGGAATCTAATACTGAACTGGTGATCATGGACAGATCATTTCTGCACTAAGAGGGCTTCCATGTTAGATGTAGTGAAATATTAGAAAATGCACTTTACAGGGGTGATCCTGGGTTGGCACAGAGTAGACAAATTAGTCTCTTCTACTGCTCATTTACTGTTAAAGGGCCACATCTCTAGCTAGTGTAAATTGAGGTAGCTGTCTTGAACTCAGTGTTGTTATGATCATTTACAGCAGTTGAGGATCTTTTTCGTGACTCAGTGATTCAGTGACTCCTGTTTACAGAGAAATGTTTTTAGTAGTTACGTAAAAGTACATTATAATGCTCTCTTGCTTTCTTGGTGGGACAGGAGTATGGTTTTTTCTTAGTTTCCACAGCTTGCCTATCATAATCTCTAGGCAAATTGTGAAGAGGCCCTTGAGTCCTCCTACGGCTAACAGGCAAGCACAAACCTTCAATGTGAGTAGAGGATGAACCACAACTACCTGACTTTGCTATAGAGATTTATAGGCAAGTAGGACATTCCCTGTCATCTTTGAAATGATCCTACTCCAGTGAAATGAATGGCACAATTCCAAATGATGAAATAGTAGGATCTCTCATGGAAAAGGTGCTGAGAGGACAATTCTGAGAAATTTTCCTTTCCACCTTCAAACTTGCCTTGCATGAGCCTCATTTTAGACATTTATTTTGTAGGGTGAAGGTCTTTTTGAATTTGTTTGGCCCTCTAAAGGGCAGGACTTTACATTTGCATTATCTTTTTCCAATGAAACACATGACCCCATTGTTTCTCTGGAGAAATCTGAACAGCTGTTTTGGATTTGTAACAAACTCTTGGAAAACAAGAAAATTTCCAGCCTCCAAATGAAGAAAAACAGAGACCATTATATTAAATGCCTGTCAGATGGTAACTACCAGGACAGATCATAAAGAGAAGAAGAGGTGATTTGCCTTAACTCCTTTATGAGAGGGAAGTGAAGAGGTCATTACAGGCCGCTGATGAAGGTCAAACACTAATCTAACAAACAACTCTATAGTGCCATGAAATACCATACTTTGGGAAATGCAAACACAACACAGGGCCAGGTTATCAGTATAAAAATGAGAATAAACTTAAAAGTGTACTGCAGCATTTTGCAGTTACATAATGCATTTTACTCCATCCCAGATTAATAGATTTAAGAGTACACAGACAGAATAAAAATGTTTTTCAGCAGTTGAAGTTCTAGGGACCTGGTACAGGGGCTTGTACCCCATCTCCTCCAGATCTGCGTCACTGATCTCCCCAGCTGTTTCTGTGGCCCCTTCCCCCATTCCAAGAAATTTATGGAGAGTGGATGGCTATCTGGCATGACTTAAAGGCTGTATTAGCTTTCCTGAAGAGTCCCTCTAAGCTTGGGAGTGCCCTTAAAAAAAGACCTGATTCCAGTCGCAACAAGAGGATGGCAACTGGGGCAGAGTTACTAAGGTAGCTGGTTGGCCCTAGACATGCAACAGTTCCCAGGGTTCAGGGGATCATAGTGGGATTTGTGCCCTAACCCACTGGCTTCTGCTGTGTGGGGCTGTCTTCTCTGTCTGACATTCCCAATGGAGAATCTGAGGAAAAACTTTATGAGGGTAACTTTATGGAGTTTCTCTTTCTATCTGGGCCATTATCATCCGCCTCATAAAATCTTCCCGGCTGTAGAGCACACAGATTTCCTCTTCACTTCTGAAAATGCATAACTTCAAGCACCACTTGGAAGTGAGGTGTTTCTTTGAAACAGAGAGCCACTTGTTGGAATTATGCAGCATGTGATATGTGCTGTAAAACCACAAACTATAAAAGTCATGACGTACGAATTTGTAAGGGATTCATCACAAAATGGCCTAATGTTCATCTTACACATTGCTTAGAACTATTAGTGAAAAGAGAATTGTTTGACTTTTGAGGATGATTTGTCACAGCACATTAAGAATGTGACCAGCATCTTTAGAGAACTCGAAGAAAAAATGAAAAGAAAAAAGACCTTGCTCCTATTCATGTGCTTCTCTCCTATTCTGAGAATGGGCTTTGTCACTGTGCCAGGAGAGGAAATGTTCCTTGGCCAGTCTTCTCCCACCAGGTCTTTTCAGACTAACTGGCTGCATCTACACATGCACTTTACTGTGGAGTAGACTAATCATCTGCAGAGTAAAGTGTCACTATCTACATGTGTGATGGTATTAGGCTGCAATAAACTAATTAACACAGCAGTAAGATAGTACTGTTGGGGACAATACTATCTTACACTGGGATAATTTACTGTGATTATACACATGCATAGATGCTGACTGCAGCTGTAAATTGTGCCTGGTCAGCCCAGTCAGCCAGGGGCCAGACTCCTGCCTGCCACCTAGCCACATGGCTCTGCACTTTCAGTACTCTCATGCCCCAGCCAGTCCCTCCACCACCACCCCCACCAGAGTTCGGGGCGGATCCCCCCAGCTGTGTCCCCTGCCAATCTGGACCTGCTCCACCCCAGCTCAAATTGCTGCTTTCCTAGGCGCACATGCAAACGCTGTGCCCGGGAGTAGTTTCCTCTGGCTCAAACTGCTCTGTAGTTTAATACTCTGCTTTAAATGCACATGTAGATGCACCCACTGTTTACTATGTTTGTCTTTCTAAACTCACATTTTTCTGATGAAGGTAAAAATTATCTTAGTTTCGAAAGTCTTGATATCCAATTACTTTCCCCTTTACTAGGGTTAACATAGTAGTCAGACACACTGACTCTTGGTCCAAAGTCCAGCATGTTAGCAATAACAGAAGAATGTTGTTTGCATGCAAACACTGGCAGTAGCTGTTACTACAGAACAGAAACCTACGTAGAACATGCCCAACTTTTAAGCATTTAAGTGAACTGAAAGAGTAATAGTCTATCTACTGATTTCTGATTTAGCCTGCCGCACAATATGAAAAGCAAGCTGGAAGTTGAAAAAGCAATGACAGAAGCTAGACAGCTTACAGAAGTACTGTTATTCAGTTCAGTTGGACTGGTTATAAGAGGGTCCAGACTGAGGAAACAATGAAACCATACAATTAACATATCTGTGTTTACAGATAAGTAACTGCTTGGACCACAGTCACCCATCTCAGAAATTGTTATCTGTATTAGGCTCTCTCAGCTTCACAAAACAAGAACAGGAAAAGGCCATTTTATCCGTCTATTTGCCCTCTCTGGCATGAAAAAGCAAAACAAAAACACTGATTTTCTGAATGCCTTACACTGAGTTGTACCAGATTCCATAAACAGTTCCACTGAAATCAGTGCAAGTATTCTCATGGTAAACAACTGCTGGGTATGACTGAGGGTATCTGACTCTGTCCCTAAGGTCCTTACACATGTTCATTTAAAGGTACTATGGAATATAGGCCCTGATCCCAACAATCACACCTCCTGCCATGCCATACATGCATGGCAGGAGGCACAATTTTAGAATCAGGGATCAGATCCCAATCATGCCCTTTCTGCTTGCCAGTCTGGGATCATGATCTCAGGCTCCCTGTCCATCAGCAAGCTGAAAGCAAGGAGGCTGCAGCACAGTGTGACCTAATGCAGTTCCAGGGCCAGGGCTGACAGTTAGCTGGTTGTTGGCACTCGCCCTGGGGCAGCCTCAGACATACCACGTGTTCAATTTAAGACACTATGCAAACCAGCCATAAAAATATTCTGCATCATATGTGGAACCTTTTTATGGCTGGCTTGCCATTTATGGTACCTTAAATTGGGTGCATGTATATCAACCCTTCCCATTTATGCTGCGATTAACATGTTAATTGCAACTTAAATGTAACATGTAGAGGGGACCTAAATTAATACAAAAACCCAAAATAACCTAGAATCATTTGGAACCTCAGAGCAAAATTTTCAGGTGGCCTCTGGAAATGCAACCACTTTTACAGGACTTGTAATGGAAGCCTTTTGAAAGTTTGTCACTGAGTGTCCTTGTTTACTTGAGTAGTCTCATCCAGTGCTGCAGCCAGTGCAGTCAGGGCCTCTCAGGATACTGTCAGACATTAAGGCAGTTACATGACTGGTGTCTGAGGAATGCTATGTCCCATGCTCCAAATCTTGCTACCTACCATGCCATATGTACATGATAGATCATGCAACTTTGGGAATGGTGCATACAATTCCTCTGACCATAACTGTGTGACTGCCAACTGCCAGACAACATCCTCCAGTGATAGAGCAGGGGGGCAGCAGGTTCAAGGACCTGTATGAACCCCAAGCCCAGTTCCACCAATTGGGCACAGAGCAGCTTTGTTCTGGACCCTAGCCCTGACCAATGCTGGACAGTGATGCTCAGCTAAGCACCAGGATTCAGCACCAGGCAGCCCCAGTCCCAGTTCAGACCCAGGGCTGCCCCCCTGATCCTGACAACCAGGTAGGGGAGGGCTATATGCTAGAGCCTGGAGCTGCCCTATGCCCTTAGGTTCACAAGACCTAGCACCTTAAAGAGTCTTAAAGATAGAGAGCTGCGGGACATGATTCTTTGAGCTGCCAGGTCCTGGCAAGCCCATATCCTGATAGAGATAATCAGCTGGAACCCCCAATCAGGTTTCAGACCAGGGGATACCCAGGGCCCAATGCTGACAATTAGCTGACTGTCAGCATTAAGATGATGGTCATGCCACACATTCAGCTTATGGCACCGTACAAAACAGCCACACATATGTTATACATTTTTTGAGTAATATCTTTGTGGCTGGTTTGTCATTTTATGGTGCCATAAATTCAATAAATGTGTGGCATACAGCTATTTATAGTGCAATTAACACATGAAACATGCCAGAAATATGATGTGTGCCAGGGACCTCAGTGTTTACACAGTAAAGTCTTTGAAGGAAATGAGGAACAGGCTGAAGGACCTTTTAGAAAAGCCAATACTTTTCATTCTCTTTAGACTGAAGTTTAACTTTCCCATTGTAGGCCATCTGATTTCCATGAGACTGAGAGGTGGGAGTAGCTAACCCATGGTGACTGCACTTGTTTAATTTGTTTTTCATTTGTGTAAAAATATTAATGGGACTGACTTTCTCCAAAGCAAAGGAATTTAAAGATCAATGGCCAATTTTGCCCCACAGGCATTGGGATAAGCAGCTGGTACCTACTTTCTACCAATGGCACTGGCTAAATGGATCATTATATAACTCCAAGCAGTTAATAATGATGCGTATCTCTGAAACATGGCAGAATGAGGAAAATCAATGGGATGCTGCAATACCAGGATATAAATATACAGGACTGATGGAGTAGGCCGTTCTGGTTGGAAAGTAGCACTGTACATGAAAGACTGCATCAAATCAAATAGGTCTGATTTTTCAACTGATAAGACAGGCATTGTACAAACTTTGTAGATACAAATCCCAGGTTTCAACAGAATAAAAGTACATCTGGGAATGCGCTGTCAAACTCCATACCAAGACGGCAGCAGCAAGCTAGAAATGCTAAAGGGAAATGGGAGAGGCTGTGACAGCAGAAAACACAATAATAATGAGGGACTTCAACTATCTACAAATAGCCTGGGTCAATCTAACATCAGGCCAAGATGCAGAGACCAAATTTCTTATAAATGACTGCTTCCTGGAGCAATTGGTCCTGGAACCTACCAAAGGAAAGGCCATTCTTGACCTAGTCCTAAGTAGTACACAGGATCCGGTGTAAAGAGTTAGTGTTACTGAGCCACTTGGCAATAGTGACTACAGTGCAACTGAGTTTGACATCCACATAGGAGGGGAGACAAGAAAATCTACCACAGTAGCCTTCAACTTTAAAAAGGGAGACTACAGCAAAATGAAGAAGCTAGATAGATGGAAGTTAAAAGGAGCCCCTAAAGAGGTAAGGAACTTTCAGGTAACATGGGAACTGCTTAAGAACACCATACTGGAGGCACACAGCAAATGCATACCACAAATAAAAAATAAAAAAAAAAGGAAAGTGGACCAAAAGAAAGCCAGCATAGTTTAATGGTAGAGCTGCAGAGGCAATAAGCAGAAAAAAGGCTTCTTTCAAAAAGTGGATGTCAAATCCTAATGAGGAAAATAAAAAAGAGCATAAATACTAGCAAGGCAAATGTAAAACTGAAATAAGACAAGCTAAGAGAGAATTCGAGGAAAAGCTTTCTAGAAACACAAAAGGTCACAATAAAGATTTATTTAAATACGTTTGAAGCCCAAGACCTGCCAGGGAATCAGTTGGGCTGTTGGATGATCAAGGTGTAAAAGGATCATTAAAGAATGACAGGGTCACTGCCAAGAAACTAAATGCATTTTTTGTATCTGTCTTCAGTGTGGAAGATGTTAGGGAAATTCCGTCACCAGATGCACTCCTCTAGCAACAAGTCAGTGGAGTTGTTCCAAATTGAGGTGTGCATAGATGAGATTCTAAAGGAAATTGATAAACTAAACAGTAGTAAATCACCAGGACCTGATACCTGTGGGGGCACTGCTATGCAGAGCCACCCATCTCACTGTGCTAAGCCCAAAAACCTTGCTTTGGGAGCCTCCCACAGGGTGCCTGACTACCGCTGGCTGTCCCACTTGTAGGAGAAAACCCACAAGCCTGGGGTAATGCTGCCACCACCCAGTCTCTGGTCTCTGTTAGGGCTTTGTGCAGCCCAGGACACACAGACCCTGCAAGATTTGGGGGAGCTTTGCCCACTGGTAATATTTCTGGGTGCCTCTTTCAGCCCAAAGCACCCCCAGATAACCTCAGGTATAACTGAGGGAACATACACAGGCAAGCTCTCCAGCCAGGCCAGGAGCAAAAGGCTTGCCTCTCAACCCTACACTGAAACAGCCAGGCACACTGTAACCCAATACCTTTATTGATTGGGGGCTGAGGGAGACCAAGGAAGTCAGAACACAATTTGAGCAAGCATAATCAATCAAAGTCCTACACAGTCTTGGATGTAGTAGCCCTTTTAAAACACGTCTGCCTAGACATAAATCCTAACTCCTGGCTAATTACCTAGTTTTTACTTACAGGAATTCATCCAGGCTGCAGCCTTCCTTTCCCCTGGGCCTGAAACAGCAGGAGGGAAGAGGGAGCAGGCCTGGACAGTGGGGCCTCGGGCTTTGTCCCCACCCGCTCCCTCCCCCCCCCGTTATTCTTGACAGGCAATTGGCTAGTTCAGTAATGAAAAGCAAAGGTGAACAAACATTAAAATAACACTATGCCTATGATGTTCTTTGAAAGAGGTTATATATACCAAGAAGTGAATATCAGATTTGATTAACTGAGGAAACCCCAGGCATTGACAGCCTTGTCTAGTCATTATCATAGGAAAGCCTGGAAGAGAAAGGAAGATAGTGAATGAATTCAGCATAGGGAGTAATATGATCAGTGACAGGAGAAAAAAGTTAGGAAAAGCAGCGTTTCTCATTTTTTTTTCCAGTGATGCCAGGGAAAAGAGCTGAATTAAATGGCCTGCAGCACCAGCAGGCTGGATTAGATGGATCACATCTTGGCCATTGTTTCACAAGCCTTCTAGATTCAACAATTTAATACGAAGGTGCTTTCACCTTCTCTGTGCTATGGTCAGATTGATACATTTGTGGAAGACATCCCTTTCTCTAGTTCTACAATTCTACCTTGTAATGTCTACAAGTTGTCCTGGTTGGAGACAGACATGTTAGTAATTTTGATTTCTATATAGGAAATCAAAGAACAACAAATAGTTCTGTGTAGCTGAAATGTAGAGAGCCAGCACATAAGTTTCTAGAGTCAGTAGCCTTTAAAAAAAACTGCTTTGTCAGATAAAAGTATAAATGGGAACCACACAGTTAAAGGTCAAAATTCAATTAAGAGAAATGGAACAGTTTACATTACAAAATAATTACTTTAATATATTTTGGGGGTTCCATTTTATGACCCCTGGTTCTTATATTGTGAGAGATAGTAAATAGTGAACCCCTATTAACTTTTTCTTCACCATTTAGTAGTTTGTAAACCCTTAACATGTCCCCCCTCAAGTTTCTCTTTTCTAAACAGAATAGGCCTAGCCTTTTTAGTCTCTCCTCATATGGAAGCCCCTCCTTACCACTAATCATCCTTGTTGCCCTTCTCTGGACCTTCTCTAGTTCTTCTATATCCTTTCTGAGGTGTGGGGACCAGAACTGGGTACAGTATTAAAAATGTGTACACACCAGGAATTTGTAAAGGGGCATAGTGATACTTTTCATTTTGTTTACAGTTCCCTTCTTATTAATCCTTAACTTTTTGTTTGCCTTTTTAATGGCTACTGAGCACTGAGCTGATGTTTTTAGTGAACTGTCCACAATGACTCCCAGATCTTTCCTGTGTGGTAACAGCTAATGTAGAGCCCATCATAATGTAGGTGTAGTTTGGGTTACTTTTATCCACGTGCATCACTTTACACTTGTCTTCATTAAATTACATCTGTTATTTAGTTGCCCGTTCACTCAATCATGCCAGATCCTTCTGTAGTTCCTCACAATCTTGCTTGGTCTTTACCACTTTGAATAATTTTGCGTCAGCAGGAAATTTGGCCACCTCACTACTCACGCCCTTTTCCAGATCATTTATGACTAGGTTAAACCACACTGGTCCTAACACAGATCCCTGGGGAGCCCCACTGTTTACTTCTTTCCATTCTGAAAGTTGATTATTTATGCTCAGTCTTTCCTTTTGGCCTTTGAGCCAATTTCTAATCCACAAGTAGATGTTCCCTGAAATCCCTTAACTACCTAATTTAGTTAAGAGCCTCTGATGGGGGACCATATCAAACGCTTTGTGGAAGTCTGACTATACTATGTCAACTGGATTGCCCCAATCCACCTGCTTATTGACACCCTCAAAGAAATTTAGTAAGTAGGTGAAGCAAGATTTCCCTCTGACAAAACCATGTTGATTTCTCCCCAGCAAGTCATGTTAGTTCATGTCTTGAACAATGTTTTTATTGTTATTGTTTCTACCAGTTTTTCAGGAGAAGAGGTTAGTCTCACTAGCCTATTGTTCCCTGCATTCCCTCTAGAGCTCTTTTAAAATATGGGAGTCTAATTGGAGTCAGCCTCCAATCCTCTGGTACTAAAGCTGTTTTTAGTGATGGTGTTAGTTGTATACTACAGTTAGGAGTTCAGCAATTTCTCATCTGAGCTCCTTCAGGACCCTAAGCTGGAGGCCACTGTGTAGAAATCCCCCTCTCTCTGCCCAATGCGGGGGAGGACCAGGCCTGAGGGTGGGAAGAAGCTGGGCTACCATGGTGGGGGGTCTGGGGGGGGAAGAAGTGGGCCGTGACTGACCTGGCGGCAGCGGGGGGATGGGACGAGCGGGCTCAGGGCTGCTGCAGGGGATCAGGGGTAGGGCCGGAGCGGACCCAGGCCCGACGAGGGGAGGAGGCTCACTCCTCCCCTCCCCTTGCGGCTGCCATGTTGGGCTGGGCTGGGCCGGGGCCCCCCCCCCACTGCCTTGGCAGGCCGGCTTCTCCTTCAGCCTGGGCTTGCTCCCTCCCGTCCCACACATTGAGCCTGGGCCCAGTCCTCCCTTGGCCCCACTGTCACCGCTGATGCCACAGCGTACCTGCTCCTCCCCCCTCCCCCACATCAGGCCCACTCAGGCACAAGAGAAGTGGGCTCAAGGGGGAGGAGGGAGGAGTGGACCTGAGCCTGAGGTAAGGAGGAGACCCACTCCTTCCCTCCCCCCAGCCATGACGATGTCAGGCCACGGGCCCACTATTCCCCCCCAACACGGCGGCTTGGGCCTGCTCCCTGCATTACCTGCAGGGAGCAGGGCGGGAGGACAAGGCCAGCTGTGCTGGCCTCGCCGCCCTGCTCTGTCCTGCGTCCCCACCATCATGATGGCAGGCTGCCTTCTGTCAGAATGCTTCTTCACACTCTGACTGGCTGTTCGTCAGCCAATCAGAGTGCAAACAAAGCATTATGGACAGAGACAGACAGACAGACAGATTTAGGCTTTTATAATATTAGAATTGTTCATTCAAAAATGGAACAGTGAGAAAGGCAATCTAATTGTGTTTAATACTCTGTATCTTAACATTTCTGTTTCTTTATTAATTCATTATATTTTACAGGAGTTAAACCCATTTCCAACATTTTTTTTCCCCATAAAACCCTTAAGTGGATATTTACTCCTGTAAAATGTAATGAAGTAATAAAGAAACAGAAATGTTAAGATACAGAGTATTAAGCACAATTAGATTGCCTTTCTCACTGTAGTTTATGACAGCTGTTCACACTTCACAAACTTCATTCAACACCTCAATAGTTAATGGTTTCAGCAGGCAAAATATCATGATATTTACCACAACCAGCTCACAGTGAACTGAGTTAGAAATATGCAAGTAGTTTAAAATATACTTTGACATTTTTCAACAATAGCTGTAAGTACAAAAATGTATACAAATATATAGGTTTACCTTGGAAGAGCAGTGATTTTCCCCCATTTTTCTACACAGAATCTTCTTGGCCCATTGCTCCCTCTCAGAGAGGCAAAGCCTTCATAAGGTATGCTGGAGGTGCCTGTAACAAACTGTCAACACAAACAGAGCACAGTATAACCTCATAAATCCAGATATAAAAAATCTGGAATTATTGAAAATCCAGCACTTTTTAAAACTACACTCCATCAGGGAGTCGTGGCAGCCGGTCCCAGAGCAGTAGAGAGGGAAGCTTGCATACAGCAGCTATAACTGCCATCCACCATCCTGCTGTTGCTGCTCCACGTACAGCTGCTGGTCCAGGACTGACTGCCACTACCCTTCCCGCCACCCTGCCCTACCACCACTCCGGGACCGGCCACCTCTCTGGTTTCAAAAATCGGGAATTTTCACATTTCTGCCAGGTGTTCAGTCCCAAGCATGCTTGGATTCATGAGGTTATACTCTATTAAGAATCAATGCACAAATGAAGGGTCTTTCAGTGTTTGTGCACCCGAGTAACTTTACTCATATTGGTGTTCCCACTGAAGTCAAATTGCTCATGTAAAAGCATTTCATAAGACCCTCTGTGAGAGGGAGTCAGAAACAGGGAAGTTCTAGAGACAGATATTTCCTGATAGTAGAGAAGGAGAGAGGGCTTCTTAGACTAAGGGCTTCTTAGACTAATTTTCTTTTAAAGAGTCCACTTAGACACCCAATATAACCTTTTAGAAAAAAAAGCCCTGAGAACAAGTCCTCTACACTTATTCCAGAAAGTAGGGGTGTGTGAAACGAGCCATATTCAATTCAGATTTGGCCCAAATTGGGGACAGTGATTCTATTCGTTGATTCGGATCATTGTCCCTGATTCGATTCCGCTGAATCCGAATCTGAAGATTCGATGCTGATTCAGAGAATCAGCGATTCAGTCATAGGCACAGCTTTAAATGTTTTTTCTACATTCTCCAAGGTACCAGGCGTGACTTGTGAATGCTGCAATGCTGGGGCGTATGGAGCATCTCACAGGAAACTTCCAGTCCACTTCTGCCGAGTGCATTGGGGGGACCCCCCCCATGCTCCTATAGCTTGGAGATCAGCTGCAGGGGGACCCCGGGTATCCCCCCAGACCCAGGAGGCACCAATCTCCTAGTTCACTTCTGGGTCTGCTGCCAAACGCACTGGGGAGCCCCCCTCTCCCCACTTTCCTGTGGGACACTCCATCCACCCCAGCATCACAGCATTTATGAGCCGCCTGGTACCTTGAGGTATATAGAAAAAACATTTAAAGCTGTATCTATGTCCAAATTGTCAAATCTTTCCAAATCAAATTGGAACTCTCTGAATCGATTCGGAGAGCTTAAAGGGTCTCCCAATTCTATTCGGATCCAGAGATTCGGTCACCGAACTGGGCTCAATCTCCACCGAATCGAATCGGGGACCGAAGCATCACATAGCCCTACCAGAAAGCCTCTGAAGGAGACTGCAGAGTTCCCAGGTCCTTCCCATGTTCCACACTATCAAAAAATGTCATCATCCTGGAATGTAATTTAACATCTAATATACAATGGGGAGGAATATATCTATAGGAATCAACTGATCTCTCACCTGTAACAGCCTTAGTCTTTGTTCATTGTTGAACCTTTCTACAGTAGCCCAGAACCAGCGAATTACAATATGATTGTCATGGTAACCTGTTAGAACAACAAAAGCTACATTACTTTTGGGTCTTTTAGCTTTATTTATAAGTTTGTGAGAGAATATATTTGAAATGCTAATAGTTATTGACCTTCTCCTTTCTCATCCTTGGTTACAGTGCAAATCTCTATATGTCTAAATCAATGGGAAAAAAGTGAAACAAAACAAGGGCTCTCACCAGGTTTACTGTACTTTGTTGCAAATCAAAGGCAGGCATTCATCCAATTTGTTAAGAAACAGAAATACAAAATCCCTTTTGCAAATATATAGACATATCAATCCCTAGCAAGTTGCTAAGTAGCATTATTAACTCTGGTGACATGGGGGGGGTAATTTTTTTTTAAAGTTGTGCCTCGTGTCAGAATGGTTACAGCCATCTCACTCACAGTAGCTGCCATCAGCTCCCATTGTTCTCACTGGGACTGAAGCCATGCCTCACTTAGGATCACAGCCAGTTCCCTATACCCTTTGCAGGTAGAAATTAGGTGGTTTCAACTAAATAGATATGGCTGCCATTTGCCATTGATTCCAAAAAGTCTGATATCTGACTGCTGTCCATGAAGATGACTACCAAGGAAGTGCTGTGAATATGGGAACAGGAAGGAAAGCTAAAAGTTACTAAAATGTCTGCTCTTAATCCAAAACTAACCAGGAAAATAATGATATTTTGACATTAAATAATAATAATATATTTCATAGGATGATGTAGAATGGGATAGCTTAAAATAATGATGATGCTGTTTTAGAATTTATTACGAATAGCAAAACTGAAAAATTAACGTCACCTCCTCTATACTCTGTGTTATTTCTCCAGTCACTTAAGTCAATTTCTGCTGTGCCAGCAATAACCAGTTCCAGTTCTCTTGCATCAAATACAGACACAAGTCGAGCATCAACCACCTGTAAAGGGAAACAAAATACAGAAAAAGTACTCATTGCTTCTATTATTTTTGCCTTTTACTAAATAAGCTCCTCCATTACAAATATAGTATTATTTTTCAAGCAAAGAGGTGTTCTGGCTTGTTCAATGCATGGCAAATTTTAAGGTTTAAACATTTTTCAAAAGTCAAATAAACAGACTGTTCTTCCACTCTGTGTATGGTTTTATTGTGTTGTGGTCTGTTTTGTTTTAACACTGTAACTGCATTCAACTTTATATGAAGATCATACTTTCTGGAAGGCAAGTTATTCAACAAATAATACTGAAACACTACAGGGCAATAGGGATTCAATACATTCAAGTTCGATGACCAAATGTAGAAAATGCAGAAAACATACATTTGACATACACTTAGGCAACTCTGCTAGGCTGGGGTGAAGTAAAAAACTTCTTCTATGTCTAAATAAGATCATTTCAAGAATAAAAGAAAAGGCTAGACTGTACACATCAGAGTATCTACTGCCACTAATGTGAATAGTAGGCATGACAAAGCGTAGCTACTCAATGACCAACAATTACTTTCATTTACATACTAAGACATTTGACTGTTACAAAATAATAAAATTAATCCACTGTTTGGACTTATGCACTGTTACTTCTAGTTTTACATGTGTTATATATACTATATTGTTGGGAGCATTAAAAATTCATATTGAGAAAATGTTTGTTGGGGAACCAGTTCACAAGTAGGATTTTTTTTACCTCATAGAAACCACGAACTAGACTTTCTGTTTGCTGCACAACCCCTCTCTCAATTCTCCATTTCACCATTCTCTCTATGTATTCTTTTTTGTTTTTCTCTGTGACTGGGATGTTGGCACCTCCTGGCTTTAATTCCCGTTCAGTGATCTAAAAGGTTAAAATAAAATAAAATTAAAAACCCCACCACAAAATAATGTAAAGACAAAAAGGATCACTTGTACATTTTGTTATGCTAATTCCCAATATGATTAACCAAGCAGAGGCCAGCTTTACTGAACAGGAGTACATAAATTCAGATGATACAGATGAAGCCCCTGTTTTGATGAAATCATGACTTAGAAACAAGCTACAAAATAAGAGAGATAAACCAATTTTGCATTGTCATCCCTGTAGATAGATGTTAGAAATGAGTTTTCCTATATCATATAACCTTTGAATGCTGACAGACAATACTGACAAAATTTAGATGAACTACTGTCAGCAAAGAAAACTCAAGTATGTGACATTTCATATAGTCTTCAGAAAGTCTTTTTAATCAGAAAGCCATGCTTGGCAATAGATGATACATTTCCATAAGATTTTAAAGCTGTCTGTATCATATATGATTTTTATTAAAAAGTACTTAAAATCAGTTGGGAATGACAATCATATTTAAGTCCAAAGAAACAGTGACATAATAGACTATAAAGAGGAAAGGAAAGGAAAGTAAGAATCTTTCACACCTGCCCAAAAACTTCTTCATTTACAGTGAATGTGAGATCTAGGATATCATGTATATCGTTGTCTTTCATCCACTGCAAACTCTGGTGGAACTCCTCATCAAGGTATTCCAAGTCACTCAGGTCACATAGTCTAACATAAACAAGAAGAAAACATACATATATAGCTGACAGCCATAGTGTGTGCTCAGTAACAGAGCTAGACAGGACAGCCCTACAAAACATACTGAGAATAAAGGGAGCTCAGAGAAACCAACAGAACAAAGAACAGTGGTTACTAGATTCCTTTGTGCTGAGGTCCTGAAGTCAAATTAGTAGAAACTATTCTGACTTTGTGTGTTCGCCTGCTAATGGTAACAGTGGCTGCCTGTTCCACACTTATTCTCTCCATTTTGCTAAACTATAGACTCCAACTTTGAAATTTTAAAGACCTTTTATTTATATATTTCATATTGTTCCCAGGTGTTTGCCCTGTATTTCATGAAACTTTATTTTAGACCTGAAATATAGGAAAATAAAACCCTAATAATTCTATAGATAGAAATAAGCCATCTACAGATAGTACGCAATTCATCCCATAAAAGAAATAGGAACTTCTTATCACTAGCAACTGGCACTGTACTTATTGCTCAGGTTCCTACTCAATCACCTCTTTGACTGCCCTACTTGGCCAATGATGCAAGCTTTCACAGCTTAGTTATCCACATCTCCCAAAACTGTCTGTTGTGCTTTTGGCTATGTTGCTGCTAAAGCAGGCACATCCTTCCCAACCCAGTCTGCAGGCCATCTACCCTCTTCTCATTCAAGCCCTTTGTTAGCTCTAACTTCTTCCAAGATCCCCACCAGAAGTCAGGTAACAGCAACATTTACTTAGGTCAAATCCTGCCATGCTTATTAACACTGAATAACATCTTACCTTTCATAAAGTACCTCTCACTGCTACCCCACCAGGGGAATCTAACCTTGTTTCTGTGCTAAGGCTCATGAAAAGACCGATGGGAGGCAGCTCAGTTCTTTGTTACTTAAAGAGTGTCAGGAGTTGGCTTGGGACAAAAATTATTTTAACTTGCGCCCTGCAGCAGAATGGGTGGAGTAATATGACCCTCACTGACCCAGGAATGCCCTACGCACATCAGAGTTTCCTGCAGGGATGTGTACAGACTACAAAGCCATTAGAACCAGCTATGTAACTCTACAGAAGGCCTCTGGTGGAGAAGCATGCAGCCACTTTGCTGTTTCTTACTGAACTCATGAATCAGAACCAGTGTGGTTAAGGTGGCAGGCGCTGGCCCTGGGTTATTTTTAAAACTTATCTAGATAAGCACTAAGATAAAGAGCTAATGGAATTTAATGATTACATGATATTACTGCAAGAGTCTTTGCTCTTCTTTGCTCAGGCTCTATACTATTCTATTAGCTCCCTTCATGACATCTCCTCTAAAATTAGCTTGTAGGGGCAGGAATCATGTTTAAAAAAAATATTGTAAAGCACTTACTACAAGTTTACATGCTATAAAAGCAAATACATAAATAGTAATGTTTTATTTCCACGGTTCCATAAATCTGCAGGATGCTTTTCAGACAAATAGAAATCACCCTTCCAAAACGCATAAATATTGACTCCCAATTTTAGGTGCTTAATTTTTAGGTCCCCAAACTTGAGATACATCAGTCCTGACTTTGAGTGGTGTTGAGCAACTGCAGTTTTCATCTTGAGCTGAAGCAGTGGGTATACCATAGCAGTAGTTTTCAAAATCAGACCCAAGGTATCTTAAAGCTGAGCAAGTCAAATTGGAGGCAACCAAAAATTAAAGGCTACCTTTGAAAATGCTGGTCTTAAACCTAGATTGTCGAGTGATTCATATCCTGTTCTACAACTCATTAAAGCGAAATGAACAAGCAATTTATTAATATCTGTAATAATACCACAATCTTTGCATGACTTCAAGTATTTTATAGCAGAAAGATAATTTAAAAGGTTAAAATTAATCACGAGGTTTTCATACTGATCACAATCAACATTTGAGTTATAAGGTAACTAGCTAATACCATAAGTTGGAGCAAAAAGACTAAAATAAATCTTGGATTAACTATAAGCAGGGATCCAGGTTTTCCATTTAATGTGGAAAAATGCAGGTTTTCTCATTTGAAGGAGGAAATGTGGATTTCCCTCTTTAAAGGAGAAAAGTGTGGATTTTCCACTTTAAAGGAAACCATAGGAAACCACAGATTGCCCTTTGCAGGCTGGCAGCCTTTCAGCCTACAAGGACCTGGTTGGGGCTGGGAGAAGTGGGAGAAGGGCTACTGGAAGAAGGGGACACCACATGCATGTACACACACATACACGCATAGCTGGCATAAAGCCAGGCAGCGTGGTCGAACTAGCCCCAGCAGCTGGATGCAGGTAAGTCCATGGGGGGCAGAGGTTGGAGGGCCAGGGCTTGGGGACTGTCTGGAGGGCTGTGTGTGTGTGTGTGTGTGTGTGTGTGTGTGTGTGTGTGTGTGTGTGTGGCAGGGGTATGTAGAGGGGATGGGGATGTGAGAGACAGGGGTGGGACAGCAGCAGCTGGGGACCCTCTCCACCAGAGCTGGGGGTGGGGATATAAGGCTGCAGGTCAAGAGTAAGGGGCACCGACAGGGCTGGGGGAGCTGTGGCTGCTTGGGAGTGAGGAGCACTGGGGGGGACGGGGGCCTGTGGGTTGGGAGTGAGGGGCATCAGCATGGCCTGGGGGAGCAGAGGATTGTGGGTTAGGAGTAAGGAGAACCAGCAGGGCTAGGGGACTGTGGGTCAGGAGTGAGAGGCACTAGTAGGACTGAGGGGCAGCAATGTGGGCAGAGGCAGGCACCGACATATCAGGGTTGCTCAGTGCCACAAAGCAGCAGGGGGACAGCCACAGCTGGACCCACATCCTGGTGAGGGAAGGTGGCAAGGGGAGCTCTGATTTTCCATGATAGTCAAATGCTAAAATATATAGGTATTTAGAATTAATTTTATTATAATGATGGAGGCACTGGTAGGCTTCCAAATTGCTTTAAAACTGTAAATATGTCAATAAAAATTGTGTTAAATTGATACCTATTTACATAGTGGTGTTTCATCTTAATCATGGAAAAACACGGATTTTGGGGGGTTTAACCAGAGAATTTGCAGTTTTTAAACAGAGAAAACCAGGATCCTTGTAGACAAGTGACCAAATAATTACTTATATGGCTTTATTTTCCTAGGTATGAAAAGTTGAACATTTACTGCAAAAGAGAGAACAGTTCCACTTACATTCGGAGGAGGGCTTTATAAAAGGGCCGGGTAAAGAAGGCATCTAGCAGATATTGATGTATCAGAGCAAGACCAAGGATTCGACCACTAAACCTGAACCTAAAAGACAAAGGAAATGAGTTATACCCAGTATACTCAGACTTTGTGGTTTACATGTTGCCTTGCAATCCACACATACAAGTTATATACACAAGTTTCTTAACAGTATATTTAAACCAGATAGCTAAGGCTCCATTGTAGTATCATGTTTCTTTTTGTGTTCCTTTAAAATTCACTCTAGGGTCTAGGGGAAAGCCAAGTCTGCAGGGCATGGAAAGTCCCTCTGTTTTACATTTAAACTGACTACTTTTCAGTCACAGAAACTGTATACTAATTCATTCTGTATTGGCATGATGTAAATCCTCTTAGACTTGCTCATACTGATGGGACTGAGATCAGGCAAACAGCAAGTATGAAAAACTGGTCTTTGTATATATTCTGTTAGATGTTAAAGTAAAGTTACAACGTGTCCTGTTTTTGGGTCTTCCCATCTCCATCCGGGCAGTTTTTTAAAATATCAATGAATATCCAGGATTTTCCTCTGCCTCCGCTTAGCATGGAAGTTTTTCCCAGCACCTTCTGGCTTGCCCCAGCAAGGAGCTGCTTGGGGATGTGGGGAGCAGGGGAGGGACATCACAAGTGGGGGATGCGTCTACTCACAAGCCCTGGAGGCTGTAGGCAGGTAAGGCCAGGGCTTGGGGAGCGTGTGCACATGCATACAAGCACGAGGGGGGCAAGTGCCTGCCAGGGCTGCCTGCCCCTCCAGTGAGGGAAGGGGGCAGCGGGGTTCTTCGAGGCCAGTGGGGAGCTATGTGGGCAGCAGGGCTGGGAAGGTGGGGGGGGCATGGGTCAGGAGTGAGGGGCACTGACAGGGCTGGGGGGAGGGGAGCAGGGCTGTAGCTTAGGAGCAAGGGTCACCAGGGGGCTGATGGACAGTGGGTCAGGAGCCAGGGGTGTCAGCAGGGACTGGGAGGGGATGTAGGTTTGGAGGGGGGACACCAGCATGGTTACGGGGGCAGGGGCGGGATACTGTGGGCCAGAAGTGAGGGGCAGCAGCAGGGCTGGGGGATGTGGCTTGAGAGTGAGGGGCAGGGGTAGGGCACAGGCATATCACTGCCTCCTCCACAATCATATTACCCCCCACCACAACAGGTGTCCTCTTTTTTGAAACTGGAAATCTGGTAACCCTAGCTAAGAGCACGGTTCCCTTTTTAGAAACAGTGTGTATTGTAGGTCACTGTGAAAATGTCTTGCATTATATCAGCCCTCCAAATATCTGAAAACAGAGCTCAACCTAAGGATTTCTGTGAAAAAGGGAAGTTTATAGCCCTTTTGTTTGGACACAACCTCAGCATTGTTACAGTCAGAAAGACCAGCACTTGATTATGTCTTTGTCTATGCAGAGTGTGCATGATGGGGAGGCAGCACACAAAGCCTTTTCCCTCCATGCACAGGGACTGGCCACAACTACATTCCTTACATTCCCCCTGAGGCAAGAGCTATGCAAGTCTGGCACTAGTGTCTCAGAAAGAATGGGCTCACACACCACTCATCATTAGCTAGCTCTCTGCATAAATATGGCTGGGGAAGAACATAAAAAGGTTAGCAGAGCCATTCACAACCCTGAAGTTTTTCCTTCCTTGCTGCCTGCACCCTTTTCAGATACTGCATTTACAGTTTGTTCTTAATGAATTTATACTTCTAAATCAACAGGTGCACAGATACACAGTGCACCTAGCCAGCCAGTCCTTGTACAAGTAATGCCATACCTGGATGCTTATTTTGATGGGGTGGATACTTATCTTGCTGGGATGATCTGACCCCAGCTGACTTCCTGCCCCTTGGGCAGGGGGCTGGACCCAAAGATCTTGTGAGGTCCCTTCCATCCCTAATGTCTATGAACCTCTCAACTACACTTCATTACAACAGGCTTCTATCATTTGAGGCTCTAGTTTGCCTCTAGAGTACTGGGACTTATAACCGCCATCCCAGAGTTGCTGTAATTTAAGTGCTTAGATCCAGATTCACTGCTGGTGCTTATGGGCACAGATCCACTGACTTCTACAGAGATGCACTGATCAGTATCTGCTGAGAGTTGGGCCCTTAATCATGAAATCTGGTTCATGTAAAAATGGCCTTAGTTTTAAAGAGGCAAGGATTTCTTAGGGTTATACAGGTTTCCCTCAATTTATGCTATACATGCGTTCCTGGAGAACTGCAGATAAATCTAATTCACATAAAGTGAACCCACTTTACAGTGTAACAAATAGGGATAGGTTCACATGGGGAGAGGGAGGGAGGCTGGGACTAGCTAAGGGGTGGGGGGAGGGGGTGCTGCTCCTGGGGTTGCACAAGACAGCAAAGCAGAGGGAACAGAGTGGCACTCACCCCAGCCCCGGCTGCAGCAGCCTTAGGAGTGGCCAGCACCAGCTGCCTGCAGCTGCTGGGCTACACCATGCTCTGCCTGTCCCCCATGCCTGGGCTCCACCTGTCCCCACTCACCTCTACTCCTGGGCTGTGCTGTGCCCTGGTGCAGGCAGCTGGTGTCAGCTGCTTCTGGGGCCGCTCCAGCATGAGCTGGGGTGAGTGAGGGCAAGTGGAGCCCTGGGTGGCGAGGGGCGCAGCACTCACCCCAGTCCCTGCTGCAGCAGCAGCCCCAGAAGCAGCTGACACCAGTTGCCTGTAGCCACTGGGGCTCTGTCTGTCCCCACTCACTCCAGTTCCTGCTGCAGCAGCCCCAGGAGTGGCCAATGCCAGCTGCCTGCACCAGGGCACGGTGCAGCCCAGGAGCAGAAATGAGTGGGGACAGGTAGAGCACGATACAGCCCAGCACCTGCAGGCAGCTGGCCACTCCCAGGGCTGCTGCAGCCAGGGCTGGGGTGAATGCTGCGCCCCGTGCTGCCTGGGGCTCTGCTTGTCTGCACTCACGCCAGCCCGTGTTGGAGCGGCCCCGGGAGCAGCCGACAACAGCTTCCTGCACCATGCATGGCACAGCACAGCCCAGGAGCTGGATTGAGCCCAGGCACAGGGGGACAGGCGGAGCACAGCGCAGCCCAGCGGCTGCAGGCCACTGGTGCCAGCCGCTCCTGAGGCCACTGCAGCCAGGGCTGGGGTGAGTGGGGCCCTTTCTCCTCCCCACACAGACTTACCTGCTTGGGTGGGGGGGGCGTCTATGCTGATCACATAAGAGTGAATTTACATCGCATATAATGAATTATGGGTCTAAATATGCTCATCGCATAAGAGCGAATTCAAATATAAAGAACAGACATAAATCAAGGGATACCTGTATCTCTTATTGGACCACCTGTATAGCTGGGATAGAGTTAGACAAGCTTTTGAATGCAAGACATTCCCAATGAAGAATGTCTTGCATCCTAAAGCTTGTCTATCTCAACTATACTTGTTCCAATAAAACTTATCACCCTAACAAATCCTTGCTTCTTGCATAATTTCTAGACCATCGTGGCTAGAGCAGCACTCTTAATACTACCATTAATTAATTTTAAATAAATTAACTATACAACCTTTCATTTTTTTCTCTGATTGCCTTCAGATCCCTCATTGTAGATCCTGACCTCATGTTTTAAAGGTTATATAGAGTGCCTTTTGATCCAGACACTTTTATATTTACCACTGACTGCTTTATCAGAAGAACAAGATTCCATAGAGTTTCCTCCACCAGAGATCGAATGCCTTGCTGGACATGATCTGTATTGGTGGAGAAATCCTAAACTATGACATGCAGCTGAAATCTCCCCTTATTCACTGAGCTGACTAAACTAGTCTATTTTCATGCACAAAGGGCTGATAGTGAAGCGACTTGGGTGAAGTGACTGCTTGTGCAAAAGCAGCATGGCATTTCATATTGTGAGCCAATCCCACAATGCACATTAGAGAAAAGTCAGCTTTGTTGACCTGATGAGAAATATCATTTAAAACCAACCCAAGAGAAAACCCAGTGAGGAGAGTCTAAAGAAATGCAATTATTTGATTACTATTGGTTAAAAAGATAAAATTCCATAGTACATGTCTGATTATGTATGAGCTGATTCTCTGCAAATGGGGACAATAGAAAAAACATTTAAAAATTAAGATTGAAAAAATAATTCTTACCACTCATGGTGATTGTCCACAAAAGCAGACATGGGACTAATTTGAACTGTGTAGGTATCATTGGCTGAATATTCAAATAAACCATAATATGGATTGAATAGTTCTCTGGACACCAGAAAGAAAAATTCTCTTGAAGGTCCACTGTAATCCAACCTTTACAAAAATAAAGTTAATACAAAGGATTTATTTTACACAAATGGTTTCTTCTACAATTTGTTTTCCTTAAACATACATGCTATGCTTTTCTAACACCCTGTCACTTCTACTGTGTGGAATTCTCTTAAGTAAAATACAAATAATCATCACTGAAGGCTTAATTTAGTATATTACTGTCTAGTGTTGAGATATAATAGAAAGGAAAGCTAAAGGAAACGCAGCTGAAGGAAAAGCAGAAATCTCTTGTATGTACAGTGTACAATATAAAAAAGCCACTGCTAGTCCAAAGTTGAAAAATGAAAAAAAATCATATTTTGTTTTTACAGATTGGGAGCTATAAGAACAACCCAATGGGTTTTGTCCTGAGAAATATAATTGTAAATCAAATAATTGCTTTGTCTTCCCTGATCTAAAAGACTATTTATTCTTAGGGAATATGGTGGTTATTTATCAACTTTGTTATTAGAAACAGCAATCTTGGACTAGCAGGCACTGAAGGAAATGCATTCTCTGAGTGACATGATTACACACAGGCTGAAGAGTCTGACTGCTGAAACAGCATTAAGGATGAGCTTGCAGTCCTGCCATTTCCCCCAGGGTCACAACTGGACCATAATAAGGTTAATACTTCTGGAAAGGTGAAAAATGGAAAGCTAGGGGACTTTTCACAGTGAATGTGAATTATTATAACCCCAAACAAGGAACATAAAGAACCTTCTGTACCCTCAGGAATCATAATTAGCCCTAGTACCAAGATAAAACTCACAAAAAAGGTAGATACTAAACTTTAAAGGAGAGTCTGTACCTGGTAAGAATGAAAGCAGTTATCTGATACACAGCTAATATCCAACAGTTAATGGTTATGTAACTCACAAGGACCCACTTTGAACTGTATGTATAGCTATGTATCTTTTTTCTTATTTTAATATATCAATATACAAGTTATATTTTGATATATAAATATATGAACTGGGACATAACTTTGGATGCCATTAGTCATTAAAAATGTAGAATAATAATATATAATAGCATGATTCTGCCCCTTACAAAATAACCAGATTCCCTTCCAAAAAGAGTTTTCATTGTATTTTCCGCCCTTTAAAAATGCCAGCACTCATCCTATTCCCTCCTTCCATAAATCTAAGCAAACAGATCCATTTCCAGGGCTATTTCAGATCAAGGTGGATGCCAATGCTGTGAGTGCTCTGTGTGGGATGCCTGATCAGATGGTCTTTGCAGTTCAAAAAAGGAAGCTTTGGCTCAAGCGCCTCTGCTAACTGCAACAACATGACTCAAAAGGAACAGATAGCTGTCAGGCTATGTAAATATATGTCAAAACCAGAATCTGAAGGATCTACCTGGAAAGCAAAAAGCGAGCAGGGCAAATTCTAGAGGATCAGTATAATCTGTTCACAGAACAAAAACCAGCTTAACCTGGGGCTGGACCCTCCATCAATTTTAGTTTCTGAATAGACTTAAGACATAACCTCATATAATTCACAATGCAGTAGTCTAGTCTCAAAGTGACAAAGGTACAGATAATAATGATAGCAAGATCCATATAAAAAAGAACCATGTGGTCTTGAATTTGATTCTCAAACAGTAGCTTTGCATCTACCCACTTGAGGAAAAATAGGCTGGGACCCAGGAGATCTGGGTTCAGTTCCTTTCTGTAGCTGTGTGTGGCACAGAATTCATTTCACTTCAGTTCCCAAGCTATAGATATCGATAAGAATGCTTTCCTCATCACAGAAAGCTTTATAAACATAAATTCATCAACATTTTAAAGTTTAAAGGTGAAGGAAGCCATAGTACCCACAAAGACAGACAACTTGGTAGATGGAGACAAAGTTGGGTTAATCCCGTGGTGAGTAACTCTCCCCTAACCTTCCAAACAGCCTAACATCCGTAGTACATAGGAGGCGGGTAGCAAGACAGACTCCTCTGTGTCTTCTCACAGAATAATGGTGCAAAACTACACTCGAACCTCATTGACAGAGTAAAGGACAGGTATTCTTTATTTTTGCCAAAGTCCCAGAAATGTCAATGCTACTTCAAACATTTTCAAAGCAGCTGATTAAATCTGTTATTATCAGTCTGGGCACCAAATCGATCCCTAAATTTCATTCACCAATTTAACCACGTGTCATTCCCAAACTGTAATCAGATTAAAGTCAAGGAAACCTGAAGCACTTGAATATCACAAAAGTTTACTCACCCCTGACTTTTCAGTATTCTCTAGAAATGGAGGAGACACAAAAGCAACTGTTTAGACTGAATAATCATTTCTCAGCAAAGGATGCACAGACGCTTTCTTAAGGAAAGCAAGCAGTCCATTCTCTCTAAGTGGAGCTCCCAGTAGAAAGACATAATACAGAGCAATTTATGGGACATAGTTATATCTCAAATATAGCCGTGAGTGACAGCAGCAGAAACTCAAGGAGAGAAGCCATAGTGTCTGGAAATTACTGTCCCATCCTCAGAGATGCTACAAGTGCAATATGAATCTCAGAGATTTTGTCAACCAAGTAATATAAAACTTTTCCTCACAACAGAAGGATCTTGATTCATTTAGTTGGCAAAGAGAGCTCAGGCTACCTAGAACGATCACCAACCTGAACAGGCTGCCTACGGACCACCTGGATTGGATGGTGGAGGCAAAGAAACTGTTTACCTCCAGATGCTAACAGCAAAAGAATGAAAAAAACTATCACAAAGGATCAGCTTCAGCATCATGTTTCTGCCACACTTTTCTAAAACGTTAGCTTTCATCAGTCACCTAAAAAGCAGGGTAACCTATAAGGATAAGACATGGTATAAAGACCATTGCTGAACTGCAGATAAAGCCACTGATGCTCTACTGAAGGAAGAATATCCTCCCCCAGTCATTCAGAAGTCTGTGGGCTCAATTAAGCTCCCAGGTCTCTAACCCTGACAGAAGAAGTGGGCACCGCCCTCAAATTCAGAAGGAAATGAAAGCCTGAACATCAGACTGAGGATATGTCACACAGGCTAAATCAGTAAACACTTCAGGCAGTCCCAAGGCTGTCAGAGTAGCTATTAAAATACTATCTTTGTGCTTGAGCTAACTCCAGCCATTTCCCAGCGCTCCTTTTGTACACAGGATTAATATGACTCATGTCAGAGGATCAATCATTACATTCCTGTTTTGTCAGTTAGGTTTATCCCATAACTAAAGACTTGGCACTTAGGTCACTTTATACAAGAGGCATGCAGCCACACAACAGCTGCATAAGGAGCAGGCATCTGAGTATTCAAAAGCAGAAGTGTTGTGGTTGGCAGCAGGCTTCCTCACGTCTGGGAGCACTGCTTAATATTTTAAACCATAACCAGTCCGTATAAATCCACTAGTTGACACAAAGAGATTGTGCTACTAGGGCCATTAGCTGTGATAAAAGATTTGCTGTTTTTCAAGTGACCTTAATTGAGCAGGAAATTTCTGTTTTTTAAGAAAAGCAATGTTTTGGATTTATCATGGATGAGATTCTGACCACCACCTTTAAGGGTTCAGGGAGTCCTAAAATAACTTTAAGTGGCTGGCAAGTTTCCCTCACCCTGATGCTAGAGAGACCACTGGTGTAATCTAAAAAGGCCAGTGGGCCCATTGGACTAGGTTGACCTATGTACCAAAGTACTTCCCAGAAACTTGCGTGCACTAGGGGACACCACTGTCTTGGAGCATATCCCCTAAATACGTACTTGTAGAGAGACTTTGGGAGCAAATCTTACAGTTGTCTCCACAGACCCGAACCAGGGGCCTTCTCCCATTACTGAAACAGGTACTT